>NC_079439.1:23623821-23957289 GCF_903798145.1 Danio aesculapii | reverse complement strand
ATCCCGCAAGTCTATTATCAGAATGTATGTCTCTCTGGTAAGTCAAATCTATGCATGCTATGGCCCTTGCTCTAATTTCAAGAGCAGCACAATGACTGCTCAGCGATTGCTCTCCGCAGTGATGTTTTGAAACATGATCTGCCTCCTAAGATCCACCTTAAGATGAAGTTGTGGATTCTCCTCTGCTCTGATGAAATGGATGGTGCTTGTATTACTTTTTTGGGGTTTTGGCTTCAGGGTTATTTGTAAGGCTATTTTTAGCAGTTTGAGACTTGTGGAGAAATCCTCTTCACTAGATTGGTCACAATAACCAATATATAGACTTCTTGTGCAATACATGGATATGACCTCAATTATTTTTGGTTAAGCAATATTTACATCATCCTTTATGTTTACATAAAAATAAATGTCTTCAAAATTTTAGCTGATTCCACAGCTTCTGTCATCTAATCAAATTTTTCCATTTGAGGTGTCAGCAGGTTCAGGGAGTTCTTTTACAAACAATGCTTACTAACAGGTGAAGAAAAGCTGGATTTTGGCATTTTCCTGAATTTTAGAAGGGTTATGAGCTCTGCTTCAAATCTACATTGTACTTCTAGAATAGTGACGATTCACGAATAACAACAAAGACATTTTACCAGAATATTTACAGGATGATTAATGTGTTTGTGCCTGTTTATATGCTGTTGTAAACAAAGGATTAATTTGGACTTAAAATGACAACAATATCACTTGTCGCAATAATTTCTATGACAATATCGCACAACAAAAAATTACATTTCATGACAAGACTACACTCTCAGAAAAAAGCTACACGGTGGTACAAATAATGTTCCTTAAGGAACAGTTTTGTACCTTTGTAAACGTTGTACCATATATGGTAAAGAAAAGACCTCTTATGAAACTGTTCTGTACCTTTTATGCTACAACTGAAATGAAGGTACACAATTCATCACCTTGGAATTATAAGGTTCTATCTGCGTTCTGAATGATTTTGAGACAATTAGCTTCAAAGCTTTTGCATTCCATATAGCAAACAGTATGTGTGTAACATTTTTTTAAATAAAAAGTCTTAAAATGTAAACAACTTATAAAAACATGCCATAATGTAAATAAGTTATCATTTAATAAGAATATGTGAATAACTCAATTTTGACAAAAATGTCAGCTAGAACCTTATAATTCTAAGGTGATGAATTGTTCATATAAAAAGGTACATAAGTGTTGGACAACTCCTTCTTTATTACAATATCTAATGAAATAAATATTACTGAAAAGGCAAAGTGATTTTATAAATGATTTCCATATTAAAACATGAATCATCACTTAAAAGCATACATTTAAAGAAACTTTTCCCAGAGATGGGTAGCAGCTGGAAGGGCATCCGCTGCGTAAAACTAGCTGGATAAGTTGGCGGTTCATTCTGCTGTGGCGACCCCGGATTAATAAAGGGAGCCGAAAAGAAAATGAATGAATGAGTTTAAAGAAACTCATAAACATTAATTATTAAGTTCTATAATACAAAACAGGGAGACGCAGTAGGTAGTGCTGTCGCCTCACAGCAAGAAGGTCGTTGGTTCAAGCCGTGGCTGGGTCAGTTGGTGTTTCTGTGTGGAGTTTACATGTTCTCCCTGAGTTTGCGTGGGTTTCCTTCAGGTGCTCTGGTTTCCCCCACAGTCCAAAGACATGCAGTACAGGTGAATTGGGTAGGCTAAATTGTCCATAGTGTATGAGTGTGAGTTTCCCAGAGATGGGTTGTGGCTGGAAGGGCATGCGCTGCGGAAAACATGTGCTGGATAAGTTGGCGGTTCATTCCGCTGTGGCGACCCCGGATTAATAAAAAAGGGATTAAGCCGAAAAGAAAATGAATGAATGAATGATACAAAACAACTGGTAAAACAAAAATATAGGTATTGTAAACTAAACATTTAAGGCATTTCTTAAACATTTAGAAAGAATTTTCTGATAGACACATTTTCATTATAGATATCCACACCTTTTGGCATTTGTTTTCCACTACGCATGTGAGCTGGCAAAAGTCCTGCATTTGCAAAGTGTTCAAGCAGACATTTTAGTATTGTAAAAGTAATCAAACATTGTGTATATCTCATTACAATACTTTTGCATGATTTCTATTTCTTTTTTAAAATCAAGTAAATTAAATGAACTTTAAAGTGATTACAAAGGTTTTGTGTGAAAATTGGAGATTTCTTTTTCAATATTGTCCATGGGAGAATGTGTTTCTGTAACATTTTTGTGAAGTGATGTTAAAAGTGTGGCAAAAAAATAGATCTTTTGATTTATGTTAAAGTATTTTTATTCTTTATTGTAAAAGGAAAAGGTGCATTTACACAAAAAGAAACTTTTTAAAACATTGTTTAAAAATGTTTTTGATATTTTATATTTGCTGGAAATAAATTGACGCGTTTTGGATAAAGCAAAAAGCCTTTAAATAGTTCTTGAAGGAACACATTTGACACTGTTAAGGTCCAAAAAGTCTTGTCACTGTAGTGGTACCTTCATGGATCAGACTTGTATACAATATTGTGTCTTCAATTTTAAAAAACCAAAAGGTACATTTTGGTTTCCCATGGTACAAATCATGTCCTTAAGGGTACAAACTGCAATGGCACAAATTTGTTTCTTTGTCTTAAGGTACAATTCTGTTCCATAAAAAGGTACTGCCCCAGTGACAAGGGTTTGTACCTTCTTTGGTTCAACAACATTGTACCATTTTTTTGTGACATCATGTTGGGTTTCTGGTTGTTTCTAGTCTATGTTGTGTTCATTGTCCAGTCAAACTGCACCAAATTTGTTTAGAAGTAAACCAAAAGCCTGTCTAACGGTTTGGTGCACAGAGCTTTAGATGCCAGTGATCCCACTTATTCAGCAAACTGCACATTGTTAAAAGCACAAGTACTGTAGAATGCACTCTTTATGATAAACACCACACACCCCATCCATCACATGACAATAATTTATGAGAAAGGAGCCTATATTTATATATGTTGGGTTGTTTTAACTCAAAGTTGGATCGAATACGGGCAAACCTTTGGGTTAAAAATAGGAACAAGCTATTGGGTTAAAAAGTGTAATTTAATATTAATGTAAACATTTTACCCAACATTGGGTTTTTCCATATTTGACCCAATGTTGAGTTAAAACAACCCAGCTTTTTTACAGTGCAAACAAACAATAAAATATGACAAAAAGGCCACATTAAATAATTGTAAATCATTCTCCACTCTTTCACTAGAATGAATGGGTGAATTAGAACCATATATAGTAGGCCATGTTAAAAAATGACATTACCAAAAGAACTTTAAATAATGCAAGGAAAATTTTAAGCTTTAAAGAGCATATATGTTTTTATCAAGCAAGGATGATTTACATTGACCAAAATAGACAATAAAGTTGGACAATAAGAGTTTAAGTATATATTTAATATTTGCAAAAGAATATACACAAACACACCATATCTTCATTGTTTTGACTAAGACACATTGGTCATACAGTGCAGTATTTTCATGAGTCAGCTACAAATGTGAATACACAAAAAGCCCAGCACAGCTCAAGCAGCACGCCACCAAACAGATGAACAGTAATGGAATTAAGCCCAGGCTGGACAGGAATAGTGTTAACCTGAACAGACTCTGATGTTCTAAGCAGTGGTAAGAATAGGACTAACCTAGAAACCTGGATAAATAAACACTCATGCTTACACGGGAACAAGACGCCACTCAAGCCTAAGAGATGAAAACGCATGGATTAACAGATATTTTGACCTTGAATACTCTTCTGCGCATGCACATCTAGTTACCAATACCAAAAAAATCATGTTTAATCTAACATTTCACTTCCTAATTTAACTATAAAGATTAATAATTCAATTTACAAGCAATGTCTGTGATAAAATGGTTTCAACACCCATTTCCATTGTGTTTACATTTTTTCTAAGCAAAATATAATGCAAAAAAAAAAACATAATGAGCATCATACATTTTTACCATGATTTTACAGAAGAAACCTAATCATCAAGCGTATGTAGAACAATATTTATCTTTTATTTTAAAGCTGGAAACCTGTAACCATTGACTTCCATAGTATTTGTTTTTTACCCTACAATGGATGCCAGCGGTTACTGGTTTTTAACTTTTCTAAAAACACAATTCTATAACTATTAGAATTGCCATCATTCTGACCATTCATATGCATAAATAGAATTTATGTCACATCATATTTACATTCAAAGCTTCTTTTGACATTTTAGAATTAAGCTTTAGTCATTACTCCAAAACTACAATTTTTTTTTTAAATAACCTATAATTATGGACAGGTTACTACAACCCCAAATCAGAAAAAGTTAGGACAAAGAAATAAAGTAGCGCTTTCTAAATTTACTTTGACTTGTATTTCATTACAGAGAGTACAACAAACATTTAATGTGTTCCTCTTGATTTTTATTGTTGTTGTTTTTTAAATAAACACGTATTTCAATTTTAATTCTTGCAACACATTTCAAAACAAGTTGGAACAGTAAAGTATTTACCACTTTGCAGTGTTGGGCAAGCTACTTGAAAAATGTAGTGAGCTAAGATATTAGCTACTCTCCTTTAAATGTAGCTAAAAGCTACCCTCTGGGAAATGTAGCAAGCTAAGCTAAAAGCTACTTGGCAAAAGTAGTTTAGCTACACCTAAGCTATTTTTACAGTTTTAATTTAAAAATCAAACCAACTTAAATCCAAGTCAATCATATCTTAGTGATCAATAAAACTTTCAATAAATCATATGAGCCATAATTGTTCAGTTCAATTATTTACTGCAAATAATCTGCTGTCCTTAACAGAAACACATTCTAGTATATAACAGCAAAAAACTACAAAATGCAATAAAACCAGGTGTCACACATTTAAAATACTATAGTCATTTATAGAAAAGGGAAATATTTAGGGATAAGCATTATACTCCACAAACTCTTCTCCCTCAGTCATCTCTCTATTAAGCGAATTTCGTGTTAGCCTAATTGGTTGGCTACGTCACCGACCAGACCGAGAGGTGGCAGTAATGCACCAAAAAGTTTGTTGTCAACCGCCATAAAAATGGTAGAAAAAGAAATTGTCATTTTTAGCCATCATATGGGTTTATTTTCATCGGCTAAACACCGGCCTCACAGCTCCATAAATGTCGGTGCTGTCACTTATTGATCCGCGATCTGTAAATGTAGCTTGTGTGAATGCTACTGCGCTACTTGCTTAAAATAATAGCTTCACTACTGAAAAGCTATTTGATTTATAAAGTAGCAACGCTACCGCCACGCTGCTGAGAAAACTAGTAGCGTCACTACGTGCCCAACACTGCCACTTTGTAATGTCGCCATTCCATTTCACAGCACTTAAAAGATATTTAGGGACTGAAGACATCAAGTGATGAAGTGTTTCAGGTGTAATTTTGTCCCATTCTTCCTGCAAACAAGTCTTAAGGTGGGCAACAGTACATTTTGCGTTTCAAAATGTGCCACACATTCTCTATTGGAGACAAGTCGGGACTGTAGGCAGGCCAGTCAAGTAAGTGTATCCTCTTCCTTCGCAGCCAGGACTTGTCTTGTAAAATATGCATGGGCGTCCCTGGAAAGTACCGCACTTTGTCCAGCGAGATTTGAGAGCAGCTTGTTTTGCAATTTTCCAAAAAATGACAAAAACACATTTATGAAAGGTCAGGGTACTATTGTTTTATGGGTTTTATTTTACAATGTTATTAAATTACACAAGATAAAATGGTCAAAATGACTGCCTCAGTAGTTCTAATGTTAAAGCAGACCCTTACTTGCATTTAACATGCTTTCTATGTATATATTCATTCATTCATTTTCTACTCGGCGTAGTCCCTTTATTAATCGCCACAGCGGAATGAACCGCCAACTCATCCAGCATATGTTTTATGCAGCAGATGCCCTTCCAGCTGCAGCCTTCTATGTATATAAAATTTAATTTAATCTGGACACCAAAACGGGACGTCTCATCTTTCACTTCTATAATGAGCATGCATTATATTCACACTCACACATTTTTAGTTCACATTAGTAAGCGCTTTAATAGGCCTACAGTAAGTGTAATCAGATATACAGTAGCACTTGCTCACAGCTGGAAATAAGTCTGCTTAAAGAGGTCATGATTTTATAATGACATTTTGATCGTTTCTTTCTTCTTTTCGTGACATCATCCCCCCTATCTCCAAGTCACTTTATCTCAGATGAATTTCAGTTAACGGTTCTCTTGAGTTAAGCCTAAATCAAGGTAAATTTGTTTCCTCATGATATAACCCCTTTAAGGCTTCCATCCCTCACAACACATCAATCAGACCATTTCCCATAAGACCCTGCTTTATATCAAATGTATCTCTAAGACAACATCCTCAAACAAACCCACCCATGCACGCAGGCAAACACATTTTTATCTAGAAAAAGACGAAGTGAAGGGGAAAAAAAAGAATGATTATGCCCCTTAATCATGCACCCGTAGGCAAATTACATAAAAAGCAGAAAAACGAGGACTGGGGGAAACGGAGGAATGAGAAAAAGACCTAGAGGGAAAGAGAAATCAGAAAGAAAGAGCATGTACATGGAGAGAGGAGGAGGGGGGGATGGGGAGGGAATGACGTCAGTATGAGCGGTTATATAATCGTGTGCTGAACATTGCGTGTGTCACTATTAGAAGGTTACAGAGAGCGACATGAATACCAGACATTCCCTTTGCAGTCATGTGCAACATACTTCCACTCGTTTAACGCAATCATGAAGCCTCGATACAGCTGCTCCGGCCCCACGAGACCTTCTACGGCCAGTAAATACGTACTCAGAGAGACTTATCTACCCCACAGGATTGAGATCTGGAGCCTGACTTTTGTCATCAATTGCTTCCTTCGACCCATATTAACTAGTATTCCCCATCAAACACAAAATATATTGCATAGAATATTGTGCTCAGCATAATGAAGAAACAGCCCACCCCAATATTCTTATCCATTTCTCAGTGAATATAGGCAATGTATGTTGATGCATTTAAACAAAACAGATTAATTAAACATATATATTTATTAAAATAATATTTTAGTCACTAATTTACGAATTTAATTGTTTTTTAAAGATAAAACAATTAAATTCAAGCAAAATATTGCAAAAAAATTACAACCTACAAAATTTCAACTCAATTATAATTTTTTTTTTACTTCTCTTGATTTTTTAAATTTGTATTTAATATTTTTCTATAACATATATATTTGGGTGTACTGTAGTTCTTGGACTGCTATCGTAAGTTATTTTGTTAGATAAGCTCCAGATTTGGCTTCAGTACTGACTAATCTAATGTATATGCACAAATATATGGTATAGCTTTCTATTAAAAATATAAATTAAATATGAATAGATTTGTGAGGGGTGTACTTATATATGCTGAGCACTGTAAATTTAAGTTCTCTTTTACATACAAAGAAAGCAAATCATCAATCATAAATCATTTACAAAAAAAATGCTGGGTTCCACACAATTCCAGCATGTTTTCCCAACAGAAATATATTAAGTTAATTGAATTATTTTTGCTAATTTAAGTGGATTGAACATAAAACAATTAAGTCGATTTTAAATAAGTAGTTTGAACAAACTGCAAAATATTTTTGAGTGTTTAAAGTCATTAAATTTTGAGTTAATTTAAATTTTAAATGATTGAATGTTAGCACTAAAACGATCAAACTTGATAGTGAAGGTACTAATAATATTATGAACTATATATTTAAAATAAAGGCTTCCTTTGAGCTTTCAAAGAATCCAGATATATCAATGCAAAACAAGTTTGACTAAATTATACAGTACAACCGTTTTTAACATGATTTTTAATGATTATTATTTATTAAAACAAAAAATCTTCTATTAAAGAACTAATTTTATTATTTGTACAATTAATTAATCTACAATATTATATTTATATAATTTAAAGAACTAATTTTCTTACTTTTTCTTTTATACACTAAAAAACATTTCATTGAATTTACTCCATTTTTTTTAAGGTAAGTGGTTGCAATTTATATGATCTGAATTTAAACAAACAAGTAAATTTAGTAATGTTCAGCTTAATTTAAATAATAAAGTTTAGCCCATATAAATTGTTTGCAACCACTAACCTTCAAAAAGTAAGAAGTAAATCCAATGAACCATTTTTTTTAGTGTAACCTGTTTGCTAAACCACATAAATTTTAAAGCCAATGTGATCAATAGGGTATATGCAGAAGCATGCAGAAGAACTTTTAATTTGTCAGTAACCTAGGTCAAACTCTTTTGGTGAACTGTATGAGGTTACAAAATTGGAGAGTTTAAGGTCTGTTTTCGTTGAAAATCAACAATCTTCACTGCCTAAATGATATACGCTATAAAGTGGGTCTCAGAATGTACAAGAAGCACTGCATTAAACAAATTTTTTTCCATATCTACATTTATTTTACTCCAGTATTTCCAATGGCGTTTCTGCGCTAGCCTGATCCTGACGGGCGCGTGCGAGTAAATGCGGGTAAATCAACAACTAAATGAATGCTGACGTCTATTAAACTGGTTACATTTGAATCATATTACAACATCGATGCTGTAAAAGGAACTGTATAAATTGAAAAAAAGTCACACTTACCATTCACCTGAAGTATATCGGTATGGGAAGAAACACTAGCTCTGCTTATACTATATTTTTTGTGTGAAGTACAGACTAAAATTTAGTTTCAATATTTCATTATCATTGTAAATCTTGCATCACTGGAAAAAGTTAAAAGAAAATCTGCACACTGCCACTTTAGCTCTCAAAAAGAATTTATTGCAACAACGTTTTGACCTATGGTCTTCATCAGGAACCTGAACCTAATGAAGACCATGTAGGTCGAAACGTTGTTACAAAAGATTATCTTTGAGAGCTAAAGTGGCAGTGTGCAGATTTTCAGTGTTTATTTTGATCGAGCAACTGCCTTCGATAATCTCAGATGTGTGCACACTTTTGTTTTTTGGTTGCTTAAATCTTGCATCACTGCCATCAATTTTTCACCTTAGGTAGAAAAAATGAGACAGAATAAAATACTCTAAAACATAACTGCATTTCAGCCTGAATCAAGAAGGTTTATTTTTTGTTTAAAGACTTGCACAAGTTAACAATGACAGTAAATTTGACAAACAGTCCATGAATGCTTTGAACCTTGACTGTCTTTCCAGACTGTTCTCTGGCACAAGTCACTCATGGCTAAATACATTTGTTGGATCCAGCAATCACATGATAATCACAACGAATTTCCATTGAGCGCTTCACCTGGCCCTGCTTTTCCAGTGACACTGACACGGTCAAAGCAAACCCATAATACACACTCAAAAAATATTACTGCTGCTTGTTCAAACTACCTATTTAAAATGAGCTGAAACAACACAATTATTGTAATTTCTTTGGCTAATTTTATTTCTTTTATGTTCAGTCTACTTAAATTTGTAAACCATTAAGTTAACTTAAGCATTTTGTGTTGGGACAACATGACGGAATTGTATTGGTCCAACTACCTGGTTAGGGGATTTGTAGTTTCCAGCTTGCTTTTCGTGGGAGATGAAATGTTGACAATAAAAGTAATAGGTATTTAAAGTTAATATAAAGAATTGTTGGAGTTTATTCTTCACTTTAATTTAAAGATTTAGAAGAGTTTCATGTAATGCTTTTTGAGTTTTGAGATTACAAACTTGCAGAAGCACACGTCAAGTGAATATTTAAGAATAGATTTGGATTTGAGTCTAATAAATGTATGTTTTCTGATGATATTGAAACAACAGATTATGTGTTTTTTTAATACAAATACTGCATATAATATTATATATATATTTTTAAAATTTGATATGTCGAAAAGCCCTAATATTGATTTTAAAAGATCAGGATTAGTAAAAATAAAAGGTATAGTTCATTCACATAATGAACATTTGTTAATTTACCCAAAATATAGGTGATGTTTATTTTGCTCAGATGAACTAATGTGAAACTGAAACTGTATTCATAAGATGCAAGTCAAAGAGTAATGAAAGAGTCAAACAAATATGTACAGGCAACACAAGATTAATACCTATAAAACCAAAAAAGCTAAGGTGACTCATTTGAAATGAAAATTAAACATTTTGAGCACAGCAAATACCTATAAATGAAAGTTAATAGAAAGACTTGTTAAAGTTTATTCTTCAATTTAATTTAAAGATTTAGAAGAGTTTCATGTAATGCTTTTTCAGTTTAGAGATTGCAAACTTGCAGAAGCACACATGCTTTTTAAGTGGGATATATCCGTCAAGTGAATATTTAATTGTTAAATATAATTTAAATATTAAATATTTAATCATATTTAATTTGGATTTGAGTCTAATAAATGTATGTTTTCTGATGATATTGAAACAACTAATCATTTGTTTTTTCACTGTATGCAATATGGTCATGTTTATGACTGGATTTACCCAAGGATTCCACACCTCAGGATCTTTAATGTGAATGACATAATTTATGGACTTGTGATGGACAGTAAGGAAGATGCATTCCTAATGAACAACATCCTTATGTTTACATAGATCAAAATATTTGAAGGTGAAACCAAAGTTTTGTGCCTTTTATATTAAGATTCTTTCATATAAAATACCTTAAGATAATGAAAACAAAAAGTGCAATTAATCTTCTGTTTTTCATGGAAAAGTATAAATTACAAAAAAAAAAAACCCTAGTCCTTTTTATTTATTTATTATATTTAGTTATGTATTATTTTATTTATAATGATTTTATGCAACATAATATCTAGGTAATTTGTTCTTTATTTGCACCCATTTGCTTTTTTGTAATGTACTGATAATGCCAAGTTGTACATTACTATATGTTCAAAAAAAAAAAAAGGCAAAAATGTAGTTTGTTGCTTCGCTCAGTGAGCAACAACTGTCCTAAAAAATAGTTCTGAGATCAGGCTCAATTAACTGTAACTCATGAAATATGCTTAAAAATAGCTCTTTTAGTTCATTCAGGATAACTCCAAATAAAACTAAGAGACTTTGAAATGTACGACACATTATATACATACATTGTAAAACTCAATAAGTTGAGGTAACTCAAACCATTTGAAGAAACAGATTGCAACAAACCATTTAAGTTCAAAGACTAATCCTAATGAGTTCTGTAAACTTAATCCATTTGAGTAAATGAAGCAATTTAAGCAAAGTAAGACCCAATAAATGAAGAGAACTCATACCAACTGAGTACTGTAAAACCCAATAAGTTAAGGCAACTCAAACCGTTTGAGGAAACCGATTGCTACAAACCATTTGAGTTCAAAAACTAATCTATACGAGTACTGTGAACTTACTCCATTTAAGTTGAAGTAATGAAGTATTTAATTAACTCATTACCTTCAACACTGAGTTCAAAACTCTTTTCAAATAAGTAGAATTAGAGGCCGATAATCACATTTCATGACTCGATCTGTACTCGCCAATCTGCCCGATCTCATGAACCGATCACAAATGTGTGTTTACGAGTTTACATGCAGAGAACACATAAGAACTTCAATCATTTTACATATCAGAACTAAATATTCTGTGTTTTCAACTGTCCTGCAAGTTCGTTAAATCCTGACTGGAAATATTAGGGAAATAAAATAAACTTTAAAAATCATTTTTAACTTATATTATTTAATAACATAACTTATTGTAATACAAGTATTGTAATAAGCAGTAGTTTGTGGACCTATTTCTTCTTAGTAAAGAAGTAATGGTTTATAGGTGTGCATTTTTAAACTTTTTATGCGCTCCAAACTTCATTGAGACATGTGGATTCTTCTTCCATGATTTACAAGGTTTCCAAATTGCTTTATTAGTGATTTATCTCACCAATTTTTTTTATCCGTTTTATTTTGTTCTGTAAAGCTGTTTCTGACCAGTACATGTCCACACTAAATGATTATAAGTGACATGTTTAAGAAATGATATGCAACATCTTTAATTTATTCTCTGAGATAAGGCAAGATCTCCACTTAAGTTTCACACTTGGACTGAAAATGTGCTTTATGCATTATAAAGCTTTAAGCATCAGAATCGTTACTCTTTATCAGCCGATCACCATGACAAGGAATCGGTATCGGCTGCAAAAATCCTGATCGAAGCATCCCTAACAGGAATATAAGCATCTTGGCACAAACTTTGATACCACATTAAAGTTCCAGCAGAACTCAGAAGCAGTTACTAAGAAAGTGCATCAGAGAATGTTTGTTCTTAGGAAACTGAACTCAATCTGTGTGGAAAAAAAATATACTGAGAACTTTTATACTACCTATTGAGAGTATATTAAGCTTTTCCTTTCTGTGCTGGTTCTCCTCACTTTCCGTTAGAGATAAAAAATTGCCTTCAAAACTTAGTCAAGACTTGCTCCAAGATTATTGGTTTGCCTCTGTGGAGTCCAGCAGAGTTCCATGAACAGCAAATGATAAGGCAAACTCAAAGTGTGATAGGAAAAGAATCCCATCCTCTGAAGCCTTTTTGTTCTGTTGCCCTCTAGAAGAAGGTTAGGAAGCAATAAATGCACATTTGTTCCTGAGGCAATAAGGCTTTACAACTTTAAGTTTTAGCAAATTTTTAATTTTTAATATTTAGGTCCCTTCCTATGTTTTTTTAGTACTGAAGTAATAAAGTTATAGTAATGAAGTTTAGCAATGAAGTTATTATGAAGCATGCTGGATCGTGTTTTTTAATATTGTTTGTAAGTGATTTGTCTCTTTATGTGTTTGTTGTATCATGATGCTACTGCCCTAATTTAATTGCCCCTGGTGGGATTAATAAAGTTGTTAAACTAAGCTAAACTAAATGTCATGTTGTAATTCCAATGCTGACACTAATAAAAATTAAATACAATTTAGTAGCTCTACACTCAAAAAATACTTTGCTTCTTGTTCAAACTACTTATTAAACATGAGTTGTAACAACACAATTATTAAGTTTGTTTGGGACAACTTAATTGTTTTAGGTTCAATCCAGTTAAATTGGTTAAAAAATGATTAAGTGAATTTAATTGTTTTGTTTTGGAGAAAACATGTAGGAATTCAGTGGAACCCAGCATTTTTGACAGTGTACATATTAAACAAACAGCCATGGGTTTTCCACAATGCCAACTAAATGTGACTTAACATTGTCAACAAGCATAACCAACACTAAGTGAGTAATGCGGAATATGAACGTGGCTGATGGTGATAAAAGTGACCTAATCCCAAATCCGTGACACATCCTGCTCTCTGCCGGCGCTTTGATATGATCACTGCAAATAACAAATGTGGGTCAAGCACACAAGCATGCTGAAGCTAATGAGGCACAGCGGAGATATTCTGAGCCATGCCTCAAAGCAGAGCACTTTATCAATGAGCTTTCTTCTCTTCAGAGAATTCATTATCATGACTGGAGGTGGGTGTGTGAATCAGCCTTTTCAAAGTCAATTCTGCGCTAGCTTTTAACCTTCATGTCTCGCTTATTACGCCAATAAAGAAAGACAATCATCTCCAAGTATAGCAGTGGCTTAGTTAAAAACAGTTTTGGACTAAATGTTCATTTCAATTAGGGCTGCACCATACTGGGAAAATATGTGATATAGCTGTTGAGTATTGCGACAGCGATATTTTTTGCGTTATAAAATTTCCCTAGAAAAAAGCTATTTTGATTAGCTTTTTAAAAAAGTATATTTATGTAATGATCATTCATTCGTTTATTCATTCATTTATTATCCTTCGGCTTAGTCCCTGGTTTATCAGGGGTTGCCACAACAACTCTAGCATATGTTTTATGCAGCGGATGCCCTTCCAGCCACAACCAAGTAGTGGGAAATATTTATTGCTCATATTAATATGAACAGGTAATAATGTATATTTTGCTTGTCTAATAAACTTTATTGATCTAATAAAAACTGTCATGACACTGTGAATGTATAAAAACCTTCTGACTCCTATTGGCTGTTGTCTTTTTCTTCTCATCTCAACTCCTGTTTATTAGTGGGTTTTTAGCTTTGACCAAGAGTTAAAAAACATGCAAAAACAAAAAGGAATTTATTGCGCTACTATGGAATATGAATACTGCATATAATATTATATATATATATTTAAATTTGATATGTCGAACAGCCCTAATTTCAATTTTAAAAGATCAGGATTAGTAAAACCAAAAGGTATAGTTCATTCACATAAAGAACATTTGTTAACATCCACATAATGAACATTTGTTAATTTACTCAAAAAATAGGTGATTTTTTTTTTTTGCTGAAAAGAACTAATGTGAAACTGAAATTGCGATTCATAAGATGCAAGTCAAAGAGTAATGAAAAAGTCAAAAATATATATACAGGCAACACAAGATTAATACCTATAAAACCCAAAAAGTTAAGGTGACTCATTTGAAATGAAAATAAATTTTGGGCACAGTAAAACCCAATAAATGAAGAGAACTCAAACCAGCTGAGTACTGTAAAACCCAATAAGTTAAGGCAACTCAAACCGTTTGAGGAAACCGATTGCTACAAACCATTTGAGTTCAAAAACTAATCTATATGAGTACTGTGAACTTACTCCATTTAAGTTGAAGTAATGAAGTATTTAATTAACTCATTACACTGTAAAACCCAACAGTCAACTTTATCAAATGAAATGAGTGTGGTTAACTCAAAATTGACTGAAAGTTAATTCTACTCATTTGAAAAGAGTTTTGAACTCAGTCTTGAAGGTAATTATTTAAATACTTCATTACTTCAACTTAAATGGAGTAAGTTCACAGTACTCATATAGATTAGTTTTTGAACTCAAATGGTTTGTAGCAATCGGTTTCCTCAAACGGTTTGAGTTGCCTTAACTTATTGGGTTTTACAGTACTCAGTTGGTTTGAGTTCTCTTCATTGATTGGCTTTTACTGTGCTCAAATTGCTTCGTTTACTCAAGTGGATTAAGTTTACAGAACTCATTAGGATTAGTATTTCAACTTAAATGTTTGTTGCAATCAGTTTCCTCAAATGGTTTGAGTTACCTTAACTTTTGGGGTTTTACAGTGTACCTTCAAGACTAAGTTCAAAACTCTTTTCAAATGAGTAGAATTAACTTTCAGTAAATTTTGAGTTAACTACACTCATTTCATTTGATAAAGTTGACTGTTGGGTTTTACAGCGTATGGCCCCTGACAAAAAAAAAAACACAGGTTTTATAAAAGCAAAAAGTCAGTCTGAGCATGAAACTGAACATTATTTAAAAGGGTTTGATCACCCAAAAATGATTAATTACTCATCCTCATGTCTCAAACCACTGAGACCTTTGTTCATCTTCAAAACATTTAGATAATATCTGAGAGCTCTCTCAACCTCCATAGACAGCAATGGTCCAGAGACATTCAAAGTCCAGAAAAGGAACCAAAACCAATGTCAAAATATTTCATGTGACTTCAGTGAACAGACCAGATATGTGCACCAAAAAAACTTGTAAAAACAATTTTGTTCACCTTTGTCTTCTCTTCCGTGTCAGGTCAAGGTGCAGGTTTACTACGTGTAGAGTGACATTTGTCATTAGATTCAGCAGCACAACCAAAAGTGTTTTATTGCCTGTAATATATAAATCACCCTAATCTGATGTGAAAGACATTGGTGAACAAAGCTTTTTTTACTTTTTTTTTTAAATGTTGTGTCACACAAAAATGTTCAGAGCTTCATATGATTACAGTTGAACCACTGAAGTCACATGGAAAATTTTGACAATATTTTTGGTACCTTTACTGAACATCTCAGGACTCTTACCGCATATGGAGGATGAGCGATCTCTCAGATTTAATCTGAATTATAATCAATTGTGTTATAATGATGAACGAAGGTCTCAGAGGATTGGAATGACATGAGGGTGACCAATTAATAACAGAATTTTCATTTTTGGGTACACTAACATTTAAACATTATTACCTTAAAGTCACAGTGTCAGCAAACAGTCCCAAGCACATTCATAACATTCGCTCTTCCAGAGTTTATCACATCACTACACCTCAAACTAAATTGCACAACTCAGGTGTTTACTGTGTTTCAATGTAAACAAGTAATTTTGTCAATCTACAAATCCTCTGAAGATGCAACATATAGGGACTCTGTGAATCAGAGCAATTTAAGGCTGCTTTGCTCTGTGATTAAAAATAAAGAGAGTGCCACAGGCTTAAACCACTGTAGATTTAAATTATAAAATTTTTTTTAATCAACCTCACGATCAGTCTTTGCATCATTTAACTGGTAAATAAGCTAGTTGACAGAAGCTGCTTGTCAAACTACAAGCAATCCCTGAAGCATCAGAAACAAATTGGACAACCGCGTTTATGCGTATCTGACATCATATAAAAGATTAGATTAGCTTTAGACATTTACAGCTAAACTAATAATATAGGTCAGTTACAGATGCCAGCATGCATACTCATATAGTTTTCAGTCATAAATAAAACTAATAAAGATTTAATCATTTTTTATACACTACTATCATAAATTAATGATATTACATCAAAAACTTTAGTATTATTATTCTGTATCATTTTATGAAATATTTATTTTATTTATACACCTTTATTCATCACAGGAATTGAGTGTTCATATGTTAAATGTCAATTGTTAATTGAAATTCTATGACTGCTATTGTTTAATGTTATATTAAGTCGGTTGTATTAAGTCAGTTGTTCTTCTGTCAATTGTATTTAGTCAGTAGTATTACTGTCAGTTGTATTAAGCCAGTTGTATTACTGACAGTTATATGAAATCAGTTGTATTAAGTCAGTAATATTACTGTCAGTTTTTTTATGAAGTCAGTTGCATTACTGTTAGTTGTTCAAGATTGGAATGTTCTACAACATTTAAAAAGAAAAGAAAAAAAAGGTATCTTCTTGCTAAAATACCACTCTATTGCTATCAAGTCTGCATTTACCTCAGGGGTGCCTATATAGAAACTCTACAAGCTTGCGGGCATCTCAAATAATCAAGAATGCAACAAAAAAATGAAATGGGAGTTAAAGTAACTCAGTTTTTTAATGATTTTAAAATGACTTGATGATTAAGTTATATTAAATGTCCACAAACAAACTGCACATTTGGCACAGGCAAATGTAATATTTAAGAAATAAACCATTTCCTTTTAATTTAACACACCTAACGCTTCAACCTATGAAAACAAATTAAGACAAACAGATATACATTTTTAACTTGTCATTTTATATGTTTGTTTACACTGTATTTTTAAAATCAAGTCCAGATAATTACAGGGAACGCCAATTTTGAACATTATTTCACCCACACACTTAAAACACTTTTTTTGTAATCTGATTTGATGCAGACACCAAAAATGTTGTCTAATCTTTGACACCTCTATAGGGATGCAGAATTTTTTTGTTATTCGTGACCTGGGGTCTGTTCTTCATACCTCACTTAAATGATCTAAGATAATTTGTCAGATCCTGGATCTTTTAATCTTGATAAGTGATCTCTTGCTAATTTGGTTCTTCAGACAAGTTCAAATCAGATTAAAATGTATGGATGAACTGATCTGAGATCACTGCATGTGTTGCAAAGGGCAGATCTATTGATCATCGAAATCATGATCAGCAGTGCAACGATTGGCTGATGGCACAACATCATAATGACATTAATATTCAATTATTCATGCGAGCAATTATACAAAATTAGTAGTAAATGGTTTGTTAAATATGATACGCAATGACTTTACACATTTGTTGTGGGTTGCAGGCTTTACACTTTCACGTGTCAAGAGTATTTAGCAATTTATTTAGTTTTACTTTTGTAAAAGTAAAGATTTTAAAGAGTGGATTTTCTTTATTATAGAAAGTAATACACTTTCTATACTATTCAACTAATCAATGGCTGTTTAAATTCATCTTGCATCAAAAGCATTTTGACATTGGTAAAGGTGTCTGCAACTTTTGCAAAACATCAAATCCCTAGCATAGTAGCTATAATGCATAAATTATTATTCCTTTCCTTTAAAGAAACAATACAAAAAACAAAACAAAAAATTAATAAATAAATAAATTAATTAATATATATAATAATAATAATAATAATAATAATAAAAAATTAATAATAATAATAATAAATATATTATAAAAATTGTGCATGCCTATTATCATACACAAATTGTACTAAAGCTGGATCGGTACCTTAAAATAGTACGTGTTTGTATCTAAAAAGTCCATAAATGTTCTCTTTGAACCCCTTTGTACTTTTATTTCATTGAACGAGTGTATATTG
Organism: Danio aesculapii; assembly: GCF_903798145.1. Classification (NCBI taxonomy): domain Eukaryota; kingdom Metazoa; phylum Chordata; class Actinopteri; order Cypriniformes; family Danionidae; genus Danio; species Danio aesculapii. The sequence continues at coordinate 23,938,963 of NC_079439.1, read as the reverse complement.
CAAACATTTTATTTATATTTTTTAAAACTTGCCATGACAAAAACTCGGATGAGTTTTGAAGAATGAAACAATTCTGGATCGTGTCAAATTGTCAATAACCAAATTCAGCTAATTGAGTAATCCATGTACGAAGAATGAAAAAAAAAAGAAAAAACTAAAACAAAGAAAAACAAATAAAAAAATCTGATACCTGAAGATAACAAGCATCACACATATATTTACAGGTTTATGTGAAAAATGTTGAGATTTGTTTGACAAGTTAATATGAGAACAGACAGATAATGACTAAAAAAAAACTGCTTTGTTTTCCACTGTATATGTGGATTTTGTAATAAATATTGCCGCTTAATGGAACATTTGCATTTTAGGAAGTACATTTCTATCTCAATTTCTTTAAGTTCTTTCAGCCTCTTGACAAAGGTTATCTTAGACTAATAGGGATGAGCGAGCAGGAGAATGTAAATGAGAGCGAGATCAAAGCAAGAGAGGAAATGTAAGTGATGCCTCAAAGTGTGTCTAATTGAAGCATGAATGGAGGAATTGACTGGCTTGACTCTAATTGATTAAAGTCAAAGGAAGGACAGAGCACTAAAGAAACGAAGAAGAGAAAAGAATTGACAAGGAAAAAGCACATGACACACTTCTTTGAATTAAAGGGAGAAGGAATATTTCACCAAAAAAAAAAAAACACAATAAAACAAATGAAAGAGGCAGATAAAAGAAGAGCCCAGTGTGTAATTGTGTTGTGGTCACATTTACGTCACACTTTAGAAAGAAGCTTTCAGAAGACTGTAGTAAAATCTTTCAAATGAAAAAAAAAAACCTTTCCCCAACAGAACAGTACTGCCCTCAAACTATGTTTCACAACTTAACATAGAAATCATTCACGCTGCATTTTATCTGCCAAACTAACACAAACACCTGAGTGACCTCAGGGCAAAGAGAACAAAATTGGATGAGCAACTGTTACTATACTATACTATACATCTATAAACACTAATATATAGGGCAAAAACAACATTGAAGAAAGTGGTTTTATTTATCACCAACAACCTGACAAGCTGTGAACTTGTGAACTGTGATCAAACGCTTTCACTGCACAACGTAGTCATCATGACAAAGTAACTTTTACAATCTGTTTACAGTGCAGAGTTTTATAGGTTTACAGTGTAACTATAATGACCTGTCATTTAAAAACAAGCGGAAAGTTCATTACAGCTGCCACTAGAGGGCCAATTGAGATCATGTCCACTTAATAAGCGTCCAGTCATGCATTTTATGAACAGAAATCTGACACCATTAAACAAAAACAAATCCATTCCTATGGAAAAAAAAAAAATCTAAGAATTCTGGATGAACTGGGGTTTAGATTAAAAAAATTTATATTGGTTTATTTATTGGTTTTTATAAAGGTCTGAAGTTGTATTTGTTCCAAATTTTATTTTTATTTTTATTTATATATATATATATATATATATATATATATATATATATATATATATATATATATATATATATATATATATATATATATATATATATATAGGCAATATAAAAATATTGTAGTTTATTGGCTTTAAAAAAAAAACAATTTATCTGAATAACAAATGTTTCCAGTTTTTTTTTTTTTTAATTGTTACTGAAAATTTGAAGGAATTTTACCAAAACTGGACAATATATTTGCTAAAACTTACAAATTTTCTGTTAAAGTATTATGTTGCATAAACAAAAAAAATAAATAAACAAGTCCAAAAACAACAACAACAGATGTTTTGTTATTTTACATTTACAAAAAAAACCCGATAAACTGATTTAAAACAACTTGCGTAACATTTAAAATTAACTTAGTTTAATAAGTTAACATATGTTGTCAGGACTAATTAATCATATTTTTTTACAGTGTACAGGACCCTTACTCTTTATGATTTATGGTTGTAACCAATAAAATCAATTAATTGCAAATACTTTTATAAAAATATTTGCATTTCTTACATATATTTAAATAACATTTTATGCACATAAATGCAGATGTATCTCCATCTAACGTTTAATAATTTTAATTGCTTCCTTTTTTCCCACTTATATACAGTGCTCAGCATATATGAGTACACCCCTCACAAATCTATCTTTTAAATTCATATGTTTAATAGGAAGCTATACAATATTATATTTCTACATGTATATTAGATTAGTCAGTACTGAAGCCAAATCTAAAGCTTATCTAACAAATTAACTTATGATAACAGTCCAAAAACTAGTACAGCCAAATATATATGTTAAAGAGAAACATTAAATATAAATTTTAAAAAGAGGAAAAATCAAGAGAAGCAAAAAAAAAGGAAAATTTTTGTTGAAATTTTGTAACTTGTCAATTTTTCCGCAATATTTTGCTTGAATTTAATTGCATCATCTTTAAATTTCTAAATAATTGGTGACTAAAATTGTATCCGTTTTAAATTGTATATCTGTTTAATAAATCTGTTTTTCTTAAATGCACCAAAATACATTGCCTGTATTCACTGAGAAATTGATAAAAATATTGGGGTGTACTCAATTATGCTGAGCACTGTAAATGTCCTTTTGTTCTTTTTTTGATATATATACATATGTATGTACACTGAACTCCTTAAAAACCACACTTGGCGAATAAAGCTCATTCTGATTGCGATTAAACTAAACTTTAAAATATTAAAATTATATTTTAGCTGATTTTAGCTTTAGTTAATTGTAAAAACCCTTGTGTTAAGTCTTTTCTTTGATCATGTGTTATACAAGCCAGAGGCTAAACTTCTCTCTGCATTTAAACAGGTGCTCTTCTCCATCTTTACTTCTCTCTCTCTGTCTCTCTTTGCTGAATCTTTAATTTTCAGTGTTTTTCAGCTTCATGCTCTGTTCTTGTGGCTCGGTGGCTGTAGATCTGACACAGGATTTGAACATTCAGAACTGCTCTGAGAGCTCTTAAAGGGCCAGCGCTTCTCTAAACGCTGTCAGGCGCAGCAACAGCTCAATGCCATTTCTGCCTGCCGAGTCACATTGATATGCTTGCCTGCTTGCAAGGGCGAAGCTTGCAGGCCGTGTCCCAGTAACCCAGTTTTCCCAGTGTGAAAGCTCTGTAACAGCCCAGCAGTGGCCACTGTGTCATCTGTTACCTAACACTGTTACCGGAGGGGGTGTACCTGTCATATGCCCTCTCCACCCCAAGTTTCCGCTGAGGCTTTTTTCTCTTTTTTTTCTGAGTCACTCTATTTGGTTTTCTACTAATAAGTACCTTTATTCAGAAACACTTAACATTTAGATCAGAACAGGGCACATCCATCTGCCCACACAGTACATTGGATATAAAAGCCTGAAGACAGAATATGAATGAACCATTTTCATTAAGCACAAAAACAGGAATAAAGCAAGCTACATAACACTGAAGACTTCTGGTTTACACCTGGACTATTCTGATGAGGTAAGGATTTCTGGACATCAAGAAGAGCCAATCAACAGCTTGGAAAGTACTAGTCTCATAATCACACATTTCAAGTGTTCACACTTAGATATTGCTTGATACTAATAGCAGGTTCGGCATGTTGTCCTGGGAGAGAACCCCAAGCTCAGAGATAATTGAAGCTGGGGCTCTTCCCTGGTCATTTAGCAAGTAAAGGGTTCCAAGATCAGGTAGTTTTTGACAGCACCTCCTGATAACGGAGGAAATAGGGAGATGGGGTGGATAGGGGGATTCTTCAAAAGCAAAATAAGCGAAGTAAGGTCAAATGGGTTATTTATTGTAGGTTTGGATTAATCTGATTGGTTTATTAACGATTGCAGATGAGAGACCAACAGCAATAAATCGTATCACATGCTCCTCTCAATATTAGTTTATAAAACTACACTTAGACTGATGGTTATAGGATTCGACTGCTTTTCAGCTTCATTGGCTAATGACAGCACAAGAGCCACCCCTGACTGACATCTAAAACAAACCCATTCCAGTTTGTTTGGTCAGTGTCATTTTTAGGGGTGTAAATATGTTAATTTGATGTCCCTATAACAGAGCGGCATGGGATATATTTTTTTGGCATCAACAGAAGATGTGTGGTTTATGCCTCAGACATAGGCCTGTCACATTAATCATTATATCATCTTATCGGGCAATACTTGAACATGACCTCCATAATTTTTGGTGCAGCAATAAATATTTACAAATTTACAAATATTGTTAAAGCCATTTTACAATTACATTTAGTGCATATATTATAGTAATAGTGTATATATACACACACATCAACCTTTTTAACATACCTTTAACATACTCATACCTTTTTAACATCAAATTATAGAATCTAAATTACCTTAATAATAGAAAGACTTTGTAATTCCTTTTCATAACACTTATACGATGTTTAGTGATTAAGACATCAAGTGATGAAGTGTTTCAGGTGTAGTTTTGTCCCATTCTTCCTGCAAACAAGTCTTGACCTCCTAGGGCTTGAGTGTCCACATATGTGGACAGCACATTTTTAGCTCTTAAGTGGCTATTTAAAATACTTTGAATGTTTTATATTTTGTTACAGACATACAGTGCCATCCTGCAACTGTTTTGCAGCATATGAAATGTCCCAAATGGGAAAAAAAATAGTTTTTACTCTTTGATAGTCAAAGCAAGTTAAAAAAAAAATTTAATGTTAAATATGCATTAAAAATTCAGAAAAAGGTGTTTTGTGTAAATTCGAACCACGAGTCCACAGATATGGGGATAATTTTTCTCTAAAAGTACATCGTATCAAAAGATGATACTTAGGTTTTTATTCTAATTAGGTTCTAATAAGCAAAGAAAAATAAAAAATGCATGTAAAAAACACCTTGGGACTTAAGAGGTTATGATGGGTAACAGTAGAGTCTTTGTTGACGCAATTTGAGCTTTAACATTCACCACACATTCTCTATTGGAAACAGGTCGGGCCAGTCAAGTACCTGTATTTGTACCAAATCATAATTCCAATCACCTGTTGACATCACCGGTTTCAAAAAGCACATTCTTATTTAGCCAATTTACCTGATTACTATCCCTAAATTGCTCTAAATTACTTTAATAATGGAAAGTCTTTGTCCCTTGAAACTGTTTATGGCTATATACATTACTATGCTGTATTATTATAATTATTTAATCAGTGGCATGAAAGGATCTCAATAATATTGCTTATCACAGCAATTTCTGTGACAATATATAGCACAACAAAAAATCTTTACTGGTCTACTCAGACATTCAACCAGCATTCCATAGTAGTGACATTCAAGGCAAAGTCTAGTCATTCAGACTAGTCACTAGTCGACATTCAAGGGACAGTGCTAACAATCAGAATTTTTGTAAAAGAGAAGAAACACACAGAGGCTGTCTCCAAGATTTTCCTCATTTACTCCAACCTACATCACTAATTTAGGCCATGTTCCATTCTGAAGGGCTCATCCCTATGCCTTAATCCCTCCTTGGGAACGAGAGCTTCAAAGGGATGAATCAGTAGGGGACCAAAAAAAAGCACTTTTGTCTCATCAGCCTTACTATTTAAACACTCCCAAAGAATCATATGCAAGTCCATTACTTGTCTTATTGTAGTATATAGAATGAGTCAATGAAAACAATGAACATATATGGTGTGCCAAAAAGAGTGCAATTCAACTAATGCACACAAGGAATGGATGATACACTAATTATTGAGCTGAATTATGGGACTGAATGAGTGCACTCAATATAACCTTAGCATCTTAAATCCTCAAAAGTTTGATAAAAAAAATGTATGTACATTTATAAAACTATAACTTATATCAGTGTTTCTCAACCACGTTCCTGGAGGCCCACCAACAATGCATGTCTTGGATGTCTCCTTTGTCTGTCACACCCATTACAGGTCTTTCAGTCTCTGCTAATGAGCTGATGATCTGAATCAGGTGTGTTTGGTTAAGGAGACAGGGAAAATGTGCAGGGCTGGTGGTCCGCCAGGAACATGGTTGAGAAACACTGTCTTTTATGGCCTTTGCATCAAATTTTAAAAACAAATGTTTGACAATGGAGTCAACTCCACTGTCATGGAGTTGCTTTTTTGCTATTTGAGCAAATGGGAATAGAAAAAAAATGTATTTTTAGTACTCTCCCAATCACAGCACTATAAGTTTACTCAACTATGACACTAAAAAGCACACAACGCTTCATCTGTAATGCTTCCAAGTGCCGTTCGAATATAATTTTTTTAAATATCAGGTATTAAAAATTAAAATAAAGCTATGCAAACTCTTCTATTTATCACTCCAAGTGTGTCCTTTTGAGTAATCAAACGTTCAATATACACACGTGCAGTTATCATGTCAACTTGGGCCAAATACAGGACTTATATCATATACTGTAAGACAAGTAGGAAATTGTCAAGGCCACAAGTGTAGGTTTTTGGACAGGTCCTGTATGTTTTTGGACCCCATTAAAAATGGATAGTGCCTTAAAAGGAAGTTTTTTTCGAGGGGGGGGGGGGGTGATTTTGGACATAGACAGGCTTTGTTAAAAGTACATTTGCATGGTCTGGGCAGCATGTGACTATCTGACTGCAAACAAATAACTATTGTTTTCCTGAACAATAAATTCAGTAGACCTCTAAAACATGGATGTCATTCCATATGCATCAAAGTAAAGTTACAAATTGATGCTAAATTTGTATAACCTTTTCGTTAAGTCAGATCGGTGCACTGCTAATATGGCTAGTGAACTGCTTAGCTAATTAGCCATGACACAGGCAGATTCACAGTCTTTCCCAACCTACCACAACTGCTTAGTCACGACATTAATCATACAAGTAAGTAATGTGTATTTATACAGCGCAATTATTGTGTATGGTCATACACCCAAAGAGCTTCACAATCATGGGGAGGGGGGTCTCTCCACACCACAATGTGGTCTTCCATCCAGGTACTGACCAGGCTCAGCACTGCTTAGCTTTAGTGAGTAACCGGTCTTAGGCTGCAGGGTGATATGGCTGTGGCTGTGATATGGCAGGTGCACTGTATAAGTCATATGATCAATATGTAACAACACAGCATACATTTTTGTTGCTTTACCTTATTAAAATAGCTTGTAAACCTGATTTGATTCAACTTAAAAAAAAAATCAAAACAGCCAACTTGTGTTTACAATGTTCTAGTTCTCATTAAACACAAGTTGTTTGCTGTGAATTGCTCCTGTTGAAAGAGGCGATATAAAAAACAAAAAGCTGTTAAAAGTCAAACAATCCACTTACATGGCAAGACACTCTGAAAATCTCACACTCTTTGTAGGTTTGACGATTGGTAAACAGATTGAAGAAAGACCAGTTAGGACCATGATTTAGATTTCCCTTTCAAAAGGGAAAGAGTAGCATGTATGTGTTCAGAGATTTGGAACAAGCTGCACAGGATTTAATCTAACCGGATATCTGATAGATCTGACACTCTTGTTCAAGATGGGATGGTTATTATAGCTGTTGCCTAAGTATATAGACAACATGATGGTTTCATCCTGTCACCTCCTTCCAAAAAACCAAAGAGCTGGATCATAAGCCTGTGTTCAAAGGACCACAGGTCTGAATTTTACCCATGATGATCATATTTGTAAAAATTAAAAATGTTCTGTTCAGATCTGCTCATTTTTACTTTCGAAGCACTGTGCAACCACCAACAAGGTGCAATAACACCCATAGAAAGAATATAGGGATGTTAAACAGCCAATGCACAACTCTGAGGGTCACACACCATGTATTTTTCAAGAAACTCACAGGGATTTCTAGGACCACTGACAACCAGAACTTCAATTTAACATCTCATGTGAAGAATGGTGCCACCATAAATCTTAAGGGCAATTATAATTTACATAGAGTGCAGGGTGAGCACCATCTGCTGGCCTCATCAATGCCAGCAGCCCATGAAATAGCTGTCCCATTAACCTCTCTCATCCAGGTACTCACCGGACTCTTTTAACTTCAATAGAAATCTAGATGAGAGGTAAGTGTAAAAACCATCTAGCTATCACAAAAGAGGACGGATACATGGATTCATGTTTTAAACAGCTTAGGAAAACACAATTAAGTTCAACTGATTAAACAAATTGGAGAATTTTCATAAGTAAGCACATTGCCCTACTTAATACATAAAGTGAATCAAAATAAATGAGTTTGTCTATAGACTTCCCACTTGTGTTTCATTCAGGCAACCACAGAACAAAAATGTCAAACAATATAGTCACGTATAGACTTTTGTGGCTTGATGTATACAGTATTTGAAATGTTTAACGTATCAAATACAACGAAAGCCTCCATGGTAGCCTTCAATCTCAGTAATGAAAATTACAAATAATTCACAACTTGCTTCCGTTTGTTAACTTTCTAGAATATTACAACACTTGAAGAGACTGAAAATGCTACACCTGAACTTGAATGCAAAACAAAACCATTGAGGTAAAGTTGGTTTTAAATTCGCAAATTCAGACTTTCTTCTTGATAATATAATTACAGTATTCTTTAATACTTAAAATACTTAAAGTTACAGTAAAGTAGCCGATGACTATCAAAGTACATCATTGTTCACAGTCAAATAAATAGTGTTAATGTTGTTTTGAAGTCATACTTGCATGCGATTTCAGACTGAATATTCAAACTAGCGTGGTAAACAAAATAGTAACTCTACTGAAACAAGTTGAAAAATGAATGAATGTGCGAATATAAAACCAACTTTACACTAATAACAAAACTGAAGGGGCGACTGCGCACAACAAAGCGTCAGCACTGAACTTTTTATTCCTCTCAACGAAATCCAGGGCATGACGTCACGCCACCGGCTCATGATTCTCAAGTCATGTGTTACATAACTTGCAATCTTTTCATAAGTGCTTTTATTCCGTTTAAACTTTCAATTGTCATATTGGCAACGTTTCACCAAAGCACTCTGTATAACTGAAACTCATAGGAAGCTGTACAAACAGACTAGACATGACTTTGTTACCCTGCTGCTCCTCTTGACCTCGATTAAAAACACACAGAGAGACGTCAACTCGGCCAGTCAATGAATATGTATATGCAGAGCCGCGCACAGCATAATCTGCCATTCCATCTGACACAGATATCACAGTAGTAACTTCTTCATCTTCATTCTTGGAATAGCTATATGTCATTTAAAAAGTACAGAAACTGCCTGCTTAATTAAGAAACTAATCCATCACATCACTGAGAGAATAATAAAGGAATTTAACACAAGATAAAACTAATTTACATACAGTTCTCGCTACTGAAAAGCGATATAAACACCGCAACTTTAACTGTATGCTCGAAATGACCACAGCAGCATGTCAACCCGTTATGGGTGCTTGCACCGGGCGCCTTTAACACAATGACACACTTCTCGCGTGCTCTAATTTCACAAACTAAACCAAGCAACAACCGGCTGAACTCACCTAATCAGAGGCAGCGATGAGAAGCCGACTTCATCAGGAAAGTTGCTAGGAACCTCCAGCGACGAGAAGCACGGAGAGCGCTTATTTGCCTTCCTTGCCTTACACATGAAATAGAGTTACATAACCGGCACCGTTTCTGTGGGCAATGAGTGACTTCCAGAGCGCTTTTTTCATTCACTGATGTTCATTTTCCAACGCACACACCTCACACTTTACGTCATCAGCCGTCGTCACACCTTAAAAGGAGCGAAGGGGCGTGACCGGACCGGATTCGCCAGAGTCAGTGGAGGGGTGAGCGCGCGCCCTTCGCAGCGCGTGCTCGTCAAAGCGCCCTCCCGCCGCCCGGTCTCTTCGTTTCTCCGTTCTCCGACTGCTTGAACGGCGGCCAGAGAATGTCATCGGCGGAGAATTAAGGGGGCCGTGTCTCAGTGAGGCAAGCTCTTCGTGCGGAAACAGAGGGGGTTACATTTGGAGGGGATGCCAGATTTAGCTGAACGTTACAAATAGCTTACCACACATTAAAAACAATAATAATCAAGTTGCGTTCGAGATACCAAAATGACGTGGGAGTTCTGTAGGCAGTTATGTTATGTAAGGACTATGGTTTCATAAGGTGAATTTTGCCAGCTTATTAGTTTGTGGCTGTGAAATGCTTGAGCGGAATGACTTGAATGTTGCGTCACTCGTAACCCCCAACTGGACCAACGAGTTTATGCGCGGATTTACATGAGTGCGAATTGTGTGTTTGGGGTTGCATGTTTTGTACGTGTTATATAGGCCAATAGAATTTTGGGTTCCCTGCCATAGCCGCCTTTCTTGCTGTCTTGAGGTTTGAACATCTCCTAACTTTCAGAGACTGTGCTGACTGAAACTTTCAGAAGAGAACAGAACTTGAACTGAGTAATGCTGAGCGATCATTTTCTGTAGTTTACAGTTGAATTGCAACAATGTCTTACAACATGACTCTAGTAAAATGAAGTCACAGCCCAGTTTTACATTTGTGTCTATGGCACTTCAAACAATACATAGGTACAGTGGCCGAGAGAGCTTAAAGCGCTACAATTTAAGAAAGCAGATGCATTTACAAAAAACACCAGCAAATAAAGAAACGATCTTGATCAGTTTGACAGCACACGTGTTGCAAATTGGTCACAACACAAATAACAGATGAAACGCGCTGCAAATCAATAATATCCAGCTGCAGGCCCGCAGAACCACACACGTTTCAGGCACACACACGATCTATAGGCAATGGTTACAACGGATGTTAATGTTATTAACATCTTCTCGGACATCGTCATCAATACAATTTTACATATTGTTGATAAATATTGTACACAATAAACAATAGTGTTTACTTTATTTCACAGATATTGCGATCGAGACGGGCGAATGGGGAGCGTTGTTTCCGATCGTCATTCAATATAATAGACTGAACAGTTTTCTATCAGTCATCATAGATTATCAATCATAATTTATCTGACAGAGTCAATATAGCAGATACTCGTTTGATAGCCATGCAGACCGATCTAAATTGGACAGGTTTAATTTGGACAGGTTTAATTTACGACGGGGTTTGAGTCCGGTGAAGAATGGTTCCAGAAAACGGGTAAGACAAAAACAGAATCCAAAAAATTTAAATAAACAAGTTAACAGGGTGAGAATGTGGTAAAATCTGAAAACATGGTGAAAATCAGACAAGGGCTTTTCTTTTTACTGATTGCTTTTTAAAACTGTCAACACTATTGGTTGGGTTTAGGGATGGAGGAGGGTGGGTCAGTCAATCGGTTAGTCATTCAGTCAGTCAGTCGACAGCGGCCTCTGGTGGCTTTACATGCGAACAGCAGGTGCGAATGTCACTGGCGAGAGAAATTTGAGATCTCAAAAAGCATACACAGCAGCCTCTGGTGGAATTGTGAAAAAAAAACTGCAAAAAAAACATACCTCCTGGGACGTATTTGGCGCTCTCCAGAAATGTATATAGACGTATGTTTTCAGAATAAGCCTGGGTTGGTATTTGTCTAAGTAATTTCAGTACCTTTGTGAAATTAGCACTTCTTGTGTGTATTGCCTCTTCATGATGAGTCACTTAATCCCTTCCTCATTCGAAAGCCACTTATTTGGACAATAGCATCTGCTAAATGACTAAATGTAAATGTACCGCTGTGAAGTGCAGTTCTAGAACAGGCAGCAAGGTTGCAGTTTAACTCAAGTCAGTTCAATGTTGATTGAGTTCAGTTCAATACAAGTGTCATTGTTGCAAGATATGATTCTGCTGCGAAACAGTTTTGCAGAATACAATGCCGTCATCCTCCACTTTGAAGGGATAGATCGGCCAAAAGTGAAAATTCTGCCATCATTTACTCATCCTCTAATGGTTCCAAACCTGTTTGAGTTTTTTTTTTCTGAAGAACTTAAAGGAAGATAAACTGGATAATGCTGGAAAAACACCCATTGAAATCTATATGGATGTTAATGGCTGCTTATTTCCAGCTTTCTCCAGAATATCTTGTTTTGTGTTGAAGAGAAAGAAAGAAATTCATAACAGTTTAGAACCACATGAGTGTGAATAAATGGTGAGGAATTTTTTATGTTTAGATGCACTATCCTTTTAATTCAGTTGATATTAATCTCTTATGATACAGCAACTATTCAGCGTTCAACAACAGCTGTTAAAGCATCATGGAAAAACACACGATATAGAACCTTAAATCTCCTGCACATGCTAAAATCAATTTTTTGAGCGTAATTTATTCATTCATTTTTCTTCGGCTTAGTCCCTTTATTCATCAGGGGGTCACCACAGCTGAATGAACCGCCAACTTATCCAGCATATTTTTACACAGCAGTTGCCCTTCCAGCTGCAACCCAGTACTGGAAAACACCCATACACACTGATTCTCTCTCTCTCACACACACACACATACACTATGACTAATTTAGTTTATTTAATTCATCTATAGCGAATGTCTTAGGACTGTGGAGAAACCGAACCACCCGGAGGAAACCCCTGCAAACACGGGGAGAACCTGCAAACTCCAAACAGAAATGCCAATTGACCCAGCCGGGACTTGAACCAGCGACCTTCTTGCTGTGAGGCGACAGTGCTAGCCACCGTGTCGCCCTTTTTGAGTATAAATCAACTAGAAAATAATAAAGTGGCATCAAAATGTAACTTGTAACTGCATTGACTGTTACAAATGCTATGGGCTAAACAGTACATATTAGACAATTTAGTCAAGTAGAGAGTAAAAGTTGCTGATTTGCAACTGACTTTGATAGTACAAATACTTAAGCAGAGTAACTAATTACATTTACTACAGTACTTTACACATTTTTGTAGCTCAGCAATAAAACAAACAAGAAAGGTTATGTCAAATAAGAAATGAATGACGATCTCTGTGTTAAAAATCTACTTTTCAAGCTGTTTGGACAGACATATGTGTAGGTATAGTGTGTTTACCGTCATATTGGGGTGATATAAACACATCCAGTCCTTTTTTTTTAATTTAACAACATAAAAACAGTGAACCAATTGGAGTGGTTTTGAGACAGACCGCAACTGGAAGTAGGAGTCCAAATTGATTGACAGCTCCAATGACACATAGGAGTAGTGGGGATGTGTAGGTGCCATGCAGAGACAAGTGGCATGCTGGAAATTATAAAAAATGGTCCATGCACCCGGTTACAGGCAGCCGGGTTTATTTTGTACATTAACATAGCAAATATCCATACAGCAGTGAAGATTAACGTGTATCCTATCACATTTGATGTGTAAAAACAGTGCAAAGCTAAACGCGCAGGCTGTCTGTGTGTGTGTGTGTGTGTGTGTGTGTATGCGTGAACTTTGTAACGACATTGTGTGTGATTCATCATTGCAACTCCACAACAAATGCATCAAATACTGATTGGGAACGTTCTTACTATAGTATTTCTCACAAACATTACGTGAGGTCTGTTTTCCCTCATGTCTGTCTGTTGTCTGAGGCAGCTGAGACTGAGGCATGCTGACAGGCACGTGGGAACGGTGGACGGGGAGGACCAGCCTTAAAGGCCCAGTACACAAAAACAGCAACAAGCTGTTTAGAGCTGTAAAATACAAACTAGTGAAAGCTATAATAAATAATCTGTTGGGTGTTTTGAGCTGAAACTTTACAGACACATTCTGGGGACACAAAAGACTTATATTAAATCTGGAAAATGGGGTAACCTAGGTGTCCTTTAAAGGCATTCGTCCCAACCCTCTCCAACATTCTCACTCTCCTCTCAGATGGGATCAACCCAGGCTCATTCTGATTACTGAATCCTAGATACTGGATACTGCTATATACATTTCTGAAGAGCGCCAAATATGTCTCAGGAGGTTTTTATTTTGCAGTTTTTGTTTTCGCGAATCTGCCAGAGATCCGCTGTGTATGCTTTTTGAGATCTCAGATTTCATTCGCGAGTGCCATTCGTGCCTGCTGTTCGCACGTAAATCCACCAGAGGCCACTGTCGACTAACTGACTGACTGACTGACTGACTGACTGACTGACTGACCAACCGACTGATCCTCTTACCCACTTCTCTAAACCCAACCGCAGTGTTTTGAAGAGATATCAAGAAAAAAAAAGGCCTCGCCTGATTTTTACCATGTTTTCCAATTTTACCACATTCTCACCATGTTATTTACTTGTTTATTTTATTTTTTGGCTTCTGTTTTTGTCTTACCCCCTTTCTGGAATCGGTCTTCACCAGACTCAATCCCCGTCATCGATGTCAATTCTGCTCTGCCTCTCAAGTCCGCTGACGTACATGGTGAGCTACTGGACAAACTAACAGCAGAAAAGTCGTTCACATGGAGGTAAGCTGTTAGAGAGAAAAAGGAACGGCCTCATACCACCCCATATCGTTTGTTTTAAAGATGAAATGCAGCCATACATAGCTCTGGCTACATAATTCGCGATCTCCAGAAACAAATATAGGGCTAAGTTTTCAGAATTAGTCTATGTTGGATGGGATGGTGGGCCAAATCAAAGATTGTGAAGGGCCAACTTTGGGCATCTCTGCTTTATGTACTTTCATTTCTCGTAACTTTTTATGGATGAATTGTAGCACTAATAAAGTCTTGTGTACATATGTCGTCATGCATGAAGACAAAGTGAAGATCATAGATACTAAACCCCACTGTATAAAGCTTGGATGTGTGTCAGCAAATTTCGTCTTTTGTGGGCCAAAAAAAAAGAAAAAGAATGTGGGGCATATGGTATAAGAACACCAGAGTGAGTAAATGATGACTCAATTTTATTTTCAGGTAAACTATCTCTTTAAACACTAGTAACACAGCTTATTTCAACTCTTCAAACAGATTCCATCAAATACCAGTTGAATTTATCTAAGGAGAAACTGAGAAAACGATAGCCTACTTACTGCATTTCTAAACTATCTACATCGACAACATGTAAAAAATACTGACAACTTTACACTTCACATATCACAAAACATGCAGTGATCCCAACTTTTTTTAAAGAATCTAAAAAAAACATCACACCAAAAGAACATTCATTAACTGACTCTCATTTATTTTATAGAATCTTCTTATTTTCTTTACCCAAATAGCTAAAATTCGCAATTGTTTGCATTCATATAGACAAAAGAAGCTCAATTCTTCGAAGTGGAAAGATTTTGTACACACATCAGCAGGCAGGCGGGTGCTTAATTGGATCGTGCTGCTGTGGTCTGTAAGTAGGTCATGTCAGACAGTGATTGCCATCTGCTGACGGTTCGCTCAGCAGTGCTTGGTCAATGAAACGCGCACCGGCAGAGCACGGTCAGCTGTAGACCAGAGCCTCGGCCATACTGAGTCACTGTTGCACAGCCTGTCTCATTTATCTAGACACACAAACAGTCAATTAAAATACACTACATTTGAGAAAAAACAATTACATTAAACAAAAGTAAGAAATTACATGCATAGTGTGATCAAAAAGAAATATAAATATGTAGTAAATGTTAAAACCTAATTGGGATTTTAAAGTTATTAGAAAATATTAATGAACATGGGGAAAATGTAACTAAATATCTTAAAGGGATAGCTCACCAATTAGTTCACGAATTTTAATTAACTCATGGTTTAGTCTCTCTAGTTTCTTACCTTTATGAGTTTCTTTATTCTGTTGAACACAGAAGATATTTTTAAGAAAGCTGAAAATCCAAACTATTGACTTCCATAGTCATTGATCAAATATCTGCTTGTGTTCAACAGAAAAAAAAGAAACTCAATAAGGTTTTGGACAAGTAAAGGGTGAGTAAATAATGACAATTTTTAATTTTGCAAACTATCCCTTTAAAATCACTATCAACCTTTTTTAGGAGTTCTATAAGACACTAACAATGCCTTGGCACCAAAGCTGAATGTAATTATTGAACAATATGCAGTTATTGATTTAAACTGAAATAACATTGGTTAACTGAAGAATAATGGCACTATTATCTTGTTACTGCAGAATTAGATTTTTTTTTTAACTTTGCATCATTGATTCTTTTCTTTTTTTGTTTAATACTAAAGCGGCTTTTTGAAGTAATCAATATTGTATAAACTGCCATAAAAATGCACAGTGATGTGAATTTACAGAGAATGAAGGACAGCACATAATACCACTGGAAAATAATCAGAACATTTAAAGAATGAGTACATATTAACCCTTGTATGTCAATTAAAAAATTACACATATAGGTTTATAAAAAGATCTGTCAAAATCATAACAAAGGATTCTATTTAAATATTTGATAAATACTTTTTATTATTTTTAGTACACTTTTACTGATATTATTTGTTACTATCACCAGTCCTGATGATAACCACTCAAAATTCTGTTTTTTTAATAATTAAAAAATGTAAGTTGGTGCAGCATGGTGGCTCAGTGGTTTGCACTGTCACCTCACAACAAGAAGGTAGCTGGTTCAAGTCCCTGCTGGGCCAGTTGGCATTTCTGTGTGGAGTTTGCATGTTCTCCCTGTGTTTGTGTGGGTTTCCTCTGGGTACTCTGGTTTCTCCCAAAGTCCAAAGACATGCGGTATAGATGAATTGAATCAACAAAATTGGCCCTAGTGTATGTGTGTGAATGACTGTGTATGGGTGTTTTTCAGAACTGGGTTGCGGCTGGAAGGGCATCTACTGTATGAAACATGTGTCGGAATAATTGGCGGTTCTTTCCGCTGTGGCAACCTCTAAAATAGAGACTAAGCGGAAGGAAAATGAATGAATGAAATTATAATTTATTTACATAATCACACTGTTTTAAAATAAAAAAACAATATGATCTATTGTTTTCTACATACTAAAGAAAATAAGCATTTTTATTGCTACAAATTTCAGATTATACATTATTATTTTTGAGCAATGGCACAGTTAGGCTAAATAAAAAACTATCCAATATCCAATACACCCATTTAATCATATAATTATAAATGATTTGCCCTGCAGTGCTCAAGCAGAAAGCAAGAAAGAGATTATTTTCTCCATAGCCCAAACCAGAATGTGACAAAAAAAATACACACTTTCATATTTTCATATTTTGTCTTGCTAACCAAAAAAAGCATGTTAACAACAAATGTAGGACTGTAGTTAAATAACGCTGGGATTAAATATGTCAACATTTAAATATAAATGTTTGCTTGCCAAAATATATGCTGTTTGCTTTAAAGTGACAGTTCACCCAAAAATTAAAATTAATGTCATGGTGAGTCTGCATTAAAAATGCATTTCTATTGAAAACAAAAGAAAACATTTTCAGAATCAGAATCAGAATCAGTTTTATTGCCAAGTGTGCTTCACACACACAAGGAATTTGTTTTGGCTACAGAAGCTTCCAGTGTACATAAAGTGACAAGTGACAACACAAAATAAATATGAAAAAAAAAAGTCATTTGAAGAATGTCAGAAGCTGTAGCCTTTGGTTTCCACAGTTTCATTACATTTTTAGTTCCTACTATGGATGCAATTGGCTACCTCTTATAAAATCAAGTCAAGTCAATGTTTATTTATAAAGCGCTTTTAAAAACAATAAGTGTTTACCAAGTGCCGAGAGAGTAGAAATTAGTTTAAAGACTAGGTTTAAAAACAGGAAGGGTTTTTGGTTTCAACGTTTTGGGGCAATCACTAGAAAAACCACCCTGGTTTTTAACCTTGTGCATGGAAAAAGTAATCCAAAAGTAACTGATCAGCACATGTAAGTGCCTTTGATGAAGTGTACAATTGAATTACATGCAGAAAGGTGTCCTGGTGTTAGTGCATAAACAGTAGGGATTTAAACACCAAAGCTTTAGGACCTGAGGGTGAGCATATGATGATGAGTTCATTTTCATTTTCCTTTCAAGTTCCTATAAGGCAGCCGAAATGATTACAAGAACTAGACTGAAAAAGACAATATGTCAATAAGGATGTGTCCACAAGGGTTAATAGTAATAATCCACAACAAACCAATCAACACATACAGCATAAATAAAATTGACTCCAAATAAATATTATTTTGTTCGCTTGTAAATTATAAGGCCACTCATTTTATGTCCATAACTTTTGTTTAATCCTTTCAATTATAAAGGAGAGTTTATGACATAGTATTCATTTCTCTTTTACATTAGGCAGTTTACCTAACATGCATATGCAGAGAAAAATGATAACTTTTCATCACCTCACAGCAAGAAGGTCACTGGTTCGAGTCTCGGCTGGGTCAGTTGGCATCTCTGTGTGGAGCTAGCACGTTCTCCCCGTGTTTGAGTGGGTTTTCTTCCAGGGTGCTCTGGTTTCTCCCACAGACCAAAGACATGCGCTAGGTGAATTGGGTAAGCTAAAATAGCCATATAGTACGTGTGTGAATGCAAGAGTGTATGAGTGTTTCCCAGTGTTGGGTTGCGGCTGGAAGGGCATCCGCTGCATAAAACATATGCTGGATGAGTTGGCAGTTTATTCCGCTGTGGTGACCCCTGATTATTAAAAGCACTAAGCCGAAAAGAAAAGGACATTTGAGATTTGAAAGAGAGAGCGAAGCAAAGAGGCTGTTTGCTGTAAACACAAATCAGAGCCACACTGCTGTCCCAGTGCCCTGGCTAAATACCCAATGAATCAGCCTGAACAGCTTGGCAATATCTGATCTCAAATCAGTGCAAAACAATCACAATGTCCATGACAGATAAGACTCTTGGTTCTAGATCAGTTGGTAACAGCAAATCATTCCTGATCAAAAATGACAGTGCATACATTAAAATAAAGTATTCTGTCATGGATTTACCACTGAATGCTGAGAACACACTTCTTTTTTGCACAGATGGTTTAGATGAATGTGTTTTAAATCTAAAATTAGCTTCTGTGAAGTTCTGAATTATGCTTTCTTTCCGTCTCTCGTGTTTCTCTCTCACTCAGACTAAACTTGAAGTGATCGCTCTGCGAATTCCAAGATAATATGAGAGAAGCCAGTCTCCATGGCAATGGTCGCTAGTGGGTGAATCACCCTTAGTTACTATTGCACAATCAAAATACAGGATGAGATCCCAAATTGTGTCCATGGCAACTTAGCGGATGTCATCTACTTAGGGTACTGGATCGTGGTCCTGCAGGTCGAGACAGGACTTTTAAAAAAGGCTAATGTCTGAACCACTTTCTGGCCTTTTGATTGATCTCAGAGCCAGAAGTGATCTCAGAGCCAGAAGTGATCCGCTTGATTGGCTGCCAATGTTTCTCATATTCAGCATGAAGTCAGTCTTTAAATATGAGCAGAATTATATGAATACAAAATGAAATGCATTTCATCCATTATGTAACTGTGCTGAATTGATGACGTGGCCAGCTTGACCGGTGGACAAAATCCCATCATGTTAACCATTATCTTCAATTATTGTTATGTAACACAATTTGAAGATATATATAGGACATCAAGGCTTTTCCACCAAAAATTGCTTTCTGAACTCTTCTGAAATTAAACATTTTTGAAAATACAGCATCCTTTTCTGTTATTTTAACTATTTCAAGATTCAAGTTTATTTGTAGCACTATTCACAATTGTTGTTTCAAAGCAGCTTTACATTATTGCATTACAATCAAAATCAGAAAAGTTAAGGAGTTAACAGTGCTCAGCATAATTGAGTACAGCCCATTTTGAAAATGAATATGTTTATCCGTTTCTCAGTGAATATAGCCAATGTATTTTAGTGCATTTTAACAAAACAGATTAATTATACAGATATATTTATTAAAATAGTATTTTAGTCATCAAAGATATTTAGATATTGAAAGATAATACAATTAAATTCAAGCAAAATATTGAATACAAATGACAACCTACAAAATTTTTCCATTTTTTTTTTTTTTAGATTTTCTTGATTTTTCCTCTTTTTTAAATTTGTATTTAATATTTTTCTATAACATATATATTTGGGTGTACTAGTTTTTGGACTGTTATTGTAATGTAATTTGTTAGATAATCTCCAGCTTTAGTACTGACTAATCTAATGTATATGCACAAATATAATATTGTATAGCTTCCTATTAAAATATGAATTTAAAAGAAAGATTTGCGAGGGGTGTGCGAGCACTGTATATATAAACATATTGTTAACCTGCAGTTATATAGTATATAGTATCCTCCCAAAAAAAAAGATGATGTCTATGTGTACATTCAAAGAATCTCTAGAACCCTTAGGATGAGCCTTCTTAGGTAAAATAGAGAGCAAAGAAAATAATTAGTGTAGCTACTGTAGCTGCCATTTATAATGTATTCAACCAAGAGAAAATAATGTCAAATTGAAAATGCTTTTGAATAGAAGCATTTCACTCCATTTTCAAATTCAGCTTTCCTCAAATGCCACATTTTTTTCCATTTGTCATTTTATGCTGTAAGGCTGCATGGTGACGCAGTGGGTAGCACAATCACGTCACAGCAAGTAGGTTGCTGGTTCGAGCCTCGCCTGGGTGAGTTGGCGTTTCTGTGTGGACTTTGCATGTTCTCCCGTGTTTGTGTGGGTTTCCTCCGGGTGCTCTGGTTTCCCCCACAAGTCCAAAGACATATGGTATAGGTGAAATGGGTAAGCTAAATTGTCGGTAGTGTATGGGTGTAAAATGAGTGTGTATGGATGTTTCCCAGTGACAGGTTACAGCTGGATGGGCATCAGTTGCGTAAAACATATGCTGGATAAGTCGGTGGTTCATTCTGCTGTGGCGACCCCAGATTAATAAAGGGACTAAGCTGAAAAGAAAAGGGTTCCTTGGTGATTTCCAAAAATCTAATAAGTTTTATTAAACTATTAGAATTACCTATTGTGTGTGCCATTTATCTATTTATAAACACCTCAGAGGATATTGGGGGTTGCAAGTCACTGGAAGTGTTATTTTGTGAGTTGCAGGGTAAAACATTTGGGAACCCCTACACTAAATAACTGGTTGGGCCACCCTTAGCCGCAACAACTGCAATCAAGCGTTTTCGATTACTTGCAATGAGTCTGTTATAGCAGTGTGGAGGAATCTTGGCAAACTCATCTTTGCAGAATTGTTGCAATTCAGCCCCATTGGAGGTTTTTTTTAACAATGATGCACCTTTTTGAGGTCATGCCACAGCATCTCAATTGGATTTAGGACAGGACTTTGACTAGGCCTCTCCAAAGTCTTCATTTTGTTTTGATTCAGCCATTCAGAAGTGGATTGCTGGTGTGTTTTGGATCATTGTCCTGCTGCAGAAGCCAGGATTGCCTCCGTTTGAGGTCACTAACACAAGACCGGACATTTTTTGTCAGGAAAGTTCAGTACAGAATCCATGGTTCCAAACCATTTTGTCCAGTCTTTTTATTTGTGACCCATTGGATAAGTGGTCGCTACACTCTTGGAGTAATTTTGAGAAGGTTCTCCACTGTTCAATGTTTTTGCCGTTTGTAGATAATGGCTCTCACTGTTGGTTGCAGTCCCAGTGCTTTAGAAATGGCTTTATAACTTTTTCCAGACTGATAAATCTGAATTATTTTCCTTCACATTTTTTGTATATCTTTGGATCTCAGCATGATGTTATAGTTTAAGGATCGTTTGGCCTACTTAACTGTGTCAGGCAGGTCCCATTTAAGTGATTTCTTGATTGCAAACAGGTGTGGCAGTAATCAGGCCTGGGTGTGGCTAGAGAAATTGAACTCAGGTGTGATAAATTAAGAATTAATATTAACAAATGTGAGAACTAAGGCATGAATTTGAGGCATCTACATGTGGCATAAGTATATATGATTTAAATTGTACAATAAACCTGAGTTTGAAAATAGTATTAACCCGATCTATATTAGTATAGTACAATATTAGAACGATATTCTTAATTTTTTTTAAGAGCACAGTACAATTTTATTATCTTTCATTTTTAAACACTGGCGCTCTTTAAAGCAGGACAGATTCTGATTGCCTCTAAACGTTTTTATCATTCATGATTACAGCAATATTGAGTCTTTTGATTCTCAAGACATTTCTGACCTCAATGAGGTCATGTATTGTCTGACCGTAGAACGCCACATTCACATGCAGGAAATGGGGAGGATTATACAACATCCTCTCACCTCTCTCCATGTGTATTTACACGACGGGAGTGAGTCACGGAGAATAATAGGGGAAGATTCATTCACGCACACACATACACGCACACACATATTACCCAGCCTTAAACTCAAGCACGTATGCACACTCACAGATTTGTACACACAGACCTGGATTCATAATTATAATGATGACGCACAAATGGATGAAATATCTCCGTCATCTCTGTGAGTCTGAGGAGGAGGTGGTGAGGAGAGAGAATGAGTGAAATAGAAACAGAAAGGCTGACAGTGGTTCTCTACCATGTGCTGTGTTGATTTCAGGTCAGGACTGGTATGTCTGAGGAACAGTTGGATAACAGCTTTCCTTGCCCTATTTATCGGTAATGGCCCCCCGTTGTGGAGCAAGAGCTGCTGTTGATTTCACGGAGACTTTCTGGCAATCCTTCTTTCTTCTGTATACTGTTGTTAACCAGTGGTAACATTGTATCTACTTATATTCACTTCAATGTTGTGCTATCAGGATGATTTATATCATGTATGGGTCTCTTTTAGAAACATCCAGAAGTCCAGTTTTAAAAATAAAGGGTATTTGTTGGTGTCAGTGGTTCCCTGAGAACCTTTAACAAAAATAGAAACTTTTCAATCCGCAAAAGATTCTTTATAGTGGAAATTAAAATGTTATTTTTAATAAAAGTTTCTCTGGGCAGCCAAATAAAAGATGTATATTTTTTATAGCATTATTCTGAAAGTCACCTTTTTTGGTTTAGCGTGCCTCCGTTTAAGAGCGTTATCCTGATCCTGAAGATTAGGCCAGTTATAGAATCATGGTAAAATAAAACATAATTAGCATTAGCAGGTGCTTATTCACACACTTTTTCCACACTTTCCACATTCCACATTTATATAACTTCACACCGGTGATATCTCTGGGAAATTAATTAACAACCATTCGACGTGTGTTTCATCAGCCCTACCATATTCTTGAAAATGTACCAAATTAGTGAGCTGATGAAATGAAACACCTGAGATTAATCTCCCTCCTCTGTCCTCAATGTCATTCAGCACACAAAGCTCTAGATGGTGCCATGACTCAGCAAGAACAGTTCTCGGGGCAGATCCAGCAAATATATATGTAGGTCATGAACACCTTTATATTGCTTCTAATTTCACTCTTAAAATAAAGATTCCTGAGTCATTTTAAGTCATAGGTGGACAGAATTCTTGATAACCACGGTGCAGGTTTCACATGGCTCACTGTTTACATGAGATTAACAATTAATCATATTCATATGTTGATGTTTTACACTGAGCAACCTTAAAGCTTGGGTTATTACATGGGGTTATTGTCCTTATTTGAATATTAGTTTTAGCACTAATCTTAATAAACGCACATATTTACATTTGAGCTCTAAGATTGCAAATCCTCATATCATAATTTGGAGTGCAGAAGTTTGTTCCCAAAGATAAAGCGAAGGAGAACCATATACGAACGTTTAGAGAACATTCTGTATTTGCTGGGACTCTGCTGGTGTTATGGAGGAAATATTAATTAACGGGAAAGAGTTGGTTCGATTCAATCACAGCGCACTATTATGAATAAGATATAACTTCTCACATTCAAACTCATGCTGTTTTGCAAATTGGTCTGTTTTAAACTGAAGGTTATCTGGAAAGAATCTACAGTCCGAGGCTCAGACACACTTTCTCAGTTAAAGAGCTATCTTTTTACTACAGCATACACTCAATGCATCGCTTAACGGTATGATGCATGAATGTGCTCCACACAGGTGAGCTGGCTTGACAACCACCTGTAGGACACACTCCTCCTTAATACACCAGACGATGTGTTTGAAACACTCATATGCTTTTCGTGTTTTTTTTTTCTATATTTGTTTATATAACTGCTATTTTCATTTATAACACTTCATTTCTGCATCTTGTTTAAATATGCTATGAACAGCAGCTATGCTAAATATTTTTTTTATTTTCTATTTCCACCTGGGGATCCTCATTCCGAGGTCCCTAGAGATTATGCAGCGCCATTGATGCGATCCAAGACCTGTGAAGAGATGATCCCAAGGTATCCATAATCCTGGACCAGGCCATATCCTGAGCTGATGCTGTGGTCGTCATGGAGGAATGGAGTGCATGAGACAAACGACTCCCCGCATTGATCCTGTGGGTCAGCCTAACCTCCCACCAATTGAATTGAATTCTAAACAAATCTGTCATGTCAAGTCATCTTTATTTATCAATTTATACAGTAAAGAATGAGAATCTACGTCATAGAAAGTTTTGTTTCGCCATGATTTATGAGGCACTCAGGAGTGCACAATGTAAATCAATGCAAATCGCCACACAAAAGCTGACTGTTTTATAATAATACCTTTAGACAAAATCTTGCAAACACTCAGAATATAATATGAACTTATTATGAACACTCAATGGCTTGCAAAAGTATTCACACCCCTTGAGCTTTTCCACATTTTTTCACATTATGATGACAAACATAAATATATTTTATTGGGATGTTATGTGAAAGACCAACACAAAGTGGCGTACAATTGTGAAGTAGAAAGAAAATTATACATGAGTTCAAAAAGTGCAGTGTGCAAAAGTATTCAGCCCCCACTGAGTCAATACTTTGTGGAACTCTTTTCTGCTGCAATTACAGCTGCAAGTCTTTTGGGGTATGTCTCTACCAGCTTTGCACATCTAGAGACTGAAATCTTTGCCCATTCTTACTTGCAAAACAATTCAAGCTGAGTCAGATTAGATGGAGAGCGTTTGTGAATAGCGGTTTTCAGATCTTGCCACAGATTCTCGATTGGATTTAGGTCTCATGTTTAACTCTTGTATAATTTTCTTTCTACTTCACAATTTTATGCCACTTTGTGTTGGTCTTTCATATAACATTACGATAAAAATAATATTTATGTTTGTGTTCATAATGTGAGAAAATGTGGAAAAGTTTAAGGGGTGTGAATACTTTTGCAAGTCACTGTATGTGTCTGATAAGATAGACAAATATTAATTCCAGAATATTCTGTCTCCAGCTCTGAAGTGTAGGCTAACTAGAGAAGCAGATGCAGAAGGAACGGATTAATAAATATAATAAAGATATTATAACAAATAAGGATAAACAAATAAAGATAAATAACAAATAAAGATAATTCGTAAGTAACAGGATACCAATGAACTGCTGCCAGAAAACATTTCCATAAATGATTTTCTTTTTTATTTGTAGTGTGAGCGCTTTATTGCAAGTCAGTGTATGATAAAATAGACCTATAGAAATCAATGGGATCCTGTGTAGCAAATTCCCAGAATGTATGTACTGCGCTATAATGACACATTCCTATTCTGTTTACAGATTGTTTCAATGCTGCTTCAATTCAATGAACAAAAATAGAATCAGTGATGTAAACTCCAATAAATATGGCACAAAGCAGCTCTTAAAAAACACTAATGTCATTATTGGAGTTAGTGAGGTGTTGATTCAGTTCAGTTCATGAACTGTGTAAAGTTCAATAAAGAGTTCAGTTCAGGTACTGTAAAAGCAGCTCCATAGAAGACAAAAAACGTTGTTGTTCAGCTCAAATCAGTTTAATGGTAATTCAATTTAATCAATAACACTGTCCACAGTGCAAAATCTGGTCAATCGAGAAATAAACTCAATTCAGTCACAAAACAGCTCTCCAGAGAACAGTAGAGTTATTATTCAGCACAGTTCAAAGGTTTTATTCTGTATTTGTTCTGTGTCAGTGCAGTCAATTTCATAATAATGCTAAATAATTATTAAATAATAACTTAACTAATACTAAAATTATGTTGTTATTTAAAAGTTAACTATAACCAGTGGTGAAAAGTAACTAATTACAAATACTCAAATTACTGTAATTGAGTAGTTTTTCTCAGGAATTGTAATCTACTGAGTTGTTTTAAAAATGTGTACTTTTACTAACCCTTCAGTACATTTTTAGTGCTGTATCTGTGCTTTTACTCCACTACTTTCCTTTAACCTGCACTCACTATTTTTTCTTGTCTATGGGGATTAGAAAAATCAGTCCTGTGAATACTATCCAATCAAATCACACATGAGTAAATCGCATCATAATGAACGACCTCAAGACATGGGTGATTTATAATTGCAGCAAACTGTTTGGAAGCATTAAAAGTGTGCAAGAAGATGTCCAAAGTCTTTACATGCATTGACTCAGAGACTGTTTAGATGCATGTCACTGATGAGAAGATGACGAATGTTTACTGTATGATGACTGAAATGGCTTAAACACCCAGCAGACACAATATATCAACATGACGTCAGATTGATGTTGTACCCCAATGTCATGGGGACGTTGCATTTTGTTTGGAAATGAAAATCGTGTTGACGTCAGAACTCACCGTCAGGCCAATATCAATGTCCAACCTAAAACCAACCAAATATCAACATCTAATGATGTTACAGCTTGACCTTGTGTGGACGTTACCACTATTGACATTTATCTGATGTTGGATTTTGGTTGTCATACCTGATGAATAAATGTCAGTATTTGACGTCAATATGATGTTGGTTTTAAATGTTGGGTCGACGTTGGAGGTTGGTTACTTTCTAACAACCTAAAATCAACCAAATATCAACTTCATTTGATGTCATTATTGGACATCAATATAACATTGTCCCTAGACGCTGACTAGATGCTGAATTTTGGTCACCTGACATCACAACCTAAATCTAACCTAATATTAGCATCTTATGACATTGTGTGTCTGCTGGGCAATAACTATTCTATGCGCACAGGCTGATAGGTCACCTAATCTGTTCCTACGTCATTAACTACATGGCACAAGAGATAGGTTGCTGTTCCCTTGGCAGCCAATAAGTTTGCTCCTCCACATTTTAAATGCTCAGTGTTGTTCTACACTGTAAAGCTGCGGTCATACTAGAGCTTGTGTTTGCGAAATTCTGTCATACAGCACTGCGAAAAGGGGCAGGATAAAACCATTAGTTGATAAAGCGAGTGATTGCTCCATATTTAAAATTTCTGTACAGAGAGGTCACGTTTTGATCTTTTATTGGTCTCATGCAATCATGGGATGTGATTTTGCAAGTTAGAGTTCACCAAGCTTGAACTTTCAAACACATTTCTAATATGCCACATTCACTTGAGTATGAATGGATGTCTATGAGGCGAAAAGTGCAGTGTGACTGCAGCTTAAATTTGCAACATATTTTTGAAGACCCTCCTCCACCCTAGCTCCACCTGTGCCGCCAAGACCAAACACATCAACATTGCCATTCACTCAGCAGCTACTTTATTAGGTACACCTGTCCAACAGCTTGTTTACGCAAATTTCCAATCAGTCAATCACATGGCAGCAACTCAATGCATTTAGGCATGTAGAAATGGTCAAGACGATCTGCAGCAGTTCAAACTGAGCATAAGAATGGGGAAGAAAGGTAATTTAAGTGACTTTGAACATGGCATGATTGTTGGTCTGAGTGTTTCAGAAACTTTTGATTTACTGGGATTTTCATGCACAACCATCTCTAGGGTTTACAGAGAATGGTCCGAAAAAGAGAAAATATCCAGTGAGCGGCAGTTCTGTGGGCACAAATGTCTTGTTGATGTCAGAGGAGAATGGGCAGATTGGTTTGAGCTGATAGAAAGACAACAGTAACTCAAATAACCATTCGTTACAACCGAAGTATGCAGAAGAGCGTCTCTGAACACACAACATGTCCAACCTTGAGGCAGATGGGCTACAGCAGCAGAAGACCACACTGGATGCCACTCCTGTCAGCTAAGAACAGGAAACTGAGGCTACAATTTGCACAGGCTCACTAAAATTGGACAATAGAAGATTGGAAAAAACGTTGCCTGGTCAGAATTTGGCATCAACAACATGAAAGCATGGATATTTTCTTGGCACACTTTGGGCCCATTAGTACCAATTGACCATCGTGTCAACACCACAGCCTACCTGAGTATTGTTGCTGACCATGTCCATCCCTTTATGACCAAAGTGTACCCATCTTCTGATGGCTACTTTCAGCAGGATAACATGCCATCTCATAAAGCACGAATCATCTCAGACTGGTTTCTTGAACAAGACAATGAGTTCACTGTACTCAAATGGCCTCCACAGTCTCCAGTTCTCAATCCAATAGAGCACCTTTGGAATGAGGTGGAACGGGAGATTTGCTTCATGCATGTGCAGCCGGCAAATCTGCAGCAACTGCGTGATGCTATAATATCAATATGCGAGCAAAATCTCTGAGGAATATTTCCAGGACCTTGTTGAATCTATGCCACGAAGGATAAAGGCAGTTCTGAAGGCAAAAGAGGATCTAACCCGGCGGTACTAGCAATAAAGTGGCCATTGAGTGTACATGTATTTATTACCATACTAAATCCCTGAGACATGTCATGACTGAAAAAAAAATTAATTCTAATAAAACTGACAAAAAGACAAGAAAATATTAAACTACTTTAACATTTTACTATAGGTCACTCACTCAGTGATGCTAAAATAACCCTGTTGCTTATATAAGAAAATGGGGTGTAATTCTTTTATTATGTGGTAGCACCTGTTTTCAATTAGCTCCTAATTGAAGGACATAAACAGTATTTCAAACACTGAGTCCAACTATGCTTTTAGCTATGACTATTCATATTGCGTGGCGTCTCATGTTGTATTGCTTAAACACAAACCCCTAACGTTCTCTTATTCGAAGTACAGTAGTAGGTTGTGTTCTGCTGATGGACAAGAATGGAGTCAATGTGGTAGAAAAGAAAATGTCAGCTTCATCATAGAGAAAACCAGGAAATTCACATTCTCCTTTTCCACTCTTCCTGTTTCTCCCAGACATGCTCTCAATATTTCCGCATGGATGTTTCGCCGCTTTCCCTTTCCAGCTTCACCCCTCAAGACATTTAACTCACTGTTTTTTCCCTTCCTCTGTTCCTCAATCTCTTACTTTCTGGCTAAATCTGCGTGAACAGATGCCGTGTAAAAGCCTTCATTCCTTCCATTACAGATGAAAAACCTGCACAGTGAGAACTCATCCCAACCAGAACCCATTCATGAACTCATTAAAAACCAAAAGCCATCTTTGGCCTTAGCGATCTGATGTAAGTTGACACAGCCTGTCTTAGAGGTTCAAAGAGCCGTTTTGTTTGTATAATATGAAACACATCACATGAAATGGATATCCTGCTTTATTCCGAAGGTTTTACTGCTCCGATTCTTCAGTTATTTCCCCCATATCTTCTTTCACTGGATAATGATACAGCTGAGTCATCAGTTCTCCTCTGCGGCACAGGAATCTTTGGAGATGTTTATATTAATCTAAAGCCAAAACTGCTGACAGCTTTGTGATGCTATATTTACAATAGACTATATTTAGTGATTCTCAATATTTATAACTCACACTAACCTTTATCACTTCGCAGATGAAGATCCCATATCCATGCCAGTTGTCTATTTTTTAAGGATTTTTATGAATACGCTGTAGTGTACTAAGAATTTTTACTCAAGTTATATATTTTAAGGCTTTTTAAAGCTTATGGGAATGCAAATGTATCAGCAAACATACACTTGAAAATATTTTTCAAGTGATGCTTAATGCAAGGAATTTTTTACAGTATTTCCTATTATATTTTTTCTCCTAAAGAAAATCTTTATTGTTTTAGTTTGGCTTGAATAAAGTTAACAAAAATGTAAAAATGGCTAAGGTCAATACTATTAGCCCCCTTAAGATTTTATTTATTTTTTTGCCTCTTTGATTATCTACAGAGCCTAATTATCCTAGATAAGCCTGTAAACTGCACTTCAAGCTGAATACTAGTATTTAGCAAAATAATTAGTAAAATAATAAGCACTGTCATCCTGGCCAAGATAAAATGAATTAGTTATTAATAATTTGTTATTAAACGTGCAGTTTGTAAGTTTGACACCCAGTGGTTGATACAGACGTTAAATTACAGAAATTTACTGAAAATAACAGACGTTAAATTACAGAAATTTACTGAAAATAACAGATGTTAAATTACAGAAATTTACTGAAAATAACAGATGTTAAATTACAGAAATTTACTGAAAATAACAGATGTTAAATTACAGAAATTTACTGAAAATAACAGACGTTAAATTACAGAAATTTACTGAAAATAACAGATGTTAAATTACAGAAATTTACTGAAAATAACAGATGTTAAATTACAGAAATTTACTGAAAATAACAGATGTTAAATTACAGAAATTTACTGAAAATAACAGACGTTAAATTACAGAAATTTACTGAAAATAACAGATGTTAAATTACAGAAATTTGCCAGAAATGTACATTTAAAGAAATTTCTGTAATTTAATGTCCGTTATTTTAAGGTAAATTGCTGTAATTTAATAGTCATTATTGCCGTTTTTTTCCGGCACTCCAGCTGACAAAGCAGCAGCAGATAGTTTAGCTCAGATCTTGAAAATAAAATAAACCATTTGAAATGGAACTTCAGAACTGTGACATAAACCAACACATATCAGTGATTCATGTACATTTAATAATGTTGAAGAGCTTTAATATGTATTAATTAGAATATAGCCTTACCATTTCGTTGGAGTGCAGTAAATGCCCTATTCTGTGCTTCTGAATGACTGTATTCAAATTTCTGTCATGTTTCGTCTGGTGCAAACAGCCCAATTGCTTATCAATGCAAATCTTGTCGCGTAGCATGTTGTTAGGACACGGGGTTACAATGTAACCTGCTCACCTAATGTTTACATTTGTAATGTTTATGCTATTTGCTAATTAATAACCTGGAACTCTGTGGAACTCTGAATTTGCGTCACATTTCGGGTCGCGTTTCAGCATTGTTTTTCAGATAAATGTTAGATAATGTTCACTCAGCGTGTTTCTGAAATAAGTCAAATAAGTCAAAAACTTACAGCACCTTTAAAATGATGTTTTAAAATGTGTTTAAAAAATCTCTCCATTAAACGGCACTGGAGAAATATTTTTAAAAAAGTTTAATATTCCATATTAATATTTAACAGTATATTACTTCTAGCTCTAACTGCAAAAGATGCTAAATTAATTTGGTCTTGTCATTGACCCAAGCAAATTTCTAAAATCAACTTATTTAAATATATATTTAATAATTTGAATGAACTCGAATTCAAACAATACACATACACACAAATCCTGTCACATGCTCTGATTGAACTGAGCTGAATACCTCACTCTAATCAAGATTTCTCTAACCTTCATCACTCTCCCTACATTCTTCCTTTGATTAACTCGTCAAACAAGTTTTCACTTCATAAATTTGCCTGATAGCAACCACAGAATGAAAAACAAAACAAATCAAGGGATTAGTCATGCGCAATTAAGAATCATTAACACCAAACTACAGCAAAAAGGATAATAGTGCTTGTTAGATAAATTAATTTGATTAATTTCCATATATCCTATTCATATTTTTTAAATATATATACTTTTAAAGAAACCTAAAGTTAATGTTATAAATATATGTGCTTCTTGATGTAATCGCATGCTCAACCAGTTTTCAGTCAGTTAAATGGTTGGATTGTGCCAGTTGCAGAAATATTGTGCTGACAATGATTTGATTATATAACCGATAGGATTCTACCAAACAAACTTGTTTAGACCAATGATTAACGACAATGCTTCATCATCTGTTTATATGCCTGTATAAAACCGGCCTCGAAGGACTTCGCTTTGAACAACCAGAATGGAACCTCTTGTGTTTCTTCTGTACCGTTCCCTTGCTGCAAGAACATTAAAATCTCAGAAAATGAATCTTCCTAAGTCTTGGAATATTTTTTATCCTGACATTGTTATTTACAGCTTATAAAATGTCTTAATATAATAAAATGTATGTGTATCATGAATAGAACCATGATTTCAAGTCATATTATCCTAAAAAGTCCTCAAGAAAAAGTTTCAAAGGCAGATGAAACAGTGATTTATTGGCTACATTGATCCAAAATAAACACCACACAGGATATTAACTGAACAACAATCTAACAGTCAAGATCTATAAATTATAAACAGTCTTAAAAGAAATGCAATTCTCTTTGGGCATCAAGGGCATGAATTTCCAGCAAGAATGAAGAAAATGAATGTTTCAGAGAACAGCTTTAATTGACACAAAAACAAACACAGATGATTCATCTTCACACTGACACATACTACTTACACACTATGTTTGTGTAATAAAAAACACAAGGGAAGACGTGGAAATCTTACAGAAATCCTAAGGTGTGAATGTGGTTGTTGATTTGGAGATGGCTGAAATGGGGCAGAAAAAAAAACAACACTTCAGGAACAATGAACATTCGTAAAAACAGCACGTCCTCTCTTCTGCCCTACATAAGCCCAGCACAAACACACAGATTAACACCTCTCGAAGCAACTTCCAGCCTTCCTCTCCGCCATACTATGAGATGGAGAAATCGGGGCATCTTCCATCTGAGTTATGGAGGAGAACATTAAAAACACGCATACAAAATGCTTCCAGTGGGATATTCTGGTTCTTGTGTGTTTTTTCCATCTCCCTTCCAGTTTTAAGGTTAATCCTGTTTTCCCTCTCTCCATTGGCGGGATCCTTCATTCCATGCCACATAAACGAAGAGCGCCAGAACCACATGGACGGCAAGCACAGCAAGGATGGCAGCGTAGAAGTAGCTGTCATTGCTGGAGTAGCCCAAAGTGGCTGCGAAATAAGCAAGAATGATCAATGATTACGAAAGCAAATCAGAAACACAGGACTCAAAGACAGGAGTACACTGTCAAAAATATCGGTTAATGAACAGTTTCCATATTTTGTGATTCACAAGTGTATATTAAAGGTTGTGAATTGCATTATGGGATGTTAATCTCTGCTTTGTTGACTTGCGCCTGTTTCACATCGCAAGCAGAGTGTGAGCAGCGCGTGCACAGCGCGTATGGGGAGCAGAAGCAGCGTGCAGACGTTTGCCTTTCACTCCGACTGCGTCTGCAGCACGCAGCTCATCGGCAGCTGCTGCACAGATCAATCTATCTTTGTCTATTCTTTCTAGTTACCCATCTATCTATAAATAAACTCTTTTGTTTTTACTTTTCATCTGCACCAAGGCCCACGGCAACTTCCTTCTATGCTGTTTCCTAAAGCCAAATGATATAGATCCTGAAGAACTGTGTGCTTCTCAAGCTCTGAGGAGTGTCATACATGTCTTTTCAGATGCCAATTTCATATCATGTCATTTTGTTTTTGATTGTCAGGATGATATAGGCTTATAGTTATAAAAATATTTATACAATAAAGTTATAATGATGTTTATACATGATCAAACTAGTGTGCAACTTAAGCAAAACTAAAACTGAAATTGTTTTAAATTTGGTTTTGTAGTTCGGGCCAAAATAAATATTTGTTACGGTTTTTAATTGTATAAGTTCATTTGAGGGACTATATAAAAATCAGTCGATATTCTCGATGCATTTATTGGGTAAAACTGATACTTTTTACTGTCATTCAATGTGATTTGCTCATTATCAATGCACTGTCACTTTAATTGAGCATGAGAAGTGCGGCAAAAATAGACCCAGCGCCAAAACTATCGCAGCACATGCTGCTTCAGCAACGCTCACGCCTCTGCGTGCAGTATGAAAGCTCTAATCTGTTAATATGGACGCCGAAAAAAAAACACGCACTGCTCACACTCTGCTCGCGCTTGCGGTGTGAAACAGGCTTTATGATGTTGAAAATTCAACTCTACGGTTTAACAAACTGACTTTTATTGACATTTTAGTGGCCTGAAATATTTTAATATATCAGATATATAGAAAATTACGTCTGTAAAATGTACTGTCAGTTGATAACAATACTGTAATATACAACACCAACCTAGACAATATATCATTATATTACAAACTATTAAATAACTAAGTTATTAAAAGTCACTTTTTCAAAGCTTAGTTTCAAAGCAAAGTTAATATTTGAAAGATCAAGGTCCCACATTGCAATTCAAAGCATAAATAAACAGGAAAAAACAAAAACATGAATCAAAAAATATGGAAAACTGCAAATTTACGGATATTTTTACAGTGAACATGATTTAGTTCTGAAATATTTTTAGTTTTGTTTGTTGTAATGTATTTTTATTTAATGCCATGTCAGCAACCAAAGCTATGTTCCGGGAAAGAACATTTCAATACTAAATATAAAACTAAAATCAACAAACAAATGAAAACATTAATTAAATAAGATTTTTAGTGCTAATACATGGTAGAAATTCTTTTAGCATTCTCACGATGATAAAAATGTCCTTCAGAGAGTTCATTTCATAAAAACATCTTCTGGAATCATTAAAGGCAGGACAGTCCAGTAGAATGTGCTTTACAGTAAGAGAAACTGTGCATTATGTTTGTTAAAAATGTCTTTACATTCTGATAGCGATCACCAAGTTAAAGAGATCACCCTAAAGCAGGGCTGTCCAAATTCTGTCCTGGAGAGCCAGTGTCCTCCTGAGATTAGCTCCAACTTGCTTCAACACACCAGCTAGGACGTTTCTAGTATATCTAGTAAGAGCTTGATTAGCTGGTTCCGATGTGTTAGATTAGGGTTAGAGCTAAACTCTCCAGGACACAGGCCCTCTAGGACCGAGTTTGGACACCCCTATCCTAAAGTGATTCCAAACCACTTTTCTTTCTTTTTTGTCTAAACACAAAAAGATATTTGAAAGAATGCTGTAGAAAAATAACTATAGAAGTCAATGGTCTCCAGCTTCCAACACTCTTCAAATAATAATTTTCATGTTCAACAAAAGACAGAAACTCAAACTGGTTTGAAAAAGGAGTAAATGAGTATTTATTTTTGAGTGAAAAATTTCTTTTTTATTTTCATCAGAAGAAAGAAACTCAAAAATCTTAAGACCAAGTAAATGATGATAGAATGTTCATTTTTGGGTGAACTATCCTTTTAAGTAGTCAACATGCATTTTTATATATATGTATAATAATCTGTGCAAGGCGTAGGACCATAAGATGTCCAACTTATCTATCAAAGCATATTTTATATATCAAGTTTTGTCATCAGCACTTTCCCATTCAGAGCTGTGACGAAAAATTGTCTGAGAAATGGATTCTGCGATTTCCAAATTGCATCGCTATATTCTTTTGAATCTATTTCTTTTTAATGTGATTTTTAACAGCAGATGGCGCTGTATACCATACAAACTTCCGTTCTCTCCTTGCATCCAATTCCTTACAAATACCACCTAAAATAATCATTATTAAAGTTAGGAAAGTTTTAAATTAACTATAAGAGTGTTCATGAGCTGTGTTTACATTAATCTTGTGAAAGCCAACTTTTACATGACTAAATGCACAAGCACGTCCTGTACGAAATTGGAAAAAATCTAACATTGGGGTATTTTTTTTATTCTGCGATATACATTGCGATATTAATACATTTTCACTTAGATGAGTTGAATAACTATTTGAAAAATGATCATTTTAGATTGATTGATATGATTCTGTAGGGGAGCGCATAAAATATTTACTGAAGCGTTTTATTGTTTTCCGAAGAGTCAAACTGTAATCAGGTATACAGTAATTGAATAATCAAATGCAAAATAATACTGCATAGTCTTTTTTTATAAACCCTCACACAGTCACAGGCTTAAAAAACACTTGCGAAATTATAAATTAATCACATTGCGATATCGATGCTGAAACGATATATTGTGCAGCCCTACTTGAGTGTGTGTGTAATACTAGCCTAGAGCGCCATCTACTGTTAAAAACTAAACTCAGACTCAATTCAATAGAGAATGGCCATGCATTTTGAAAATCTCAGAATCAATCTTTCTTCACAGCTCTATTCCCATTACTCAGACTGAGGGAGAATGGAAGGCAAACAGCAGAGTAATTTTCCTCCTGAACCAACAACAAGCTTTGTACTGTAATCATTTGGGCTTATCTGTCTCTCTCTGTCTTCTGTTCTTTACAGTCTGGTCTGGTCTGTCTGTAATCGTTCATGTGTTTTGGAGGAAGCATGGATTTTGAGGAGATTTTCTAAAAGGGTGGGATCTTATGCTTTCAAAACTAGTTAGCTATCTAGCTTCTCTGAAAAAAATAAAATTCACAAAACCTACCTTCAAAAGGACAATTCTCACTAAAAACACTTCTTCTACCCAAAAGCGAGGTCATTTTTTAATGGAAATCTTTGGTGACCGATAAAATTTACTGAAAGAAAAACAAATTTTTGATAGACTGAGTGATAAATGAACACTAATATTTTGTTTTGATGAAGTGTCACTTTAAAGTCCTCATAAAACCTAAATTGACAACTTGATAGGAAACTGCATGACTCATGGTAAACCTACTATACTTCTTTTTTTAATCGTGTGCCTTGTGTAACGAAATAACTTCTGACAACCTGTTACTCAAGTCAGGTGAGTGGGCTTGACAAACCACTTGTAGAAACACTCTCTCCCTCTCTCTCAATCAAAAGAAAAACACCTCGTCACACAGAAGGTGGCAAGAGCGTCAAAGTTCGCTCTGGCCGCCCTGATGACAGCGCTGTCTGCCTTCACAGCTCCACCGGCGAGTGTCAAAATTTGCTACATTTGCGATATATCAGCAAATTAGTTACATATCCGCATAAAAAACATGCTGTCTTGCATGAAAATGTTGCACGCTTTTTATCAAATTAATTTAACTATTGAAGATCAAGTAGTTGCGTGTGGTGTGGCTTTGCTCCACTTATCCAATATATGCCCAAATGTCTGAAATATTCTGAAGCAGCAATACTGTTTTGTATTGTCCTTATAGTTAGAGTGAGATTACCACTTTTTAAAAATAAAAAATAAATAAAAATAAAACATTAATGCACATCAGCTCGCCACTATGTATGTCCCTGTAAGAAAACATCATTAATAATTGGAAATTAGGCAACCGCAATAATCAAACCCCTGGGAACAACTGTGGTCGGAACCAAAAGCAGTGGACTTGAACATTCCGATTGCTTAACGCTGAACCACGTCATAGCTCATTACCATAAAGATGACTTGACTTCAAGTCTCCTTAATGCCCACACCGGCGAAGATGTGCCGCGACACTCCTCGCCGCCGGCTGCCATTGAAAATGAATGACTTCTGGTGACTTGGACTCTCTTGCCACTTTCGGCTGGAACGCACAGTTACTCTAGCACATACAGTTGAAGTCAGAATTATTAGCCCTCTTTCGTATTCTTTTTTTTTTTTTTTTCCTTTTTGAAATATTTCCCAAATGATGTTTAACAGAGCATGGAAATTTTCACAGTATGTCTGATAATATTTTTTCTTCTGGAGAAAGTCTTATTTTGTTTCATTTCGGCTAGAAAAAAAGCACTTTTAATTTTTAAAAAACTATTTTAAGGTCAAAATTATTAGCCCTTTTAAGCTATATTTTTTTCGATAGTCTACAGAACAAACCATCGTTATGCAATAACTTGCCTAATTACCCTAACCTGCCTAGTTAACCTAATTAACCTAGTTAAGCCTTTAAATGTCACTTTAAGCTGTATAGAAATGTCTTGAAAAATATCTAGTCAAATATTATTTACTGTCATCATGGCAAAGATAAAATAAATCTGTTAATGGAAATGAGTTATTAAAACTATTATGTTTAGAAATGTGTTAAAAAAAAGGTTCTCTCCGTTAAACAGAAATTGGGGTAAAAGTAAACAGGGGGGCTAATAATTCAGGGGGTTTAATAATTCTGACTTCAACTGTAATTCTCTGAGCACAAATATGTTACTTCAGATAATTAGCACTTCTTGTGCATATTACTTCTTGTTAAACCGCTGAATGCCTCCACAACTGGATGTCGCTTTGGACAAAGCCTCTGCTAAATGACTAGATGTAAATGTAAAGCACAACTGGGCTTTGGGCTTAGTTTTTAGGATCAATTTCCAAAAAAATGGGTTGCAGCCGGTTGCTTTTTTTTTATTGCTTGTTAAAAATATGAGAAGTCACATTGTTTCTTTACATTTATGATCAATGTCTCAATCCTTACATTTTCAAATGTTTACATTATTTAATCAATACTATGATAATTTGATTATATCATCTATTTGATCTCTCTTATCTTCCTCTCCCCTATACAGAAATCTGAAATGGCGACATATGAACATAAATAAAATTATTTCTAATTCATTTGACAGTAAAACCAACAGATAAATCTTGCTCTGGAGCAAACTAGCTGCAATGAACAAACCTCTGTAGTAACTTAATTTAGCCTGTTTTCATGCACCTGATTGAGGGCCAAATTTAGCCAGGATAGCTTGAAAGTCAAAGCTTCATCCTTTCAACCCTTGCTTTTGTGCAATACCACTCTGTCCCACAGTATTGTTAGCCATTCGGTGGAAGATACCAAAGCAACAAAGACTGTTTAAGGAAGAGCTGCCTAGCTAAAACCTAGCATTGGTGCAAACTAAACTGAAAATGAACTAGCTACAGTGGCTAGCCAGCTAACTGGGCTTCATGGGAGAGGCAATTGGAAACTTTCAGGTTTTTTTTTGTGTGTGTAGATGTAGGCTAATTTACTGATCAAGCTAATTTGATAACAGATCGTAGTAATGACATTACATAACCTAAATATACTGTGGTTGTGCATTTGTCTTGTGAGAGTTGGCAGCAATGGAAAGGTCAGTCCACTTGAATGTGCCTCACTAACACTATCACAACCTCCTGACAAATTTAATATACTGACCTGCAATGCAGCACTGCACTGATATTTAGCAATGGGCTGTGATGTGGAGGGTCTAACTATATTGAGCCCTTGGTGTTAATAATGATAATAATCAGAGTTGTTATAATTCTGTAAAAAGGTAAATACATGGCTGATCAGCCTTCAAAAGCGAAATACCTTCAAAGAGAAGTGACTTTGATGTAAAATACAGTCCGATGGGTAGAGTTATCATCAGAATAGTGAAAAACAATAGAGTCTTGAGCACAGAGACAAGAGACCCGTCATTCCTGAATGAATAAAGAGGAAGAAAGAGGACAAGGAGAGATTAGTCAAAGTAAACGACTGGAAATGTGAATATTAAACGAAACCAAGCGTAACTATGATGTTAAAGATGTGTAAAGGTGTCTATTTGATTTAAATCTGCTAAATTTTGTGTGTTTATTGATTGTGATTTTGATACGAGGTCACGTGCAGTTTAAGCAGAAATATGTGAAATAGGCACATGATGTGAGTTATCTTACCCTCTGAAATCGGGCACGGCTCCGGGCGCTGAGCCCACTTCTTTCTTGTCGTAATTTTGCATTTTGTGTTTTTATTCATCGACAAAAATAAGAAAACCGTTGGAATTCAATTCCTTGTAATTCAGAGCTGCGACATCTTGAATTATTGGCGCTTCCGGGTCTTTGTCACATGATCTGCATGGTCATGACAGCAGTGGTGTGTGTCTGTGTTTGCGCATGGCCGCTAGAGGGCGCCGCAGCTCGAGCAGTGCAGGAGCCGAACTGATTAAAACTCTCAGACCTTTATAATGTTCTGGGTTTCATGCATGCACGACTGGATATTGTCTTCCGTAAACTAGCTCGATTCATATGATACAGTTCATAAACATACAGTTTGTTATTCAAGTAATGTCACTTTTCACAGTAATTATTGTTCAAAAGCTACTGTACAATCAAACAGAGAGAGAGAGCTTCATGAAGTAGCCTAAAGTATGTCCTACTAAAAAAAGATATAAATGTGCACTACATTGTGGGTGATTTTAAAACTTTTACAGTAACTTACTGCATATCAGACATTTGCGGTATTATACTGTATTCAAAGTAACCAAGTACTGCTGCTGTAGTTGAAGACAAAGAAAACACGTTCATTTTATTCAATAGTAAGCACTAAAACTAAAGTTTTTGTACTGCTAGTGTAAAATATAAATAAATTACAGTTAAAGAACCGTACAAATTGTCATACTTTAACTTGTAAATGTGTTAAAGGGCATTTTACCAGAACAGAAAGATTATTGGTCTGGTAAGCAGACAATGATGGCGATACGGTGGCTCAGTGGGTAGTACAGTCACCTCACAACAAGAAGGTCTCTGGTAGGAGTCCCGGCTAGGTCAGTTGGCATTTCTGTGTGGTGTTTACATTCTCCCATATTCGTGTGGGTTTCCTCTGGGTGCTCCGGTTTTCCCCACAGTCCAAAGACATGTGCTATAGGTGCATTGAATAAACAAAATTGTCCGCAGTGTGAATGTGTGTGTATGGATGTTTTCCAGTACTGGATTGCAGCTGGAAGGGCATCCGCTGTGTAAAACATATGCTGGATAAGTTGGCGGTTCATTCCACTGTGGCAACCCCTGATGAATAAAGGGAATAAGCTGAATGAAAACATGATTGATGAATGAATGCAGTAGACCTTATTCATCTCAGTAATTTCTAGAAATTTGAGATGTTTTTGTCTCTCTTTCTCTCTCTTTAATTAAGAGAAAGCCTGGGATGGTTGTCAAATATTTTGCTACATTTTATTCGAAGATTTATTGGACATTATATTTGTAGGACGCTATTATTTTAATTGAAGAGATTTTTGATCTTGGAACCAACATGAAGAAACACATCTTGAGAAAAAAGGACTGAATTTGGGTGACTGGATTTTTAATTTGATTGTCCTCTTAAAAGCTGTTGCGTTATTTCTTTTTCTTTCTTTTCACTTTCCCAGTGTTGGGTTGTAGCTGGAAGGACATCCACTGTGTGAAACAAATGCTGGAATAATTGGCGGTTTATTCCGATGTGGCGGCCCCTGAAAAATAAGGGACTAAGCCGAAAGAAAATGAATGAATGAAAAGCAATTATGTCTTAATAGATTTTATTATTTTGAACTGAGATTAAAGTAAAAAAAATAAAACAAAAATATACAGTAATAAATTAATTAATAGAATAAATAAACTGGAACAGTGGAAAATCTCTTAGTATATTTTGCTTTAAATACAGTATATTACATTTTCCAAATATTTATTTTTTTATATTTTCCATCTTCTGTAAAACATCTCTAAATTTCACATTATAACCAACATGCAAACATTTAGTTTTCTGCAATAAAAAATAAGCAAAGAACCTTATCATGTTTCCATTTCATGACATCACAGGAGAAACACATTTTTTCTTTGCCGATAATCTCCCTACAAATAAAAGCAATTACATTTTTCCACTGATGGAAAGGCCACCAAAGTCCATAAGAGAGCCAAATAAAAGTTGAATCATTTGTTTAAGAAGGTCAATTAACTTAATTTTGAAGAAATACAACAAATGAGTTTTGTATATTCTTTGTGAAATATATTTCATCCAAAATATGAATTTAATTAGCATCAAGGGCACTGCACTTTGCTGATTTCAGCACCATGGGCAAGAATCTATACAACATTCATATTTGTTTTTATCATGTCCAGTCAAGTAAGTGAAATAGTAGGCTTACATCTTAAACAATACAACTCATACGTATCTTTAACCACCTATTCAAATTCAGTTTGTCAAAATACTGCATGCTTTACTGCTTTAGTTCTACTTGATTTAACAGCTTCATCACTTTTATTCAGGCAGAAAAATGTATTCAGAAACGTATAAACTGTGCAATCTATGTCGTTGGAGTGTCGACAGTATGGCTGTACTCAGGGGTGGATTTAGTGACTTGGGGACCCTAAACAATTCCAGCCATGGGGCCCAAAAGTTCTATAATACACTTTTTGAGCTTTATTTTTGATTGATTTACTTAGCTGTTTTACTTATATCACTCAATCACTCTAAAGCATCTGGTTAAACTTTTTAAATAAATTTTTTTTAAATGAATTCACAACTAAAAATTATATATAAACTGTTTCATTTTTGAAACGAAATCTTTACCTAATTTGACTGCTGGACTTCTCCGTGATTGTGGGTGGGGGTACATTTGCACAGATGTAATAAACATTAAACCTTTCACTTTTTTAGACACTCATCATACAAAATATGATAGAAAATGATGTTATATATAATTTATAGGTATAATTTTCTAGGTATTTATCTAGGCCCCCTCAGATTTCCTGGGGCCCTAAGCAGCCGCTTATCTTGCTTATTGGTTAAATTTAACCCATGGCTGTACTTACAGGTAACTGACTAAATCTTGATGTAAATGCAAACCTTCTATACCAGGGGTGTCCAAACTTGGCCTGGAGGAATGGTGTCCTGCATAGTTGAGCTCCAACTTCCTTCAGCACACGTCCCTGGAAGTTTCTAGTATAGAAAGAGCTTGATTAGTTGGTTCAGATGTGTTTAATCGGAGTTGGAACTAAAATATGCAGGACACTGGGCCTCCAGGACCCAGTTTGGACCCAGTTTCATTTACCTTCTTTTACTAGATATTGTTCAAGACACTAGTATTCAGCTTAAAGGGCAATTTAAAGGCTTATAGGTTAATTATGCAAGTTAGGATAAGTTGGCGAGTCATTGTATAACGATGGTTTGTTCTTTAGACAATCTAAACAAACACTGCTTATAAAGGGGCTACTAATTTTGACTTTAAAATAGTTTTTAAAAATATTCCAAACTGCTTTCATTCTAGCTAAAATAAAACAAATAAGACTTTCCCTGGGAGAAAAAATATTACAGGAATTACTGTGAAAAAATCCTTGCTCTGTTAAACATCATTGCGAAATATTTGGAAAAAAAATTCAAAGGAGTGCAAATAATTCTGACTTCAACTATATATACTGTAACTCATATACACCCTTTTCTGCAAATGAGTGTATTGTCTGCTCAGTGAGCCTCTAAAAAGCCTCAGTACTGTATGCTTTTTACTGCTTAAAAACACACTGATGTTCATGCCTCTGCATGTCTATGGTGAATCCGGCAGTGCCAGAGCATCAGGGTTAATACTTCCAGCCGCTCGCTGGGAAATTACTGCTCCGGAGAAGATTGCGGCGGGTCGTCATCATCTGCCCCTTTCAGCCAGCGCTTTTTTTGTGTCTGAGAAACGATAAATCTCCCTCAAGGATAAGTGCAAGAGTGTATGGCGTGTGCAGTGAGAATGAAGGTAAGTCATCAGGGGGAGAGAATAAAGTATTACTGACATATGATGGTTAGACTAATGGAGGCAGGAGAAGAAAGACAGAACTACAGAGATAGATAAAAGGCGTAGTTTAGTTCTCAGCACCACTGCATGCAGACCACTCAGACTGGAAATGCCCTCTCAGGTTGTAGGGAAACACAGAACATGAAGTCGATATCAAAAAGAGTTCACTGAAATATTTTTTTTTTTGATGCAAAAGTAAAAACATACAACTTTATCTACATTAAAAGAGTGTGTTTTGTATGTGACACTGTACACTGTATGTGTACACTGTAAAAAAAATCTGTTATTTTCAAGGGCGTAGATTTGCTTTTGATGTCGCTGGAGACCTAATTTGACACCATTTTATCTCGATTGTTGTTTTTTTCATAATCATCATGGAGGCCAAAATCGAAACAAATCTTTTATTAATTGCACATTCATGGTTGCTATTATGGTGGACTACTTTCTTTGAAATGTAGCTGCTTATGTCTATGTCTCACCTGAGTCTTGCACAGTAAGCCTGGCTGGAAAATTTCCACAAAGCAATTTTATTTTGGAGGCGATTAAATTATTGGTGGGGACATTTTAATAATCTGTGGATACTGGTGGGGACACGTGCCGTCCGTCCATGCTAATTCTACACCCTTGATTGTTTTATTTTTTTTCTTACAGTTATTTTACAGCTGCATGCAGAAAAAAATAATGTAAAATAACAGTCATTAAATTACAGACATCTGCCATAAAATAAAGGCAGTTATGTTACAAACATTTGCGGTAAAAGAACGGTAAATTACAGAAATTTACTGGAAATTTTAATAATATCCAGCTGCAAACTCCGCAGAGCCACACGTTTCAGCACACACGACCTGGCAGGGGCAAACTATATATGGTTAAGATGGATGTTAATGTTATTAATGTCTTCTCGGCCCTCGTCATCAATCTGTTTTTATATATATTGTTAATAAATCGCATACACAATAGACAATAGTGTATACTATTTCACAAATATGGCAATCGAGAGAGGCGAATGGGGAACGTTGTTACCGG
Organism: Danio aesculapii; assembly: GCF_903798145.1. Lineage (NCBI taxonomy): Eukaryota > Metazoa > Chordata > Actinopteri > Cypriniformes > Danionidae > Danio > Danio aesculapii. The sequence continues at coordinate 23,894,844 of NC_079439.1, read as the reverse complement.
TCGCCATTTAATATAATACACTGAACAGTTTTTTTTCAGTCATCATAGATGATCAGTCATTAATTATCTGACAGAGTCAATATAGCAGATACTCGTTTGCTGGCTTCACTAAGACATATAAATGATCTAAATTGGACAGGTTTAATTTTTATAATGGATTCATTATCATGAAAGAAATAATAGATAGTTGTTATGTATAGTTAATAATACATCTTTACATGTAATACAAATGTTTTTACATTTAATAAATGTATAACACTATATTAATCTATTCAGCAGTTCTGTCTGGTTTTTGAATCTGATTGGCTGATAGTCGTGCGATATTCTGCCATTAACAGCACTTGTCCAGCCTCTATACCTTTCACCCATCTATTACTTCACCCACATACAGCAACAAGCAGAGGACACTCTACAGTTTGACAAATATTGCTGCTGTTGGATGACAAAATGTACTTTCGAGGCTTTCTCAGTTAGAATATAGTTGTTTAGATTGCAACTATGCAGTTCATTTTTAAGGGTAGTGCCTATTTTTAATTATTTATCATTTCTGAGAGACAGCGCGTCGACGGCCATCAGCCTGTCTGAGCAGAGCAAAGACGGTTGACGATGTTCATCCACAAGATGGTGACAGAGACTGCATAATAAGCCTTTAGAAGGGGAATAACCCAGTGTAATTTTAAATTACAGCTGATCAAATCATTATAAAACTGGTTAGTGACTTTCTAAGTCGATCTCTCCCTTTTGTATTTTGTAATGCTTTATTTATATCAGAGTTACTTTTTGGTTGACCATCTGTTTCTAATGAGTCTCCTGTTTTCGCTACTGCAGACTAGTTCAGTAAACAGAAAGAGAGAAGAAATGCCGGCATGTGTTTAGCATTTTTCCTAATCGCAACAACAGCAACAGCAATCTGGCAGTGATTGCGCTGCTTTTTTTCAGGGTTAATTATTGTGATCTCCTGATTGCAACAGAGAAATACTGTAGATGGTAATACTGTAGGGAGACATCTCTGTAGACTGATGGCATTTCATGCTGTTCAGCCATATAATCTTAAAATGTCAGCAAAATCACCTGTTTTGTCATAACTTTATACATGCAGGAGAATAATTTAGATACTAGCTCTAAAGTAACGTTAGTGAATTAGTAACGGTTTCTGCTGTTCTCACGTCAGCTGCAGATGTGAATGAATGGGGGAAAAAGTAGTTCCTCATACAAAAGGGTTTTAGACACTCATGTTTGATTTTCTTTTTTATATACACGATTATGCCGTTAAACTGTTGTATAAACACAATAGCAGTGTGATGTGGTTGTATATCATCACTGGTGGGATGCCACTGCCAGTGCAGATATAAAAACACGTCGCACTGAAACTCGTGTGATATTGCTCAAATATTACTCTAGTGATTGAATAGTATTTATTTGCTCAATCAAATACTACTGTACTACTGTAATACAAATATTACTGTTTTAACAAATTATTTTTATTTATATGAGTACCAAAACTGCACAGATGATAAAATGATCGTAACCATATAATAATGAAATAATGACTGAAATAGAAAACTCTAAACGGTTCACAGACAGTCTTGATTGCCATATTTGTGAAATACAGCAGGTAGCGATAATGCTCCTGATCAGTCATTTACCGTATATGATTCACCCCTGCCTAGATCGTTAGTGTGATGAAACGTGTGTGGGTCTGCAAGTCTGCAGCTCGCAAAATGTAAATTTAAGGAAATTTCTGTAATTTAACATCTGTTATATTACTGTAAATGTCTGTAATTTAACATCCGTTATTTTACTGTAAATGTCTGTAATTCAACGGCTGTTATTTTACGTTTTTTTTTGTTGGCACGCCAGCTGCTGGAAAAAAACGTTAAATAATGGATTTTTTTTACAGTGTATGTGAGTGTCAGTCTTATATTCCTTTAATATCATTGTAAAAAGACACACACACATTTCCAGTCCATTAATTGGAGACTCACATCCTTATATACAAAACATCCATAACTCCATATACAAACAATTTACCCAGAGCACACAGAGAATCAGGATGTCTTTTTCAGTTTTAGTTGCCATGGTATCAGTCAATCTCTATAGGACCTCTTGAGCACACAGTCTGCAATAGTCTTATTTTCAGTTTGTTAGCTCAAGTCTCAAGCTGAAACAAAACACCTGAAGCGGCTGGCAGCTGCTCATTCTGTAAAAAAATACCAGTTTAACAGCCTCACATTGACTAGAGTGAAGTAAATAATAGGGTACAAAGGGATAAAGGCACACCTTAATGAAAAAGTGCTTTTTGTTGATGGAACAAGATGCTTTGTGGAAACAGTACTGGTAGAAATCATTTAGCTATCACTCCTTCGTGTAGAGTTTGGTTCTCTTGCTTTATTTGGTTTGGTCCAAATATGATACGTTTACTCCTGGTTTCATTTTTTTTTAAATCAAAACTCTAGACGGAAACATCATGAACACTCTATGTTGTGAAGAAAGATGCTAGTATGTGCATGCACTCAAACAAAAAAATTGGTTTGCTGTTTGTTCAAACTACTTATTTAAATTAAGCTGAAACAACAAAATTCTTGGGTGGCACGGTGGCTCAGTGGTTAGTACTGTTGCCTCACAGCAAGAAAGTCACTGGTTCAAGTCCCGGCTGGGCCAGTTGGCATTTCTGGGTGGAGTTTGCATGTTCTCCCCATGTTTATGTTGGTTTCCTCTGGGTGCTTCGGCTTCCCCTACAGTCCAAAGACATGCGCTATAAGTGAAATGGATTAACTTGGCCATTAGTGTATGAGTGTGGCATGTCATGATTTTGCCAAGTACGATACGATTCTGGATTAACAGCTAGCCTGGTTAAAGGGGTGGTTCTTTGTTCTCAAGAAGTGGATAACTTTTTGCAGTTATTTGCCTCATTTTCTATTCAATTATGAGATTAAATGCTGCATTTTAGTGACATTTTAAGCACTATTATTAGCTGAATTGGCGTGTTTGATGGTCATCATAACCGCACTGTTTGATGTACCAAATGTTTCCTAAAGATTTAGAATCAAGAAATATGAAAAAATACTAATTTTTAAAAAATACACATCAATTACATCATATATCATTAAAAAGGGCGTCATGGTGCACAATGGGTAGCCCGATCGCCTGATAGCAAGAAGGTTGAACATTTATTCATTCATTCTCATTAGCATGTTGACCTGAAGAAACGTAAATACGGAACTACGTTCAAGAAATGAAGAAATTTTTGAAAGGGGGGAAAAATAAACTTTCAGTTTAGCATTTTCTTATTCCCCCAACATTCGTGGAATTTATTTAATTATTTACCTGCCTGCACTATTAACTATTTATATATATATATATATATATATATATATATATATATATATATATATATATATATATTTATGCAGGTATTTGTGTATTTTTACATTTAGTTATTTATTTGCATATTTATTTATTGTTTTTGCAGGTTTCGTCCTCCATAATCCAAACCTATTCCCTACCCCTAAATCCAATCATAACTGTAAATTACTCGCAAAAAATAGAGGGGAATAATAGTTGGATAATCAAGTGCATGTCCTACTTGGTGAAATCAGGTACAAATGAGTGTGTATGGGTGTTTCCCAGTACTGGGTTGCAGCTGGAAGGGCATCCGCTGTATAACACATATGCTGGAATAGTTGGTGGTTCATTCCGCTGTGGCGACCTCTAAAATAGAGACTAAGCCAAAAGGAAAATGAATGATTTAACAAAATTTTTGAGTTTTTTGGGACAACTTAATTGTTTTATGTTCAATCCACTTAAATTTGTAAACACTAATTAGTTCACTTAACTCTTTCATGTTTTCCCAACACAAATCGATTGTTTGGAACTCAGCATTTTGTGCTGTGTGTGATGGCTTTTTTTTAATAAGAGAAGTCACAAAGACAACATAGTTCTATTAAGATCTTCAACGTCTGTACTGAACGTGAATGAAAAGATAAAAACAGGTATGCCATGAGCATTTCGTTTTTTTATGGTTGTATCTTGTGACATGCTGTTCTTAGCATATTTGGATGGTTCTGCAGTCTCTGCTTGTTTGGTGCGCACCAGCATTTGGATGGCAGCGCTAACACTTATTTAAATGAACTGCACCAGTAGTTTTAATCTAACCAAATCCTGCCAAGTGTGAACACACCCTGATGTCTGATGAAAAACTGGGAAGCAAAACAACACACTGTGCTATGCTGATACTGTATGCTGCAGTACTACAAATGATAAACAATTCATAATAATAATCTGCATAGTGAAGTCAAATCTTCCAGACAGTGATAGATTTTTTAGCAGTCGTCAGAATACTGGTGTTAAAATACTGGTGCATTTTTAAACTAGCTTACAGGTAAATAATGATCATAGATGACTGCAAGGAATTCAAACAAGGCAATATTATTCAAACAGGGCAACGCTATTCTGTATATGGCTTGATAAATAAAACTGACTTAAAATTAACAAGATTTTTTGTTAAAATTCAGTTGCAGCTTATAAATGATATTGTGAAAAAGAAAATCTTAGCGATGTTTTCTTGCAGTTTCCATGTTTTCTGCATTTAAAGTTTTAAAATTAAATAAATTTTATTCATTGCATTTGTTTGGACTTTTTATAATATTAATATATAATATTTATAATATTTTAATAACTTTTTAATAATATTAATAATAAAAAATCATATCAAGATTTATATTTATCTGCCTATTTATCATTATTGGCCTCCAAATATTAAGAGTTAAAGTAAGTTTTATGGCTTGGCCAGAATGTTTTAAGCCACTCTTCTGCAACTAATAGTTTATCAACAGTAAGGCCCACTTGATACATCTGTATACATCTGTAATTCTGCATCATCCAGTGTCGCCTTTGCACAGAAAAAAAAGTACAACACAATGACGTGGAGTACAAGATCTATGATTGGCCAGTTTGGTCTAGTTGTTATGAGGGTTGGTGGGCAAAAAAACTATGTGAGGAAACCGAGACCAGTGGTGCCTGTGTTTAATAAGTCTTTAGTTCCACGAAGAACCTCCATACTTTTATTTTGTGTTACTGCCTATTTCCTATCTGAATGAAGTATGTATGAACTTAAACTGGGTTAAAAGAAGTTGAGAATAAGCGCTAAAATAAAACCTCAGTCTCTGTTTAAAATCCTGTTTCAGTTGAAATATATCACAAGACTGGTTTAACGCTGGCAGTACTTTCAAACAGACATACATCTACTGTACCTAGTAAACAATTGACTGTGTTGCCATCAGAAATCATGCCAGTAATCAGCTAGACTTTCCTCATGCTCGACTGAGCTTATGCACAGAGACTATTAATTACAATAAGCCAGCCTTTATGAACTTGATGTGTTTAACATCTGCCTTGTTGAAAATGAATGATCTACAACGCCTGATTGCAGTGGCATTTCTACTTTCAATGGCCCCTGGGTGATGTATGAGATGGAGAGTGGGGGATGGGGGTGGGATTGGAGGTGTTTGTAATGGAGTGGGGTGGTTAGGTGGGAGTAAAATGTTTAAGATGGAGAGTGAAGGGAAGAGAGATGGTGGCTGTGGCAAGTCCCCATGCTGCCTCCTGCAAGATGCCGCACTGGGATATTGCCCACGTTGCCCATGCCTAATCCACTATGGTCTGATTGAGACTAACTTTAGAGTGGAACTCACACCAGACAAGAAGTACTTGATGGTTGAACAACTAAATTAATGTTTAGGTCTAGTTAACTGACTATTTACCGATTATAATAAAGTTTTACACAATCTATACGTTAAAAGAACATCATGAAATTTAAGCTGAAGTCACGCTAATCTTTCACAAGACGTTTTTAGTCTAGCTTAAAAAGCCTCCATGCATAAGCTCTATTGCAGAAAATTGGTTCAGGTGCCAAGTAGTGGTTTGGAAGAAAATAAAAACACGTATTTTGGGGCAGCTGTGGCCTTTAGAGAATTGGACTTGGGATCCAAAGGTCGCAGGTTTGAGTGCCAGCACCAGCAAGGATTGTTGGTGGGGAGAGTGAATAAATATCAACCTCAATACCACGGCTTAGGTGATTGCCTAGAGTAGGGGTTCTCAAACTCAGTCCTGGAGGTCAGGTGTCCTGAATATTTTAGCTCCAACTTGCCTCAACACATCTGCAAGGATGTTTCTAGAAAGCCTAGTAAGAGCTTGATTAGCTAGCCCAGGTGTATCTGATTAGGGTTGTAGCCAAAATCTGCAGGACAGCTCACTGACAGGTGAGATTGAGAACTCCTGCCCTTGAGCAAGGCACCAAACCCCCAACTGCTCTCCTGTGCAGCCCACTACTACTTCATGGGTGTAAGTTGTTTGGAAATGTAATTTTATATGTAAATATGTAAATGTATATTACCTTGTGTACCTTTAGCCCCCTTGCACCTTAATATTATAGTTGTTCGGTAGAAGTGATCAAGAACAAGAAGAACAAGAAGTGATCTACTAGAATAGAGTGTGTGTCACTCCGCCTTTATACGCATTGGCCTCTTTCACATTGTTATTCGTTCCTGCCGGCGACTGTTTACTCTTAATAGCTTCAGTGTTATACCTGGAACTGTCTGTAAACAGCGCTCTCGGCGTGCAAAGAGCACGAAGAATCAGTTTGTACTCTTGTCTGAAGTTCTGATTGAGTAATCCGTAAACCACAGCATTTAGACAGCTGTTAAAATACGCCATGAAGTAGCTGGTAACGAATAGCCACTCCGGGATATTCGGCGCCACTTTTGCAGGGTTAATGGCCACCGCGAGTCCAATGAAGTTCAGAGGTGCCCAGCACACGGCGAAGAGCACAAACACCACAAACATTGTCAGGAAATTCCTCAAATCAGCTGTTCTGACTTTTGGATTGGGCCGCACGCGTCCTTTAACCCTGATCACCAACGTCCAGATGCGCAGGTAGCAGAAAGAAACCACACCTAGAGGGACCAAGAAGTGGATCAGAACAACACAGACTGTATAAGAAGAGCTTGCTGTTTGAGTGAAGGTACAGGAAAAAACCCGCGGGTCGTATTTTAAGGATCCCACAAGGAAGTTCGGGACGGTGGCTAAAGCAGTGAGCATCCAGGTGAGCAGCAGGTACAGACAGGTGTTTCGGCGTGAATACAGGCGGTCGTAGCGGAGACTGTGGCAGATATAGCAGTAGCGGTTGATGGCGATAGCCGTGATGTTGAAGACCGAGCCGATCACACTCAGACCCATAATAAAGCCACTCAGCTGGCAGTGCAGGGAGCCCATCGTCCAGTCATTGTGGAAGATGGCGATCAGAGCTAACGGGTAGGGGTACAGCGCCACCACCAGGTCAGCCACAGAAAGACTCACCACAAAGATGTTACCTATGAGAGATTGAAAAACAGATTGATTTATATGAGAAAAATCACAAGTTGCTGTTTGTTATGGTGTATAGGCCTGTTATGATATATATTGTTGTGTAATATAAAGTTAAAGTCAGAATTATTAGCCTGCCTGAATTATTAGACCCCCTGTTTATTTTTTCCCCAATTTCTGTTTAACGTAGAGAGGATTTCAACACATTTCTAACCACAATAGTTTTAATAACTCATTTCTAATAACTGATTTATTTTATCTTTGCCATGATGACAGTAAATAATATTTTACTAGATATTTTGCAGAGCACTTCTATACAGCTTAAAGTGACATTTAAAGGCTTAACTAGTTTAATTAGTTTAACTAGGCAGGTTAGGGTAATTAGGCAAGTTATTGTATAATGATGGTTTGTTCTGTAGACCTTAAAATGGTTTTTAAAAAATTCAAAACTGCTTTTATTCTAGCTAAAATAAAACAAATAAGACTTTCTCCAGAAGAAAAAATATTTTCAGACATACTGTGAAAATTTCCTTGCTCTGTTAAACATCATTTGGGAAATATTTAAGGGGGCTAAAATATATAAGGGGGGCTAATAATTCTGAATTTAACTGTATATAGTCACAGAAATTATTGTGATATATTTTATTGTCATTTTAGGACCATTGTATGCCACTGATTGTATATTGATTATAAAACAGCATATAATATTGCAAATAATGTTACATAAACACTTTCAAATGACAAAAACATTTCATTCTTAACGGTTCAACCAAAATGAAAATTCTCTCTTTAAACCTTTGTGAGTTTCTTTCTTCTATTGAACACTACAGAAGATATTTTGAAGAGAGCAGGAAACTGTAAACATTGACTTTCATATTTGTTTTTCCTACTTTAAAGGTCAATGGTTACAGGTTTAAAGCTCTCTTCAAAAAATCTTTAGTGTTCAACAGAAGAAAGAAACTCACAAAGGTTTGAAACCACTTGAGGGGGAGTACATAGTGGGTATATTTTCATTTTTGGGCGAACTAACCCCTTTAAAGTTATTTAGATTCTGTAATTAGACATTCATTTTCATGTAAACATAATGGGATATATTGGGTTTTTAAAAAATATTGAGTTCATGTCCATGAAATGCACAATAAGTCAATATATTGATTGTTGAGACAGACCAACATTAGGTCATTAGTATTTCCTTTTATATAATAGCAAATACTTGTGCTGAACACTGTTAATGTACAAATACATTCATACATTTTCTTTTCGGCTTAGTCCCTTTATTGATCAGGGGTCGCCACAACAGAATGAATCGCCAACTTATCCAGCATATGTTTTACGCAGCGGATGCCCTTCCAGCTGCAACCCATCACTGGGAAACATCCATACACACTCATTCACACACTATGGACAATTTAGGCAACCCAATTCACTTGACTGTAGGGGAAACAGGAGCACCCGGAGGAAACCCACTTGAACATGGGGAGAACATGCTCTGAGGTGAACTGTGCAGCCCATTGTACAAATTATTAAATATTAATATTTATTAAATGACATCTATTATAGACAGGCAGACAGTTTAAAGGCAGCAAAATGATACCAAAATATATGAAAATGTTTTGCTTTTAGCCACAAGTAACAAATAACAGATTAACTAGATTAAGCACTGACTGTTAGATATACCAAAGACTATAGAATACCCAAGACATGTCACTCATATAGTTTTGTCTGGCAAAGAGTGTAATGGTCAATATGACAAATGAAGCCCCGCCTACTAGCCAATCATCGATCGCTATCTGACAATTCTCCGAGGGAAAAGCTCAAACCAGTGCTTTTACGACACTTTGGTGGTCAACAAACGCACTGGAATCTCAGTGAATACTTGCTTCACAGACACAAGAAATACATCCAAATAAAGCTTGAAATCTGTACTTTTAAATGAACATTTTTGGTATTGTAATCTTTATGAAACAAACGCAAAGTACAGTCCGTCCTATGCTCATTAGCTTGGGCAACCTGTTTTGTTTTATTCGGATGTTTAGAAATAAAACTTATGAGACAGTTGTTGTTTAACTTTATTGGTGATTCCAAATATGCAATACAATCGTAAACTTGGCAAACTGTTTTGGAGAATTTGATGTTTCCCAATTCAGACAGAACGCCCGAGCGTTTATAAGATGGCCACCGAGTGAAACGACTTGCCCTAAAGGGACTTTGAATATACTATACACAAAACAATTTATAGATCATATTTAACTACTATAAAAATTCCAAATTAACTGTCCAAGGTAATGCTGCTCTCACTGATGGATTCACTCATGCCCTGGTGCTTGCACCTCCGAAATCATCAAAACTCATTTTCAGGCACTATATTTATACATAAACTGCATATCTGAAGTCTAAATTACATCTACGAGAAAACGTCTTAAAATTACAATCCGTGACGTGAATGCAGTAGTGACATGAAACTCTTTCTGAGCAATCATGAAGGCAGAGTGATGCAAATAGTGAAATTCTGGTAGGATATCAGATGGCTAGAAAGACCTCTCAGCCAATCGGATTAGGGAACTAGAACAAACTGTTAAATATCTAATTTAATGACACCATATTGCAAATACAAATAATAGATGAAAACAAGAACTGATGAAAACAAGCAACTCCTGGTAATACATTGAGTCTTATGAAGCAAAATCATCCATCTGTTGAAGAAACTGAACATTATTTACAGCATTATCACCTTTTAAAATGTGCTCAGTGTGTTCATGACAGTCTGGAGAATGAGTTAAAGATAGTCATGTTTCCCAAATAATGTCCAGTGTCTTGCTTTGCCTCTATATGCTTTCATTTTGGGTGATCTGATTTTCATAACTTGGACAAAAGTGTGTGTGAGAGAGAGAAACTCATCTTCAAAATAACTTTTTTGGGCTCCGAAAGAAATCATAAACTATATTAAATTACTCAGAATTATGTGCAACCCAAATATGACAAAGATACTTATGCAAAGAAATGATTCAATTATTACATAAGAGGTTTCAAAATGAAAAGTGTCATCATTTATTCATCTTAAAAACATAAGACATCATCTCTAGTGCACCACAATAGAAATTAACTCATAAAATACATTTTTTCAGTATATTATCCATTGAAAACATGAATATATGCCCCACATTTGTCAAGAATGGAAAAGGAGGGTGTTCAAACCATCACAACAGATCAGTGCTGGATCACATGAGCTCCACCGTCTGCACTGTCAGTGGTGCTCATATTATGTCATTGTGCATTTGCATAGAGCTGAACTCTGCTCAACTTTCGTTACATCGCCAACGGTCTCTGCTGCTCATGTCACCTCAAATCACCAGCGCTCATTGAAAATGAATGACTTCCGGTTGCTTTGTCGCTACAAATCGCTGTCAGTATGAACGACCCTTGAGGGGACCACAAGGACTGTGTGCTCAGGAGGCCTTTGCTTGTTTACCAAATGAGGGACAACGAGTGCCTTCATCTCTGTCACGAAACCTTTAATAAACACTGCTACCCTGACTCCTTTCCTATATGCAATTTCATTTATTTTATAAACGGTTTAACAATACAAAGGAAACATTCGCAGGAAAAAAGGCATGACAATAAAAAAGAAGTATAAAAGTGATAAACTGCCTTTTTCTTGCCTTTTTTCTCAATTAATCTCTAAATCATTACGATACTCGACTCTTTATAATTTTTGTCTTTATTATAAACTTCATTTTTTATATATTCTTAATTTTTGTATAATTGTTTGCTATTTGTATTTGTTTTATTGAGCATTTAATTTGATATTTTTCTGCTGCTCATTTTATTTGTACCTGTACTCTACTTCCATATATATCCTTGTTTCTGTTTTGCACTTAATTTAATTTAGCACTTATTTTTTATTTAATTACTTTTAATTAAATATGACTTAATTTATTGCTAAGCATCAATTTGTTATATAACTTGTTAATATTTGTCCTTGTTATTTCCCCTGTGCAAGATTTGTGTTGTTATACTAATTGCACTTCAACAATAATGTATGTTACTTTATCATTTATTCTTAATTTCATTTTGCATTTACATTTAGCGATAGTTCTACGATTGGGTAAGCTAAATTGTCTGTAGTGTATATGTGAGTGTATGGGTGTTTCCCAGTGATCTGTTGCAGCTGGAAGGGCATCCGCTGTGTTAAACCTATGCTGGATAAGTTGGTGGTTTATCACCCTGTGATGACCCCTGATTAATAAAGGAACTAAGTCGAAAAGAAAATGAATGAATGAATAATATAGTTCTACAAAGGCTGACAGAGCTTAACGTTGTGCTATTTAAGAAAACACACGCAATTACAAAAAACACCAGCAAATTGAGATAAGATCTTCAACCGTTTGACAGCACACATGCTGCAAATCCTCACAACGCAAACACATTTTTATTTTATTTGTTTTGCCAAATATATTTATTTTGTGCCGATACAATATCCTATACATACAAAAATAATAATAGTAATATACTGTTCTGCTTTTTCACAACTAAGAACTAATGGCCATAAAAACAATATAGTTATTAAATAACACAGTAAATGTGAAAAAAAAAAAAAAAAAAAAAAAAAAAAAATTAAATATAATATAAATATAATACTTAAATATAATAAGTAATAAATAAATTTAAAAAACAATAAGTAAAATAAATAAATAAATAACAAAAAAACTAACAATAAAAGTAATAAATAAATAATACAAAAACAATAAATAAAATAAATAAATAAATAACAAAAAAAAACTAACAATGAAAGTAATAAATAAATAATAAAAAACAATAAATAAAATAAATAAATAAATAAATAAATAAATAACAAAAAAACTAACAATAAAAGTAATAAATAAATAATACAAAAACAATAAATAAAATAAATAAATAAATAACAAAAAAAAACTAACAATGAAAGTAATAAATAAATAATAAAAAACAATAAATAAAATAAATAAATAAATAAATAACAAAAAAACTAACAATAAAAGTAATAAATAAATAATAAAAAACAATAAATAAATAAAATAAATAAATAAATAAATAACAAAAAAACTAACAATAAAAGTAATAAATAAATAATAAAAAACAATAAAATAAATAAATAAATAAATAAATAAATAACAAAAAACTAACAATAAAAGTAATAAATAAATAATAAAAAACAATAAAATAAATAAATAAATAAATAAATAACAAAAAAACTAACAATAAAAGTAATAAATAAATAATAGAAAAACAATAAATAAAAATAAATAAATAAATAACAAAAAACTAACAATAAAAGTAATAAATAAATAATAAAAAACAAAAAATAAAATAAATAAATAAATAAATAAATAAATAACAAAAAAACTAACAATAAAAGTAATAAATAAATAATAGAAAAACAATAAAAAGGCTTTATTCCTCTTCTGCTTTAAAATCAATAGTGACAGTATAATTGAACAAAGATTTGTTCAGATTGACAAAACGATTTTAAAGACTCTCTTAATGAAAACCTCATTTAAAACTTTAAACACAAAAACATTTCTTTTATCCATCTGTCATATGAAGGTGGAGATGTTTGTTTCCGCTTAAGGAGAATAAGCCTCCTAGCCAATAATGTGGTGAAAGCAATGTTCTGTGTTGTTGAAGGTAAATGTGGCCCAAAAGGAATTCTGAATAGTGCTGTTAGAGGGTTTGGAGTGGCTTATATGTTGAAGTTTTTATCAAAAGTATAAAATATTTTAGACCAAAACACTGTCAATCTTGGACAAGACCAAAACAAGTGTGTGTGATTTGCTGGCAAACACATTTTGTAAAAATGTGCTGCATTTTCACATAATGCAAACAATTTAATAAAACGTGCTGCATTTTCTCACAACTAGGCATGGGCAGGTATAAGATTCTGATGGTGTGATAACCTTGGATGAAAAATCATGGTTTTACGGTATCACGATATTGTGATTACTGCTCTAAAATAAGTTCTTTTTAAACGTCTGGGTAAAAAACAAAAGCTTTATTCTCTTTTGAACACTGAATATTTTATTTTGTGAAAGATTTAAAATATTCTGGAGCAGTGACTTCTGCTCTCTTCATTAGTTTAAAAAATATAGATTTCTTTACTTTTCAAAAGGCAAGTTGTTTGCGTTGTGAGAAAATGCAGTGTGTTTTTGTAAATTGTTTGCAGTGTGAGAAAATGCAGTGCGTTCTATTAATTTGTTTGCGTTGAGAGAAAATGCAGTGCGTTTTCATAAATTGTTTGCTTTATGAGATAATGCAGCACGTTTTATTCATTTGTTTGCGTTATGAGACAATGGAGCTCGTTTTTGTAAAAAGTTTGCATTGTGAGAAAATGTAGCACATTTTATTCATTTGTTTGCGTTATGAGAAAATGTAACGCATTTTCATAAATTGTTTGCATTGTACTATAATACACTGCGTTTTATTCATTTGTTTGCGTTATGAGAAAATGCAGCACGTTTTCGTAAATTGTTTGCACTGTGACAAAATGCAGCATGTTTTATTAATTTGTTTGGGTTGTGGGGATTTGCAGCATGTGAGCTGTCAAAGCGATAAAGATCTTTTCTTAATTTGCTGCCGTTTTTTGTAATTGCGTGTGTTTTCTTAAATTGCAGCACGTTAAGCTCTTTCGGTCACCGTATAGTTCACCTAAAAATGAAAACTGTCATTATTTACTCATTTAGATTCTTTATTCAATTAAACACAAAATAAGATATTTTGAAGAATGTTGGAAACCGTTTTCCATTGATTCCATTACTTTTTTTTATACCATCAGTGCTTCCCACAGGTTTGAAATATACTTGCGGTGGTAGCCTGAATGAAAGATGCCTTTTACCCACAACACATAAATGGTCAACTACATGCGACAATCAAAAAATAATGATTTAGTGATTTTAACTGTTTATTTGTTTTATTTTTATTGTTTTATTCTCTCTCTCGCTCTCTCTCTCTCTCTCTCTCTCTCTCTCTCTCTCTCTCTTTTTCAAGTTTAGGTTGTTGTAATGACATGACATTTTGTACAGTATTGCCAAAGCATTTTAGATATGTACAAATAGGCTATGTAATATATTAACATCATCAAATTAATGAAATTTACAGCAAATGAGAAATAAATGACAAAAATGTGGAATAAAAACACAATATTTCTAAAAATAATAATATATATATATATATAAGTGTAGATTATTTAAATGAGGCAAATTAGTTGTTTAATCATTTCTAATGATGTACCAATATTATGCAGCCAATTTAGATGTCATTTAGTCCCCTCCGAGTATATAGTAAAGATTTTCTAAGTCGTTTATTAAAGAATGAATTATTTAATGTTTCTCTCACTCTCACAGCTGTGCGCGCACACGAAAGTAGGTTTAAATAAAGAGGTAATGTAAAATTGCCTACAACTAACGACAACATCCAAAAGCAAAAGCCAAATCCCGGACATTAGGAGATTTAGAAACCCCGGCCGGATGCATTTTTAAGCGCCAAAACTGCACATCTCTGTGGGTTTGCAAAACACGTGAGGGTCGAAACGGATAAACGAGAGAAAATTTTCTACTGCTTAATTGATCGCAGATATTTGGTTATCTTGGGCGGATATAAAAATAATAATAATACTAAAAAACTAACTGTCACTAAATAAACTTGGGCAGCCGTTAATATACATAATGGTAAAGTCTATGTGTGGGAAGCACTGATCATGGAAGTCAATGGTTACCGGTTTCCAACATTCTTCAAAATATCTTATTTTGTGTTCAACAGAAAAAATAAACCCATTAAGTCTTGGAACCAAATGTAAATGATGAGTCAATTTTCATTTTCATCCGTTTACCTATCACATTTAATTTGTTCAACAACTAAGCAGCAAATAATGTAGTAGAAATGAAACTCTGCCAAAAAAACGTCTATCAATTTGAGAAAGAGCAAAATGAAAAATTGTAATAGTGTCTTGCAGTGACCTTCCTTTCCAGATATCAGCAAATAGAAAATAGTGCATTTCTGAGAAAGTGTGTGTGTGTGCGTGTGTGTGTGTGTGTGTGTGTGCGTGTGTGTGTGAGTGAGAGTGACAGAGAGAGTCTGTGTCAGAAGTGTGTGTGTGCGGACTGACAGAGTACAGACCCCACTATGTCATTTATAACTCAATTAGGGAGGTGCTTTAATAACTGTTATCCCTGCAGACTAACATTAAGTCCCCTCACACAGTTCATAACACTCCAAAAGATAACGAAGAAAAAACAAAGCCCCACTGCCAGGCCTCGTCTGGCCGTCTTTAAAAGCAAAGTAATTCAACCTCATGTTCCAGCTCAGAAACAAAACGCTCAGACAGATCCGTCTCCTCTAAAAATGACCTCATTGTGTCTGTGCAAAAATGCATCTCTGATTGAGCTGCCCCCGTAAACCCAGTTAAAAATCTTTCAGTGAATCAAAAGGCGCTCGTTTCCGCGGTTTCAATTATTCTTCCACTCTCCGCAACACTGATCAGGTCGCACTTGTTTTGCTCGTCAATTTCCATTCATGAACTCTCATTGACTATTTCCGTCCATCAGACTTCATCTCAATCTTGCACCAAAGAAGCTGAACCGATTACGTGCGGGGAAAACTGAATATGTTTGACAACTCGTGAAGGTCGCGTTCCTAAGTGAAACAGATTCACACAGACTTTTTAAGTGTGGCAGATCTGCAGCTGTTTTTGTACTGAAGTGTTCAGACTGAATCTTACTATATTATTTAGGGTCAAAAACACCACTGAAACACAAGAGCAGCATGATAATGGATAATCTGAGCATTACAATATATTTGGGTCTAATTAGACCCAGGAGAGTAAGGGGTAGAGGCCTCAAATTATACATTTTTGTTTTTCCAGATGTCTTAGAATTATATTTTTGAGCAATATTAACAGGTGTTTTAAATATACAGTTGAAGTCAGAATTATTAGTTTATTATTTCCCCAATTTTTGTTTAACCTAGAGAAGATTTCAACACATTTCTAAACACAATAGTTTTAATAACTCATTTCTAATCACTGATTTATTTTATCTTTGCCATGATGACAGTAAATATTATTTCAAGACACTTCTATACAGCTTAAAGTGACATTTAAAGGCGTAACTAGGTTAAATAGGTTAACTAGGCAGGTTAGGGTAATTAGGGTAATTAATTTAAATACAAAATTCAAAACTGCTTTTATTCTAGCCAAAATAAAACAAATAAGACTTTCTCCAGAAGAAAAAATATTATCAGACATACTGTAAAAATTTCCTTGCTCTGTTAAACATCAATTGGGAAATATTTAAAAAAGAAAAAAAAAGTTTTATTATGTGTTGGGGTGGATCCGTCCCCCTCACTTTTAGAGACAGACCATTTAGAAACAGGTGATTAATAATTATATGCAGGTATGATCTCATATAGCCGTCCCGCCCCACTTTTAAAATGTCCGCTACGCCCCTGGTGCCATAGAATGAAAATCTGGATATAACTAGGCATAGCTGAATAATAACAGTTCAGTACATCGTTCAGCCAGCAGCTAGCTCTCTGCAACTTTCACATGGTTGCAAACTGAAACTAAACAAGGCTGCGCCCGGTCAGTACCTGGATGATTAACCACATGGAAAAGCTTGCTGCCAGAAGTGGCTCAACCTGTGGTCTGTGTGGGTCCTAATGCATGAGTGTCCAGAGAAGCACTATATAAATGTAAGGACTTATTATAAAAATGACACACACTGAGCACTTTGTCAATTTGTGCCTGTAAATTTATACATATTTAATATATTGTTAAAAGCTGCTTTCTTTTCTGTGCTTGCTAGAGATGTATCCAGATTAGTGCATATTTATTTAAATATACATAGCTGAATAATAACAGAGCAGTACATTGGAAATTACACACTGTGAGCATTAAACACTTTTATTTTCTTGTTCTCATGCAAGTCAGTGTAAAATCCTGGTTAAAACAGGCCAATCGAAAAAACACTGACTGCAGTGATTCACCCAGGTTCGTTAAAATGCACACTCACAGCAGCGTTTGATGGGTCATATTTTAGTGACCATTTTCTTCCATCAAGTTTAATTTTAACCTTTTATGCCCCTTTATACAAGATGTAAAATAAGTCTCTAGAGCTTTAGGTTAAAATACCCCACAAATAGTTTTTTAACTCTTTAAAACTGCTCCTTTTAGGATTTTACCCTTTGATACAAATTGTGGCGATTTAAATTCATTTGAGATTGTGCTCTTTTTAAAAGAGGCCGGAGCTACAAATACATCCTAAAGCTCTAATGGCAGACGGCTGCTTCTCACTCAGTGCTGTTTATGCTAAAAAGAGAGAGAGACTGTCACTGATGGGTGGGGCTTTCCCCCGCTGATGACATGTACCGAGGGAGAATGTCAATCAAAGTGTTAATAAATGTATTCACACACTGTTGCCACACAACTGTGTTTAAACTCCTTATAAAAGTAAAAGGTCCCCTTTATGTAAGTATTGCACTATTATGTTTGTGGGACTCTAATTTAAATATCGAGACAAGCTTAAGAGTAAATGAGCGTTCTATGTTACATTTAAATCAGCATGTAGGAGAGCATCTCTGAACGCACAACGTGTCAAACTTTGAGGCGTATGGGCTACAGCAGCAGAAGACCACACGGGGTGCCACTCCTGTCAGCTGAGAACAGGAAACTGAGGCTACAATTCACACAGGCTCACCAAAATGTGACAATAGAAGATTGGGAAAACATTGCCTGGTCTGATGAGTCTGAATTTCTGCTGCGATATTCGGATGATAGGGTCAGAATTTGGCGCCAACAACATGAAAGCATGGATCCATCCTGCCTTGTATCAACGGTTCAGGCTGGTGGTGGTGGTGTAATGGTGTGGGGGATATTTTCTTGGCACACTTTGGGACCATTTGTACACAGCCTACCTGAGTATTGTTGCTGACCATGTCCATCCCTTTATGACCACAGTCTCCCCATCTTCTGATGGCTACTTCCAGCAGGATAACGTGCCATGTCATAAAGCACGAATCATCACAGACTGGTTTCTTGAACATGACAATGAGTTCACTGTACTCAAATGGCCTCCACAATCACCAGATCTCAATCCAATAGAGCACCTTTGGTATGTTGTGCAACGGGAGATTTACATCATGGATGTGCAGCTGACAAATCTGCAGCAACTGTGTGATGCTATCATGTCAATATGGAGCAAAATCTTTGAGAAATGTTTATAGTACCTTGTTGAATCTATGCCACAAAGGATTAAGACAGTTCTGAAGGCAAAAGGAAGTCCAACCCGGTACTAGTAAGGTGTCCCTAAAAAAGTGGCCGGTGAGTGTATAGCAGCATGAAACATTTTTTTAAAAGAAAGTTAAAGTCCATGTAAGTGAAATGAATGTATTTTTGTTTTGAGTAAATGCAGCTGATTTTAAGTCTGCATTATCCTATCTTTTACCAAAGCTTAAGTAAAAACAGCAAAGCCCCTTTCTCGTTTGACCTACATCTTTTGAAGGTCAGCGATATCAGTGTGTGCCAGAAAAACCAGGCCCCGCGTGTCATATGATCATTTTCAACTTTCACAGACTTTCACAGTCTGCAACAAACAGCATTCTCTTTCTTTTTTAGCTTCAAGAAGACTCCCTTTTCTGGCAAACTGAGAAACGAGATTCAGTAACATTGCATCAGCCTGCTGAGCACAACAGCACACAAACGAAAAAATCGGATTTTAGACCGTCTTAAATCTGCACCTTTTTTCCTCCGTGTCACCTTCAGCACCAGACATGATTTATCTGAGCGTTTCTTTTAAATCTATAGTGGCATTTTGACTAGTGTCTCAGACTGCCAAGCATTTCTCAACCCGAAGACAGAGCTGACAGGACGTGTGATTTGACAAGCTCACCATCTCCAGCCATCAGTCTAGTGGGAGTCCAGTAACCCAGAGACTCACACACAGGGCCACCTCAGTTCTCTCTGCTGAAATTATAAAATGTATGCAGGAATTAAAATCTTTATTAATACGCAACCATCTAACCGATCGACCAACCAACCAATCAACCAACCAATCAGTCAATCAATTCAATTTAATTTATTTCAATTCATTTTCTATTTCTATAGTGTTTTTACAATGTAAGCAGCTTAACACAGAAGTTCTAGAAAATTAAAACTGTCAGTCCAGTTTTCAAAGTTGAAGTTCAGTTTAGTTCAATCAATCAATCAATCAATCAATCAATCAATCAATCAATCAATCAATCAATCAATCAATCAATCAATCAATCAATCAATCAATCAATCAATCAATCAAACAACCAATCAATCAATCAATCAATCAATCAATCAATCAATCAATCAACCAACTTGTAAACACTTACACTTACAAACTCTAACTTGTTTAAATATGCAAATGAGGCACACTTTAATTAAATATGCTCTAATCTGTATATATCTCTAGCGAGTGCTGAAGGAACGTCTCTTATTCTGAGAAAACAGCCTTTGAAAATATGTATTGCAAATGAAATTTATAGAGCTCCTGTTGTGAGTTCTGAGGTTGTTAGCTGTTTGTATATTCTTCTGTTTGCATTCATCTTATTAATAAAGGGGTGGTCCAGAGTGTATTTTAAGGCTTGGTTGTGTTTATAAGATGCAAAGCAATGTGTGCTCATGCTTCATTTGTTAAAATTATGTTATTTATTCATATATCTTACTTTGATTAAATATAGCTACTCAGCTAACATGAAAACGACTATCATAACGATGAAAACGACTATCATATGTTCTAGTTCCTCCAAAAGGCCTGCCCTCAAGAGGCTCTGATTGGTCAGCTAACATAATGTGCTGTGATTCACGGATCAGTTCCACGTCACCAGGAAAAGCGTTACGCCTCTACTCGCACACACTTTTGCCGTTATGTAATACTGTCAGTCAGAGTAGCTGTTAGCCGTATCAGTTTGAGCCTGAATCAGACAGAAAATGAAAAGGACACAGCTGAACCTCACGCCTGCTCTCTAAAATAAAATCTGACAAGTGTCTTTCTTATATATTCGGGTTATAAGCATTTGTAAGTAATATGAAATATTCACATATCTTTTGCGAGTTCATTATTTGAGATGTAGAATGCAGGGAAAGCACCTCATAGAGAGACATTGCAGCGCTGGTGAAGATTGTGGGTGTTTACAGTGATTTGACAGATAAATATGAATTGTGCTAAATTGTTAACGGTGCCAAACAGCATTTCCCGTTGTTTACATCCTTGTTTTTGTCCTTGCTACAACATACCATTAACGCTAGCCACTATACATGTAATAGATCAGTTTGAACAAATACAGGTCATGGCTCACAGTCTCTTCATTATCACATGGCTCTTCAGCTTCTTTTATTATGGTTGGAGCTGCTCCTCCTTTGAGGAGTTTTTAGCCGAATCCAGCACTGAACTGAGAGAGATTCTGAAAGCTCTCCTTTGTCAAATGCTAGCTATATATATATATATTTATAATTTTCTGGAACGTAATCAAAATTAAATTGTAAGCACTTCTCTCTTTGTGTCGTGTGCTTTGGAAACCCCAATTACAGAAACAGAACAAGCTCTGTGGTAATAGCAGCATTTGGACGGCATTTTAGCTTTCTCTGCTATAACATTTCAGCACCTCTGGCCACACCCCTTTGCTGCACGTGGTGTATGCACATAACCTAAAGGGTTCATGAACTTATTAGCCCAGATGTATTTTTGGTAGTCCCCAAATTTCATTCGCTGTAGGCTTTGCTAAGCTAACTCTGTAAAAGCCAATGTCTCCCTTTGCTTTGAACTTTCTACATTGCACATGAGCTAACGTTTAAAATATGATATTGTAATGGACCACCCCTTTAATCAGGTTCATTAGCACATAAACACATTAACCACAAAGCCTAGATGGTTTCTGCTGTTTTCAATTTGATTTTGTCAACACTTCATGAGCCCATACTTTCCCTCATTAATCTTTTAGTCCAATTTTCATATGCTTCTGTTTTTCAAATCAAACTTTTTAATATTCACCATGTAGCTGAATGATTCGGCTCATGCTAAAAACAATCTTTAGAAACAAATCTAAAGGAAAAACACTGAAAAAGTGGCCACTAATGCACTACAAACCTTCATTTTAACATGGCTTATTATGACCATGGTTGGCTCTTTGCTTAAATGCTTTGTTGCTCTTTTGTAACTAGCTTTGCATAAAAGCATCTGCTAAATGCACTAATGTAAATGGAAGTACTGTGTTAAACTAACCTATACTCTGATTAACTGAATCTCTTATAAGCTTTGATGTGGAAACAAATAAACTATGATAGCAAAAAAGTTTTGTAAAATCTATTACTGTTAATAGAAATGAACTGACAGTGACTCTCCAAAAATGTTCAAAGTAGCAAAAGTAATTATTTCAATGATAAAATGACAAAATTGAATACTTCATTGAATTCTGACCTTCATTTTCAAAAACCTAGATAGCTAATTAGAGCTAACTTGTTAACAATTTTTGTCCCTGAACTGTTTCACCTTTTTTTTTTCAACTATTATGTAAACTTAAGCATTTTGCAACTGAACATATTTTTTCACGATACAAATCCCTCAAGGTTGTGATATCTATTCATCTGAAACACACTGTCGATGGTGCGCTCAAACGCCTCAGCGGTCTGATTCTCTCCGGCAGCTCATCGCTGAGATCACAAACTAATCTCAGTTCGGACCTCGGGCTCGATAACACAGTTTCTGACTCATTTCAAAGAGTCTCTGGAAATGGATCCTCTAGCAAAAGAGCTAAAATAGACAGAGAATTGCACACAGGTCACCGTGGGTCCTGACATTTGCAATGACATTTATATGGAGAGCCTGTGCTGTTGGCGCCAGACAAAGACATCATTTCTGAGAGAAATAAAAAATTGCACCTAAGGTTTATGCTTTTCCTGAAATTTTAGGGAGAAAAATGCGGTTTGTCATTTAAGTGTCATTGTTTTGGTCTCTGGTCTCTCTCTAGGTTGCGATCAGCTGGATGTGAGTCACAGTCACCTTGCGGTCGGTCGCTTTATATCTGCATGAACTTACACAGCTGTCAGGGGATCACAGCCAAATGGGCACCATCAGAGTATCAAACCTTTAGGGAGCTGTATTTCAACATCGACTAACACCACAGTTCATGAGAGATAAGGTGTGAATACTAAACCTTTCCTTTATCACTAACCTCCAGCTTGAATGCAGATGCGTCTACTCTTGTGTTTTATCCTCATCAATGCTGAGGGATATAAAGACAGCCTAGTAATGACAGGCTTATTTTACTCAGGCTCATATGTCATGTTTAGGAGTGAGAGAAATAGAGAGAGAAAGAGAGAGAGAGAGAGAGAGAGAGAGAGAGAGAGGAAGAACAGGATTTATGTTGTCTGAGGTTCGGATCAGGACAAGTTCCTGAGTAGGGAGCACTGCCTGAGGATCGCTATAAATCCACATGATTATTCTGGATAAAACGGTTTAATTAGTTTTCTCTCTCACAATTTTTTTGTAAAACTCCACACAAGGACACATGTTCTACATCCCTGAATCATAGATTTAAAGGCTGAGTGAGTCATTTGAGAGATATGAGGCTATATTCCTTCACAAGGAAAGAAATGACATCCCTTAACTCTACATAACATCCAACCTCACCTCATTAACTTTCTCAATATTGTGTTACTATGCATAATTCACGATGGTGTAGGATGTTTGTCCTTGTTATCTTTCATGAAAATATTATATCTTGCTCCATCTTGACTTCTATACAAGCTGATATCACTTCAGTCGGTCTTATGCTGCAGGAGTTTCAGGTCAATTTATCCCGAATTACGCCGTTGGATAATCGTAGAAAAAATCGTGTCCAGGATCTCAGTCAGTTCTGATGTTTGGCCCAGATTATCAGCTAATGTGAAGTGTTTACAGATTGAATCTTAAACCTCTCCATCTTCTCACTGACACATTGAGGCTGGCCGATCATATCAGTTAAATTTAATTAAATTCAACCATTATTTATATAGCACCTAACATCGGCCTGCTGTTAAAGGGTCAGTTCACCCAAAATGAAAATTAGCTCATTGTTTACTCTCCCTCGTGTGGTTTTAAATCTTTATGAGATTCTTTGTTTTGCTGCATACAAAGAACATTTTATTTTAAAGAATGCTGTTGACTTCTGAAGTAGGAACAATAAATTGCCATGAGTCCATGAGTCTCAACAACCAGCATGTTTTAAAATGTCTTCTTTTGTGTTCAACAGAGGAAAAAAGATGCTCAAACAGGTTAAATGAACTATAGGTTGTTTTCACATGACGTCATTGATGATGACATTCAAACGGAGGGCGAGAAGTGATTCTTCTACATAGTGATTCCTATCAAAACATCAAATGTTTCTGTTTTATGTTGTTTATAATTGTTTAAATCGGCCAAAATAAGAAATGCCTAACAGCTTTTTATGGACTTCCAAAAGTTTTTGCTTACAAAGGGGGGAAAGTTCAAGAAACTGGCTGAAAAATGGAAGAAATGGCGGCATGTAATCAACATTTTTTCAATACATCTATGTGTACAAACTTTTTTGAATGCGATAAATCGTTTGATAGCAACAATAAAGATTACATACAGGCCTAGCTATGTGTATAAATATGTTAATGTGCTATATAAAAATCAGATATAAACACCACCACACTTATACAAAATCCAGGAGAATATAAATAGTACCCTGCCATGTAATCGCTGTAATGAAATCTCCGTCTTGTTTTGCAATAATCCAAGTCTTTACTGGCGTTTCGGCAGAATAAACAACCATAATGTGAACATCGAGATGCACAGTATTCTTCTGTATACTTATTCTTCTGTATACTTATTCTGCTGTATACTTACCTGTTTTGCTGATTAGACTTCCCTAATTTACTTGTATTCGCATCCCCTTTAACTGTATACCAAATGTTTTTTAACTCTCATCTTAATTTGTTTTTCGAAGTCAACTGAATGATGTCACGCTGAAACGTTCAGGTAAAATTATAATACAGCACGGGCGCGTTGGGTGGGTAATAGTACACCACCTTTTTTTAGGACTACACTACTGCAGGGTACATGTGTCTTGGTTCTCAAAAATGTATCCCTGGGCACATTTTCCCAATGAGCCTGGATTGACTAATGGTATGACTATTTGTAGTATCTGAACATACTACATTTGCCTTGTTGTCAGTGTCTTCTAATCTACTAGTGTCAGTTGGGCCACTTCACTGCCATTCGTAAATCCCTATCTTGTGGCTGCACACTTATGAATCTTGACAGAAGTAGTAGGTATAGGTACTTTTTGTCTACTATTATAAGACTACTGTGAATGCTCTCCCAGAGGGCACGTTCAGGTTAGAACTGCAACAATTTGACATCGAGCATGACGTCAAATATACACGTCAAAAATGCTAATCAATTTCATGTCAAAACCTTGACATCCATTTGACATTAACACATTGACACCCTTTTGACCACAAAAATAATGACACAAACACTATTATTGCTGTAACTTTTATAATATAAAAAAGTTTTATTTATCTAAAAGCTTCCATTTCAAATTACATCGGATTTTGTATACATACAATGCATGTAAAGTACCTTTAGGTCAAAATGAGATAAAACTGACATCTAACATTGGCATCAAAAAGTGCTTACAGAACAGTCCTGTAATTGATTTTTGATGTGTATTTGATGCCAATGTTTGATGTCAATTTGATGCCATTTTGACATCAAGTTACTCAATTGACATCAAATCGATTTGCATTTTTGATGTAGTTTTGACCTCAAGGTGCCCGCTGGAGTGACTTTGCCTCAACAGATCATGTGACTGGACAAGTGGACCGATCTCAAATGCACACCACCATCTCAAACCTTGTTTAGTCATTGTAAAATGCCTCTAGATCTGTCTCACAGGACAGTGTTTCCAAACACCATGCATCAAACATCAGTCATCCGCCTTTGAGGCACAAGTGATTTATTATGTAGGAAAAAAAAACAGCCAGAGTGGTTTTCCCGGTTGTAGCAAATTTCAATTGTATTATTAATAATTTCTGCCAGTTTTCACAGGAAGCGACATTGTTTTTGTCTTGAACACATGGGATGGAGACAGTGTTTTATTTATTATTAATATATGGGATATTCCAATTGTACAACTTTAGACGGAAACAAAACTTCCGTGTGCTAAAGAATAGAAAAAATATGTCAACATAGACACATGTAACAATGCTCTATTCACACACACACAGACAGAATAAACAGATCGAGTCACAGACAGATGCTTTTCCAACTCAAATGAACACCTACAGCTTTATCATAATGGCACCTCTTCATTGTTCAAATTGTGAACAAATTATAATACTGAAAAAGTATACTTGGAAACATATGCACAAGGTTTATGCTTCAGTTTTTATTTTCCAGCTGGAAACAATTGCGTGTTACCAAACAGCAGGCAGTGAGATGATTTTATAGGAAGTCATCACAACATTGAGCTAGAAAAACTCAACAGCTCTGATGAGTTTCTGCAGCGCAAAACTGGAAAAAAGAGCCTGGTAAACAGTAAACAAGGAAGAATCTGACAGGAGGGTAAACCTAAAGATGGAAGCACAGGTTTTTTCCAGGCAAGTGCCTTGTCAAAAATATATCCAAATTCATTCTCATACTTCACTGCAGACAGAAGAGAAATGAAATCTAGTTGGAGGAGGACTTGTTTTGAGGTGTCAGCATGTTCTGACTCCCATCGGTAGATGTTTAGGTTTTAGAAATGCATACAGTGCAGTCTTCTTTTATTGCTAGGGCAAAATAGATTTCACACTTTTGTTGCAGCTTGGGGCTTCATTAACTGACATTCTAATAAAATGAAGAAAAAAAAAATTCCCTTTACATATAATGCTTTAAAAACATGCATTTTGCATTGTGTGGTGAACACTGTACATTTAGATTTATGTAATATAAACTGACAGCAATTTGTTGGCTAGCAAGAAATATACTATTTAAGAAACACCTACAACAGATGTTTTAAATTGATTAAATAAGGCACTATAACATATTGTGATCTGTTCTAGAAAATACCACAGACTGCATCAGCATCTGAGGTGTTTAATGGACTGGAGCGTCGCTGAAAGTGCTTATGCAACCTCACCACACACTCACACACACACACAAACACGCACACACACGCAGGCTCTTGTTGTGTGTCTATTCTGTACATCCCTTTACAGTTTTTCTCAGTGGCTTTGGTGCATTTCTCACAACACTATTTACATTTGCACAACAGTTAATGCATTTCTCCAAACAATTAGTACAAACTGCAAAACCTAGTTGATAACCTGCAAAAGCATGTCACTTGCTCAAAATGGATAGATCATTCCTCAAAAGTAAGTATTCATGTCAATGAAAGTGTCAGTGTCATCAAGAAGAAAAGTCCTGACACCATTGTTTATGAATAATGTAGTCAAATGGCTTTGTCATGTTTTCATTATGACAGTTTACTCTACATTGTTCCAATGCAAAAAAGTCAGATTATGGTGACGCTTCCTGAAAATGCTCAAGACACCACTATTTACTATTTGCACAGCCATTTGAAAACTACATACAATTTACACATCACTGCATTTAGTGAGGTATCTGAGTACAAGACATTGACTATGTATGTTTTACATTTTTACGGCAGATGCTCTTTGCAATCCTAATTTATTCACAGCATTGTGCAAAAGAATAAATACACTCTTATTTACAACAAACATCAACTCCCTTTGGGTAGAGCTGTGCACAACTGTAAACAATATTGCAGTACATATTGGAACTGAACCTACAACATACATAGGCCTGTAAATCATTCTTGAAATTGATCAATTTAGAAGACATTTTCAGCAAAAAAAAAAAAAAGATTTAAAAATATTTGTATAAAATTTGCTTGATAGATTGACAACTACAGTAGTTCAACATTTTTGTACACAATGACTCAAGTAATGAAACGAGGACTATTTTATATGAAATGACTATTCAGCATTCACAAGTTTAGTTAATTTTGACTGGCATGACATAAGCAAATGATAAAGTTATAAAACAGCAGAGAGTTGTAAGAAAGCAATTGATGCATGTCCAAAAGCATTTGCAATTTGTTGGAAGGAATGAGAAACTGCCACTATGATATGCACGAATGACTAATTGTTTTGAGAAATGCATTAACTGTTGTGCAAATGTAAATAGTGTTGTGAAAAATGCACCAAAGTGAAAAACTGTAACTCTCTAGAAATGGTGTATCTTTTATTTTCATAAAATTTCACTCATTGAAAAGATCCCTGTAATATATTCCAGTAAACATGATGCATATGCATCGTGTTCAAAACAAAAGTTTGCAGTATAAGCCTATGTTTAATTTATAGCTTATTCAAATTCTTGGAAGAGGCAGACTACTTAGCTAGATAGATGGATGGATGGATAGATGGATGGATGGACAGACAGATATTAGATAGATAGACAGACAGACAGACAGACAGAATTCAGAGGAATATATAGAAGCCAAAAACCCAACAGATTGGATTTGAACTTTTTCTAAATCCATCTGTGGGTGGAAAGAATAGAAGTCTGCAGTTTAGCAGGTGAGTTTCAGCGGAACAATTAAAATGCAATTACCTGTTAGTTTGCCAGAGCTCCCCTCTGAGCCAGTTGAATATTATCAGCCACTGCGAGGATCACTTCTCACTGATCTGACTGTGTCTGCGCTGTCAGAAATGTGTTTAATGGATAGTCTGGCTCTGCTCGTCTGGAGCATCTGGGCTGGAAATACCTGATTTTTAAAGTGGATTTCACTTTAATACACAGATCAGACAGTCTATTATAACTCTGCACAACTCATATTTATTTCTCAGTGTGATGTCCAGGATAAACCTGCCTTCCATTCGTCTGTTAAATTATTGGGTTATAAAGCTCAGGAACTACTGGTGAGATACGACCACCTACACCAATACTGCTCTGAACACACACACACACAAAGCACGTTAGCTGCATAAGTACCAGTGGTATGCAAACACACAGCTCCATTTTCCCTTCAGCATCCCATAAAAATAACTGACTGGAAGCACTAAGACATAGACAGAGAAAAGATAGAGAGTGAAAGAGATGGTAAGGATAGGTAAAGTTTAACACATTACAAGTACATATGCGATGCATAATCAGCTTTCATCTTTAATGAACAAATAAAGTAACATGTTGCTCGTTAAATATTTGGAATAATTAAAAAGTTCAATAATTTGGCTCATATGCAATATTGCACTTTTAACAAGTTCAGATGGTTAGCATTAATTATTGCATTAATTACCATCAACAATGAACAAAACGTGAGTGTTCATTCATCTTTGTTAACTAAAATAAAACTGTTTATTGTTAGTTTGTCTATAATATACATTGTAAAAAATTGCTGTAAAATTTGGCAATTTTGGATGCCAGAAATACTGTAAAATTTACAGTGTGCTTGTAAATTGCCAGTAATACTGTAAAAACTGCCAGCAATGCTGTAAAATGTACAAGCACACTAAATTAATAATTACCATTGTGCTGTAAAACCCCATTTTGCCTTCAGAACTGCTTTAATTCTTCATGGCATAAATTCAACAAGGTACTGGAAATATTCCTAAGAGATTTTGGTCCATATTGACATGATAGCATCACGCAGTTGCTGCAAATTTGTCAGCTGCACATCCATGAAGCAAATCTCTCATTCCACCACATCCCAAAGGTGCTCTATTGGATTTAGATCTGGTGACCGTGGAAGCCATTTTACTACTGTGAACTCATTATCATGTTCCAAGAAACCAGTCTGAGATGCTTCGTGCTTTATGACATGACACGTTATCCTGCTGGAAGTAGCCATCAGAGGACGAGTACACTGTGGTCATAAAGGGATGGACATGGTCAGCAACAATACTCAGGTAGGCTGTGGTGCTGACACGATGCTCAATTGGTACAAATGGTCCCAAAAAGTGCCAAGAAAATATCCCCCACACTATTTCACCACCACCACTAGCCTGAACCGTTGATACAAGGCAGGATGGATCCATGCTTTCATGTTTTTGACGCTAAATTGTGACCCTACCATCTGAATGTTGCAGCAGAAATTGGGACTCATTAGACCAGGCAACAATGTTCCAATCTTCTACTGTCCAATTTTGGTGAGCCTGTGTGAATAGTAGCCTCAGTTTCCTGTTCTTAGCTGACAGGAATGACACCCGGTGTGGTCTTCTGCTGCTGTAGCCTATCTGCCTCAAGGTTGGACGTGTTGTGCCTTCAGAGATGCTCTTCTGCATACCTCGGTTGTAACAAGTGTTTATTTGAGTTACTGTTGCCTTTCTATCAGCTCGAACCAGTCTGGCCATTCTCCTCTGATCTCTGGCATCAACAAGTCATTTGCGCCCACAGAACTGCCGCTCACTGGATATTTTCTCTTTTTCGGACACTTCTCTATAAACCCTAGAAATGGTTGTGCATTAAAATCCCAAATACTCAGACCAGCCCGTCTGGCACCAACAATCATGCCACGTTCAGTCACTTAAATCACCTTTCTTCCCAATTCTGATTGTCAATTTGAACTGCAGCAGATCATCTTGACCATGTCTACATGCCTAAATGCATTGAGTTGCTGTCATGCGATTGGCTGATTAGAAATTTGCTTTAACGAGCAGTTGGTCAGGTGTACCTAATAAAGTGACCGGTGAGCGTACAATGGACTTGAAAATTTTGCACAACTTTGCAACAAAACTTGCCAGTAATACTGTCAAATTTACAGCAATATTTTTACAGTGTAGTATTAACAGATGCATCTGAAGTAAAGGTAAATGCTGTAGATCTAGAGAGTGTTGTTTTTATCTGTGACATGAAGAGCAAGTTCACTATATAAATAATGGTAATAATTAAACATAGGTTTTTAAATGCTTCAGTGGTTTAAAAAGCAAGTGGAAGCATATAACTTATCAAAATGCAACACTACACAAGCAGTTTCTTTATATAATTAGTATATTGCTTTTTTTGAGAGCTTGTTTACAGCCTTTTTGGAGCAGTGTGTGTGTGCAAGTGTTTATGCGTATGCATGAAAAATAAAGAGAGGCAGTATTTCCCCCTTCATTTCCATAAGTACTTAATGCGGAATTATTCCTGTATGCCAGCCAGTCATATAAAACAGCAAACCGGCATCTCAGGAGCTCTGCCAAACAGACAGATCAAACCCACTCCAGATACACAACATCTTCATGCTGTGATATCCAAATGTTCATGTTTGTTCTATTATTGTTAAAGCTCTATTAGGCTGCAGTCATTTTACTGTAGTGAGATATGCTGTTGTCTGGCAAACAGAGTGTCCAGCACAGCGGGTCAGACGTTTGTGCCTGAGGCCGCAGCTCAAGAAAGAAAACATGACCAAAGCAATCAAAGACGTTCACCATCACTGTAACACTCCATCACAAGCTTTCCCATCTGCGCATACACACATTACAGCCTAATTCAAATTTCTAATCCATTCCTATCATAAATGACCATATAAGAGCATTAGCATATCTCAGTTGGAAGCAGAGGAAAAGCTATAACATTGTTGGCGGACTCACCTTATCAAATGAGACAAAATATTTCTATTTATGAGAAAGGAGAACAATCCTGCATATTAAACATGAAGAATAAATAAGGAGTTACAAGTTCTGGAAAGGTGCTGTCTATCCAGTTGTGTGCATCTATTTGTTAATGACAAATGTAAGAGCTGGCAACCTCATACAGCAGATTGGTCTTCTTTACTCATCATCCTTAGGTTTTTTAAAGATTCAACATTGTCAAAATAGTCCCAATATAGACAGCTCTTTGAAACTATTTACTTTGTAAATAGTAATATTCCAATAGTGAAGGCCTGTTTTAGGATGTTTCTTTGGTGCTTATCTAGAGTTTGAATGAGCCAGGATTAATCGAAAACATATTCTGAAGATGAACAAAGGTCTCAGGGGTTTGGATTTACATGAAGGTTAGGAATTAATTACAGAATTATTAATTTTTGGTGAACTAACCCTTTAATACATTTCAAGAGTTCACACTTAACTCATGATTTATAAAAAGCTTGTTTGGCATGTTGTCCCAGGAGAGAGCTCTGAGCTCAAGGGATCCTCGAGTCCAGGGCTCCCTCCCTTTACGGTGCGAGGGGAGACTGAGCTCAGGATGATCTCAAAACTCCCCCGCAGCTGAGGCTTAGGAGAACTTCCTGAGACCGAGATGTCTAGTAAAAGAGACTTGGGTTTATTTTGTCTATAATATAGAGCTTATTTGGACCTTGGAAGGTAACTGGGGAACCCGGGGGAAACCCATGCGGATACGGGGAAAACATGCAAACTCCGCACTGAAATATCAGCTGGTCCAACAAGGAGCCAGAGCCATTGGAATTCTTGCTGTGAGGCAACAGTGCTAGTTACAGGGCCACCGTGCCACCCATTCTTGATAAAGGTGGAAGAAGGGGAGGAGGGGTTTTTTTTCCAGACGAAGATAGTTGTAGAAAAAAAAAGAGGATATATATAGGATCCTTTGATTGGAGGATCGTGATTAGCTAATATGTGCCAGCTGGGTCAATCATGAGCGCGTGCGCCTCTCGAAATTAGTTTAATATTAAACTTCAACTGCATAATACAGGGATACCTAATCCTGCTGTTGCTGGAGGACCACTGTCATTTGGATTTTAGCTCTAATTAGCAGTACAGTTCTCTCAAACTTTTTAATGAGAATGAATAGCTGGTTCACTTGTGTTAATTAGGGTTTTAGCTAAACTGTCTAGACACCCCTGGGATGATGTGTCTTGCCACCTTTAAAGTGTGTCCCTTTAAACTGGGACTTTTAGTGAACCCGAAACTGCCTTTTTTTGTATTGTGATGCAGTTTCTAAAGAAACGAAATATTAATTGAGAAAACAGTGGGCGTGTTTTTTCTACAGTTGTTTTTCTACTGTGAGCTGATTGGATGTGCATTTCATTCAGAAAGATCAGGAAAAGGGTTTTTAATAGTTATTAGAACCTAACAGACTCCTCCTCCTCGCTATTTGTGTTTGTTGTCAAAACTAATAGGAGGGCTTGGTTTAGTATGTTAGCCACGCCCAATACCTCAAAATCATGTATTCTGAGCATTTAAACAAAAAATACAAAAAACAGGAAGTGCAATTTCAGAATTTAATTTTAGATTACCTGGATAAACATTTTTTCTTAATGACAAACAGATGGATTGTTCACTACAAAACTGGCTAACAAAATCATATGGTTAGTTTTGATTTCATGTGTACTTTAAACTGACATTTACAGTTTATTGCATTGATATTTTATTTGTTTCAATGATTTTATATATTTTCTTCAACAGCCCAAGAATAATTGTAGGTTTAAAGAATTACTTCCACACTCTCAGAAATAAAGGTACGCGAGCTGTCACTGGGGTGGTAGCTTTTCAAAAGGTACACGTTTGTACCTGAAGGGTCCATATTAGTACCTCAAAAGAATATAATGGTACCTAAAAATTTTAAGAGGAACAATTTTGTACTTTTTAGGTACTAATATGTACCTTTGAGGTATTAATATGGACCTTTTAGGTACAAAATTGTACCTTTCGAAAAGGTACCACCCCAGTGACAGCTCGCGTACCTTTATTTCTGAGAGTGCACCAATACTATTCTGAAATATTAAGGACAGTGTAGGTCTGCATCCATACAGTCTCACGCATACTCTGTAGCTTAAAAACAAATACATTTGAAACATAAGCACTGGAAACCAAAAAGCTAAAACTGCCCCAAATGTCTGTGTTTGACAGTTGTTAAAATGAACAAGAGTCCATTTTTGTATAGATGAGAATGGAGGAGAGGCTTGAGGAATGCAGCAGGAAACTCTACAGCCCACTAAACCTTTGATTTGTGCATGCTTTGTTTTACTGGGTATAGGTTTATAATCAACCCAGGCTCATTCTAAAAATGTACTATATACATTTCTAGAGGGCACCAAATATGTCCCAGGAGGTACATTTTTTGCAGTTTTTATTTTCACCAATCCACTAGGGGGCGATGTGTATGCTTTTTGAGATCGCACCTGCTGTTCTCACGTAAATCCACAGGCCACAGTCGACTGACTGACTGACCAATCGACTGATCCACCCTCCTCCTTCCCTAAACCCAACCAATAATGTTTTCAAAAGCACCGATTGACCTAAAACTAAAACTATTGGTCAAAATCAGTTTTGTTAAGTGAAATAAAATAAAAATAATACATTAAAAAATGAAAAACTAAAACTAACTGAAACTAACATTCGTCACAGGAACACTAACTTACAATAAAATAATATTGATAGCTCTTCTACAGACAGACACCATAACTTAGTTTGCCAAAATAAATGTAAACTATGCATGTTTATCTTTAGAGTCCACATGAACCAGATGCTGTGTGTTTTTTTTTTCGGATTGTGACGCAGTTCCTAGCAGTATTCCAGATTGGAAATGTCAAAGTATCGTACCAGAACCTCAAAATTATCGCATTTGGAGGAAAATTATCGAACACGAGTCAAACAAAGAGTATACAGCTATTATCTAGGCAAATAGCGTTTTGACACAATGTGCAAATTACCATTACACATAAAAAAAAAAAAAAAATAGGCACACCTTAGTGGAAAGGTTCAAACTCCACCTCCGAGTCGTTGTACTGGATGTGTTGCCAGATGTTAGGGGATTCATTTTGCAGTGCAAATCGAATGCCGTCATGGACTGTAACATAGTGCTGGTTGGCTTGAAAGCAGTGCACCCTCCCCGAATGTTTAACACACTCTGAGATGTGCATGAGCCCATTCAGAGTATCTGTAATGAACCAATTTTGTAGCTTTGTTTTCATGAGGTTAACTTTGGAAAAACATGCATTTGAATGGGGAAAAACGAGAACATCAACGACAAACTCCACTGTCCTTCTCAACTTCCTTTTAAGCATGGTCGCCCGCGCACAGCAGGAATGTTAACTCACGAGAGAGAGCCATTCTCCATGTTGATTGGCTGAGAAAATGTAATGTAATAGGAGAAAAAAACGTGTCCAACTCCACGTTCTCCTCACAGACAGTGGACAAGAGATGCAGCTATAGATCAATAAGTATAGAAGCCCAAAGATTACAAGGAAATTCATTTTAAATGCCATAAAATTCTGAAATTATCGTACATCATAGGATTTTTTTCATTGATAATCGTACATCGTATACAGAGGTCAAAATTATCGTACAAATACAATAATTATTGTACGTCTGGCAACACTGGTTCCTAGAGAAAAGTTAAATTAAATGAAAAAACAGTGAGTGTGGCTTGTTTTTTGTACTGCAAGCTGATTAGATATAGAAAAATAGGCATTTCACTCAGGAAGATCGAGAAAAGTGTTTGGTGAGACTTATTACAACCCAACAGACACTTTCTCATGACCATTTCTGTTTGTTGTCAAAACTGACAGGTGGAGGGGCATGGTAAAATATGTTAGCCACACCCATTTGCTAAGACATAAATAATATATCAAATTAACTGAAAAAAAACAGGAAGTGCATCTTCAGATTTCAATTAAAGATTAGAAGGTCAAACAATTTTTTTTCTCTTAATGACAAGCACAGATGAATTGTTCACCAAAAAACAAGCAATGTGAGCTAACAAAATCATATGGCTAGTATTTGATTTCTTGCGGATTTTAATATGAAGATTTTTCTCTCAATTCTTCATAATTATTTATATTTATTCGTTTAAGTTGCATTTGTGTGCTTTTCTGTCCAGTGTCTGTTCAAACACTTATTTTACTTTTATTACCACAAAGCTTGCACAAGAGTTACTGTAAGCTGTGCAAACACTAAACCTTGCTTTGGTCAACACTGGATGTGACCTATTACCTCTGTTAAACTAGAATTACTACTAAATATATAAAAACTAAATAGAAATATGTGTAATGAAACAAACTTAAACTAATCAGATATTTACAGCAAATTTAAAAAAAGTATACAAATAAAAAACTACACTTGATATGATCATGTTTTCCTGAGAAACTTAATCATCACATCTAAAATATGTACTTTTAGTCTTTAGAGTTGCATTCAAAATCAGTTTTTGGCACATGAATCTAAGGGGGGACATGCATGCCCCTTATGTTTAAATAGATATGACAACTCCTGCGGTAGATTACAAAAGTTCAAGGACATTTAAATTCAAACTATTACAGGGGTCCCGCTAGCGGTGAGCACTGATGAGCAACAAGACAAAAGAAAGTTTGTGAGGGAAGGCCACAATTTTGCACCCCAGGAGTTGGCTACCCTTGGCGGAGAGTTGCTGGTTGATCAAATACCTAGCCTTGCTTATGGGCAACAGTATGCCTTAGCAAGAAAAGAGAATTCATATACTGTCATAACGACCTTCACTCACCGGCTGTGTGTATAACTACAATGAGAGTAGTTCATTGCCTTTCCTCTGAAAGCCATCTGTCCATCAGCAGCCCTGAGTGTGTGCCAATGCCAAACACGGCTGCTGTTTCAGGTGAGGCGTAATGGACAAATTGCAATATGCTGATGCTGCTAATAGAGACACTGTAATGCGTCAGTGACAATTTAAATGGCCTTCTTCAGACCGGTAGCAGTTCCATTTTAAACGAACAACCTTATTTTTTACATAAGACCGGGTGTAACCATTGTAACTTAAATGTGTACAGACACATCTCATTGATTTTAGCCATACAAAACAGCTCGTTATGCTGCTTTATGTTGCAAAATTGTATTTTCTCATCATAAAATAGTCATTAACGCACTGCTCTGTGGAGCAAGCACTTTGACAGTTTACTGCCAATTGTTATTCCTAGTCATTTACCCGTAGCGGCAAATGAATAAGAAGTCGGAGCTTACGCATTGCAAAATAACATGAACATCATCAGTATAGCAGTATAGTATAGCATTAATACATGTTTTTGAAAGTTAATTAATACTCTGATTTAAAAAGAATGCATTTATCTCATCAAACATGACTGAAAAGACTTCTGTTTACATGTGCATTATTATTATAATGTGATTATTATTAAATTTATAAACACTTGAGTTCATGTCAGAAGCAGGCAACTATACATTCTGATTATTCAATAAGGAAAAGTGGTTATTTTTACCACCATTATTCATATACCCCGATGCACAGCTCAAATGATGCATACCGGCGTATAGTAGGCGTCTTACTGGCCACTGTTTTAATGCACTTAAATCAAGTGCAAAACACTGGAGGAAGTAAACATTGAAATGTGATGGTAATTTCACTAATGCCCATGCTCACTAATGTCGCTAATGCAACGCCAATGTCACTAATGCCATGCCATCACACTCTTTGTGACATCTCTCGATGAAGGAGCAAAGACTTATGTAGAAAGATATCAGCGATTGTAGGGAATACTTCAGTATGTCAGTAGTTCGTTCATGCCGTTGTCTGAGTCAGAGTGGAACAGATGCAATTAAAGTGTTTACATGATTCTGGTTAGTACAGCAAGCTTCATTGCATCAATGTAATCAAAGCATTTTGTTTACAAGAGGCAAAGTTAAAACTCAATATTGCCTGAATCTAATTGTAATCACGACATGGTGTAAATGTTCGCTGTTACAAAAAAAAAAAGAATGTTGAAAAGAATTAAAAGAAAAATAGAGTTGTTTAGATTATAACCATTTATCAAAGTATCCAGAAAAATGTAAAGGGATTGTCCTCTATAAAATTAACATAAGACATCTTAACAATAAAGAGCCAGGGGGGGTTCGAAAGACCCACCCCCCACTGACAAAATCCAGAATTTGTCCCCAATATGAGCTCGTTTATCCCATTTTGGACTGCTACACCATCATAAATTGTGAAAATTATAGATAGAAGAAGTCTTTAAGACAAATTAATTTTTTTAATCTAGCTGCAAGCAGCAATTATCAGGGCCAAGCAGCCCAGCGGCCACAACATAAACAAGCACGGCAACAAACTACAGAGCAAATGGAAAATTCTATGACTTTTTCGGCAGCATAGTCTGAGCAAACAATCTATTGAGAGTTTAAAACAACAGATTTTCAAACTAATTTAAGATGGTGGACAGGAAGTTGCGTCAATTAGGAATTAACATAAATTAAATGAATTATGTTCTCTGTATGATCCAAGGAATCTGCAAGACCAGTCTCACGACAATAGATTATTCAAGTAGCCAAATTCTGACTGAGGAAAGTCTGAGCTGGCCAGTTTTTGTTTTCCCATAGGCTACAGTTTTTATTTTAAAACAAGTTTTACCAGATTACTATTTTTTTAAATGATGAATGATAATAATTTTGCATTTAAAAATAAGTTTTTTTTTCATATTTCTTTATTAATTTTAAAACTAATCTCATAACAACATTCAAAAAAATGCATTAACTTACAGTTCAAATCCAAATTTGTAAATAAATATTTCGTAGTAAAATAGTATGGTGAGCACTTTGACAAAATTGTAGGAAATATTTTTGGTGCATCAAAAAAGTATGGTTATGATCACCATCTGACAAGCTGATCCAGCAAAGATTAGTTCTTAAAATGTTACAAAAATGCACAATTGAATAGAAAATGAGGCAAATAACTGCAAAAATGGTCCACTTTTTTAGAAACATAAACAAAAAAGAACCACCCCTTTCAACAGGCTGGCTACGGGCCTGAGTCAGCAGCAACTGCCACATAAAGAGTCCAAGAAATCATCCGCAGGCAAAGAAAAATAATTGCCCGTGTTTTATGATGATACATTGAGGTTTTTTAAGTAAAATGATTGGTCTGTGCAAGAAACTATAATTATTACTTTAATCCGCAGCCCCTACAAATCATCCTGACCACATTCTAAAATTTGGGCAATATTGACATTGACTTTCCCTCATGTAGACCAAATATATATGAATAAACCGATGCAATTAACCTCATAATTGTAGTGTCGCATTATGACTATACTGTTCAAATCTACATGTGAGCTGATGCTCTGTGTTTATGACTTGTGTTTTATTGTTCATTAAAAAAGCTATTTTTGTTTATCTTGGATATTTCAACTTGGATATTAAATTTCTTTCAACAATCTCAATCAGTAAGAATAACTTTAGAGATTCCAAAACTTCCATATTGCACAACAGAGCACCACATGAACCACAGTCTCAGCCAAAAATCTTACATTTTTTGCTGAGAAAAACTGTCACCTACATCTGGGATGGCCTGAGGGTGAGTTACTTAACAGCAAACCCTTATCCTTTAAGCAGGAAAACCACATTTAACTGTGAAAATATCAGAAAAATGTTAGTTGAGCATCAAAATAAAGAAATCATGTGACACTGACGATTTTAAAAAAGGCTGCTGGAAATACAGTGGGGTTTAAATGATTCGAATCACCAGGTTGATACGTTTGACTTTGGCAGATGTAATTTGTGCCAAAACCTCCTGAACAGCACGAGGGAGCGCTAGCTGATGCTGGACATTAAGAAGCTATCAGTCAGCACTCTAGTCTAAAGAGGGGCCAGAAGAAGGGGGTGAGGTAGTATTGATTAAACCCAGCTCGTGCTCCCAGAATCTACACAACCCCATAACCAAGCCTGACGGCAGGAGAAATAGCCTGAGCTGGGAGGAAAGCAGGTTTCAGTGTCCTTATGCCAAAAATTCCGAGTCATATTTCATATATATTGATATAACTGTCCGTGTTTTTTTTTTTTTTTTTTTGTAAGGCTTTGCAAAACTTACAATATAATCTTAATGAAAATTTAAGAGTAAAACTTGTACTTGCTGTACAATAATATAAAGGTTTAATTAAGGATAGTTTGATAAAAAAATTCATAAATACACAATACATTTGTAAAAAAAAATCTTTTCACCATATATAGGTCAAAATGAGATATCTTATTTATCTGTCGACATCAATTTACATCATTTATTTTGTATACTTGGAAAGCGTATTATACATGCAAGCATCTAGTTGAACGTTGAGAATAATTCTGTTTGAGAATAAATTGTCAAAAAATGTGTCAAATAATCAGCATTATAGTTATATAATTGTAAAAATGAAATTACACCTGTGCGTATTAAAATATCTCAAATAATAAATAAATACATTCATACATTCGATTTATTGCAGTTTAAATAATGCGTCTTAAACTTTCCTACAAATACAAGTAGTGAAATCTGATGAAGGATATGCATCCTAAATTGTTTTTATTCTAAATATTTTTGTTACATAAATTATTATTCAGTGTGTGTT
Source organism: Danio aesculapii (assembly GCF_903798145.1). NCBI lineage: Eukaryota > Metazoa > Chordata > Actinopteri > Cypriniformes > Danionidae > Danio > Danio aesculapii. The sequence continues at coordinate 23,855,181 of NC_079439.1, read as the reverse complement.
TTATGTAAATTAAACAGGGAAATTCTAAACACAGGAATAAATAAAGCTATATTTTACATTCTTATCTGAATGAAAAGCTTTAATTTTACACATTGATCCACAATCCTTTGACAAAATTATTATTTAGGGCCACTTGTCCTTGAACACGAGTTCTATCATATTTTAATGCTTCTCCTGAGCCCATTTAATTAGTCAAATATGTTATATATTATCTTTTTGATGGACATTTATGTAATCAAATATTACAGCTATATATTTTGTGTAGCTTTAATTTACTCAAATTATTTTTCTGGCTCAAAAAGAGGCAGAGGTGGTATCCTGATGATTACATTTTTGCTACGTGAAACAAGCACATTTTGCATGATTCTGGTCATATTTTCAGGTAAAACATTATTATTTTTTTTAATTAATGTAATAAAATGTTTCAGACGAAAGGTGTAGGTGGTACAAAATTTGGTGATCTCATAATTTATTATGACAATTTCTACCAGTACCATTATTCATGTTATGTTTATTCATGTGTTCATGTGAACAACTGGCTAAATAAATACACATGAGCAAACTGCCCTTCCCCCACTAGTAAAAAATGGCTACTAAGAATAAAATTGAACAACAACAGCAAACACAAAAATCACATCTCAGCTACGGCACAGTGTGCAATCATGCATGCGTCTAAAACACATAAAAAGCCAGTGCCATGTCCTGATCCCACTGTCTCAGTCCCCAGTGCTTTCCGGTCTCTCGCAACTTGTTCTGTGCTTAAAGCACATGTACAGCCCATAAATAGACATTAAGAGAGAAAAAAAACATCACCAAAACTGCACCAGCAGGTCACGTGCCTCTCTTTTCTAATGCATTCCCTGATATAATGCACAAGATTCTGATCTTACAGAATTTTCCAAATACCGACATTCAAAATTCTGACACGTCCCTATTGAGGTGAAATCAGCTGAGCGTGAATGCAATGAGTTATGAGTCTGGGGTTCGTCCATCCCTGTCATGACAACCAACAAAGCTGGATCTCCCTTCTTAATGCAACCGTGCAGTGTTGCACATCCACTCCAGCAGCTCATAGCTAAGGGCAGGCTTGGAAAACACCGCATGATCTGAGGCGGTGGGATTTCAACACGCTGCCAGCACAGTTGTGAGCAGCTGCAGCGATCGGAATGGTCTGATGAAAGGAATATACACAGAGAACAACGCCAGCCACGCTGGAGCATGTTCTCTCCATAAGATTAATGCACATTTCTTAATTCCCTTTTGTGGACCCCAACATAGATAATCAACCACTGTGTTCTAATACTGAGAAATGCTCATCTCCTAGAGTGCTTCAAACGTGTGTAAACAGCCCACTGCGGTCTGATGATGGCACTTCAGCTCCGATAGGATGTTCCCAGAAGATCTCTTTCATGCTTCTGTCTCCTCTGCTCATATCATCTTCATACCAACTGGCGAGTAGGACTTAATCAAGTGGAATAGCTGAAACTGATAAACATATCTATCCCTCGCAGGCAAAGCTCTGCTCCTTCGCTCTCACATATATAAGATTACATGCAATAAAGAAGGAAATCAGATAATGTAGCAAGCAACAGGTTCTTTAACATATACTGTACACAAAGAGGTCAGAAAGTCTTAGGACATGCTGACAAGCCTGGATGTAAAATCCAACTGGCAAGAAAGTGAAAGATTTAGATGTTATAAAATGAATTACAATGATTCTGAACTATTTTTGGTCAAATAATCAAATTTGGGACATGTGAACTCCTCTGAACAAAAGGTCAGATTTTCCAGCACCGAAACACAAGATGCTCTTTAGAATATCTTCAAAACACACTGGTTAACATGCATTGTTAGGATTTTTTTTAAATCACTGCCCCTTCAATTCAGCCTTTCACTCAGTGTTAGTATATTTCTGAAAATCTAATTTGTAATTAAAGGATCTTACAGATTTACAAGGGATTTTCAGTAAAGCTCTCAGACTTTTGGACTCCACTGTATATGAGTGACATTGTGTTTTATAATTTGACTGTATTGTAATGGTCTCACATATCTGGCAACTGTTCCTTCATCGCACAGCCTGCAGTATAAAATGAAGCCCTGTAAACTGAGTTGTTTGCTTACGTGCTTCTGTTGAAGCGATCATGCCTTGGGTTACATTCTCTTGACACTTCTTGGCACATCAAAAAAACCATGGGTTATTATGATATTTAACATCTTATATCTTGTTTTGTTACACAATACAAAAAGACAGCCATTTTTTGCCGGTGTCTTATGTAACTCCGGGGAAGAGGGAGCATCAAAACATAGAGCACAGGGAAGCATGTTGCATAGGTGTTGATTTAGCATTATAAGACCTGCTTCTTCTCAGTTTCCAACATTACAATGAACTACCTATATGAACTATATATATATATATATATATATATATATATATATATATATATATATATATATATATATATATATACATAGACCAGTTATCAATTATTTGTATTCAAGATTTAGTGTTTATATGTGCTTGAGTAAAATGTCATATAAAATGTTTTATTCTGTAAACTACTGATGATATTTCTTCCCAATTTGATAAATAAAAATATATGACTGCTGGCAAATATAAATACACATGCAGGTTTGTGTGAGTGTGTGTGATCTATGATCTATGCCAAACTGACAACAACAGCTGGTAACAAGCGAAAGACAATCTGTTTACATGTAAGTGTATTTAGATTACCATATTATATCTATAAACAATCACTACACATTGTAATTAAAAAACATCTATAAAAGCTCAAAAAATAAATAACATTACAATATCTCCCCCCGGATGACTTCACACCTGCATTCCTCAGTTTCTTGTTCCTGTAGACGGACAGGATGACCAGCAGATTTCCAACGATATCAGCCACGGTGGTGAAGATCAGCACGCCGGCGAGGGTGGCCGCGACCCCGGGAGACGTGCTCCTGGCGGTGAGACAGTTGTTTCCCTGGGATAAACTATCCAGACAGCTTAAGTTCGCCTTTGTCATCGCCATTCTTATGGAGCAGTGTAGCAACACATTAAAGTTTCTCCTTTGCTCCACTCTTCAAGGAAAAACGGCAAAGTTGCCGCGAACAGGTATTGTCGTGCACCTTCCCGAAAACAAATCCAATCCATTCCACTTACGAAATGTCACTGTACTCATAAAAAAATCCGTTTTCATGCAACTTCCAGCGCACGATAAATTAGCCTATGCCACAGAGGATTTCCCAGTAGCTCCCATTAAATTCAATGAATGTTTGGTAGTCGGTGCATTGTCAGCCCCACAGTTATCTGGACTGTCACCTCGGATCACAGTGAGTCACACATACACACACACTCCGGGCTGTTGCTCAAACGCCACACTCATTTCAGCGGCGACATTGGCGACGGTCTGCGTCGCATCCCCGGAGCCCGGAGCCTCTCGGTCTCAAGCGCGCAGTCAACTGTTCAGAGGCAGTCCGGCAGCGACTGTAACGAGTTGAGAAATCTAGCCCTCCGCTTCTGCGGATCTCTCAAACAGAGACTTTGTTCTTTAAAAGCGTGAGTTTAAAACATAGTGTAAGCAAATTATGTATTATGTTTTCTTAGATGTTTAAGCAGAAAACATTCATCTACAGTTCGTCGGAGCGCATTTTCATCTGGAGCTTTAAAAAAACTAAAGAACTAAGTCGCGACTCCAAGTAACCATAGCAACAGTGTTCAGCTCAAACGCTTCTTCTTCCAGTCAGGACCTGTAGGCTATGTATCATCCATCGAAACCCTTCTTCGTCTTAACTGAGCAGTTTATTTGTCATACGGGGAAAAATTGTTTTGCAGTGGTCGATTTAAAAATAAATAAAGATATCAGTAATCATTTTGAGACAGGTGAGTTATATACATCCAGAGATGGTCTGAGTTGAGAGATGGAAGGGTGCTCGGTTCGAGAGAAAGGGGTAGGCTACGTAACGGCCCGCTTGGGTGTGCCTCTATATTAACCAATCGCTTTGTACTGCCTTGGAGTACCCCTTCACCATTAGTGGACTTTGAAGTGTAATTCAAATGGTATCTGCTTAAGTTGTGATGTATGGAAAAGCTTACTGCGAGTGTCTATTCAGTTGAATGGGATGTATGCACAGCTCAGCTGTTTTTCTTCCAATGATAAACTTCCGGTGAAAGCTTAATGTGACTATTTTCAATTTCATAAGGTTCCTTTTACATTCAGTTAAATAGACTTTAGCATTAATTTAGTTTTTTAAGCGTGAAACAAAATGAAAAGAGTGTTAGTGCTAGCGGCGTCAGGATCAGCGGGCGAGTGTAGAAACTCCATTGAAAATACAGTAGTGAAATAAACAAAATAAAAAAATAATCATATTTTAAAGACATGGCAGGGAGAAGATGGAATTTAATGCAGTGCTTCTTGTCCGGTCTGAGACCCACTTCACATCGTATATCTATCAGGCAGTGAAGATAACTGATTTTTATAGAAATCAGATCTTAAACGTGGTAATTTTATAATGGAAAGGCAGTTCACCGGAAGCGCTGAGGCTGGCTGGATGAAATTAAAAGTCTGTTTGCATATACCCCATTGAGAAAACATTGGCTGTGTCCAAAAGCTTATGCATTTCACTTGTTGGCTCACTGTCCTATTAGGCAGGCACTTTGGAGGCAGCCTTTGTGCATGAAGGCACCTCATAAAACTGATTTCAGACAGACTCATGAGACAGCAGATCAATTTATTCATGTACAAGTTAGCAGTACAACAAAACAGAGAGAACGTTGGTGATATTTGCTTACTTACTGCTACATGAACAAAAACTTATTTACACACAAAAGGACACCCTGCAGAGCAGCTTGTGCCATTTTAGCTTGTGTCAGAAATCGAATGTACAAGATTGTGGGATATCAAATGCAGTTAAAAGTAGGCAAACATTATGCTGTCTTCAAAATTCATTCAGATAAAGTACCTCTGGACAAAGGAGGTGATGCAGAATTTGGATTTGGACTTGCATTGATGCCTTTCTGCATTGAAATGCTGCCTCTGAAGGCAGTACATCTGATGCAGCCTCTATCTCAGTAGATGTTTATGACTACTGTTCAGTCAGATCACAAATCTTTTACAAAATCACTGTATCAATAAAATTTTGAAACAGTAATTTCTGCATCACAGACACTAATATTCATTCATTTATTTTCTTTTTGGCTTAGTCCCTTTATTAATTAGGGTTCGCCACAGCAGAATGAACTGCCAACTTATCTAGCATATGTTTTATGCAGTGGATGCCCTTCCAGCTGCAACCCATCATTGGGAAACTCCCATACACCGTCATTCACACACATACACTATGGACAATTTAGCTTATTCAGTTCACCTATAGCACATGTCTTTGGACTGTAGGGGAAACCGGAGCAACCAGAGGAACACTAATATTTGAATGATTTATAAAACTTAATCAGGCAGCACAGTGGCTCAGTGGTTAGCTCTGTTGCCTCACATCAAGAAGGTTGCTGGTTTGTGTCCCAGGTGGATGAGTTGGTGTTTCTGTGTGGAGTTTGCATGTTCTCTCCATGTTCAGATGGGTTTCCTTTGGGTGCTTAAGTTTCGCCCACAGTCCAAAGACATGCGGTATGGGCGAATTAGGTAAACAAAATTGACCTTGTATGAGTGTGTGTGTGAATGAGAGAGTGTTTCCCAGGGGGACTAATCCAAATAAACTAAGCCAAAAGAAAATGTCTGATCATCTGATGTTAGTCGATGACAATTACAATCATGAATTATAATCAGTAAATTAGTACAATGTATTGAGCCTCCCTGTTTGACCTGGAAATTGTGGCACATGACAGCAGAGGTTGAATCCATCATCTTAAGTGAGATTCATAAAGGACACTACAAATGTTAGGGAATAAGATTGATGCATCACTTGACAAGAATTAAAAATGGACATTTACAAGTCATCACTGATCAAGTATGTTTGAATAAAATAATGGCCCTGAGGCTCCAAAGAAATATTATGTGAGTTGCGGGCTAATAAAATAGCATTTTTGGTGTAAACTCTAAAAACAGTTCAATCCAAACCAAATATTTAAGAGCAAACATGTTGAAGATCAGCTAATAGTTGTATTATATAACACCATTTAATCAGTGTAATGGAGCCTCTCCATGAATGACATTAAATAATTAATTTTATAAAAAGTTAAAGGTTGCTGGTTCAAATCCCAGCTAGGCTAGTTGGCATTTCTGAGTGGAGTTTGCATGTTCTTCCTCTGTTCATGTGGGTTTCCTCTGGGCGCTCTGGTTTCCCCCACAGTCCAAAGACATGTGCTATAGGTGAATTAAATTAACTAAATTGATCGTAGTTTATGAATGTGTGTTTCCCAGTACTGGGATTGCGGCTGGATTGGCATCCGCTTTGTAAAACATGCAGGAATAGTTAGTGGTTCATTCCGCTGTGGTGACCCCTGATAAATAAGGGACTAAGCCAAAGGAAAATGAATGACTAAATAAAAAGTTAACTTTTGCTGTTACACTTTTCAGCCTAAAGCGTGTAGACTTGTTAACAGATAAAGCAATATATTCCAAGATGTTGTGGTTTACTGTGAATTTATAACAGCTAAGGGGCATTCTCAGGCACAATTCTGGGTTTATTGCTTCTATAGAACAGTTTTATATGCATAGCTTGTTTTGACAAAATAAAACAAAGAAAAATAAAACAGTTTTTTGGCTCAGTGACAGTCACCTGAGTTTATTATTTTACAACAATTTAAAATGCACAACCACTCAGAATCAAGGACTAGAATGTGTTTTGTAAGCTGTAATGTGATTGGTAATAAAAAAGACATATGTGATCCAAGTTGGAGTGCTTAAGAATCTTGCCAGTAGGTCATTCAGCTATTTTATGAATTCTGTGAACTCAAACACACATCACATATGCAAATACTGTTTTTACTCTTTTAAAATGCACTGTAAAAATAATAAAATCACCATTTGTTCAGCACACGGTACTTTTTCTGTCATACTAAGAATTGTGAATAACTATTGATCTACATATAAATATATGTTATGTCAACAATATTCGCTAAAATGTTCTGTCTACATGTTTATTTGAGTTTTCTGGACAAACTTTTTGTGTTGAACAGGAATGTTGATAGTTAAATAATTCGCGCATGCGTGACATGACGATCGAAAACTAAGCTTGTTTATCTGTTGCTTGTAAGAGGGGTGACAGTGGTGCAGTTGGTAGCACAGTTGCCTCACAGCAAGAAGGTCGCTGATTCGAGACCTGGTATCCCTGTGTTCATGTGGGTTTCCTCCAGATGCTCCGGTTTCCTCCAAAGACATACAGTACAGGTGTCTGAGTGTGAAAGGGCATCCACTGTATAAAACATCTGCTGAATGAGTTGGCGGTTCATTCTGCTGTGGTGACCCCTGATGAATAAAAGAACTAAGCCAAAGGAAAATGCCATTTTTAAGTAAAATGATTAAAACAGGATGATATGCTAACTAGTACTAATTACTTATTTTGAAAATTTGAAAAAAAAAATCATCCACTAAACAGAAAAAAATGAATTGACTCAAAAGCAGTAACTGTTGCTTCAGTTGATGTAAAAAGTATAGTAAAATACAATAATCAACATTGCATTAATAAACAAAATTTGCCAATGTTGCCTTGTTTTTTTTATGTTTTCTCAACAATTAATTTTTTTTCAGTGTAAGAAAGTCGGCATAGGAAGAGGCAGTGGTGTGCTTCATCCCTGTTCACATACTTATACCATGCCCTAACAGTAGACACTTTTGTTTCTAGAGCAGAAGAATAAACAAGCTGAGACATACTGTCACAGCAAAATTGCATCTTTAACAGACACTCTGATGCAGTCATGCACATCCTGTAAACTGGCTGTCAGTCATCCAGTCACACTTGAAATCTTCCACATTTAATTTAATTTCCTACCCCGTTGAAAAGAAAAGAAGCATATTGATTTTCAGTCTTTCGTGAGGAGAACTCTCTTCATATTTTGTCATGATGCATTTGATGGCTAAACAGATCCTTGTTGTTGCAGATAAAATATATCACACACAACATTAAATAAATAATTTGACATTCATAATATTGTGAATTTGGATTATTAAACACTCATTAAATTCTTTAAACCTCTCTGAGACAAATCTTCCCCATTAACCATTAGAATGTGAGCAGACTGTCTGGGGGCTTTTATAACCTTTTCAAGTGTAATAAGCTTTGGGACAGACTGGCTGAATCTGAAATGACATACTCTCTTGAGTAGGTACTTATTTTAAAAAAGTAATTACTTTACAACCAACCAGTAAAAGAATGTGATATAGTAAGAATGTGTGTGGTATATGAGTGAATATACCACTACCCCCTTGGAACCCCCCCCCCCCCCCCTAGTTTGCGATTCCCTCCACCACCACGACCACCACACTCTTAAGTTCGCGATTCCCCCACTCCCACCAACTTACCCTAAATTTTCAGAGACAAATGTTGGCAGGTATGCCCTTTTGTCAACCTGAATTTTTTGAATACAGACAAAATGATTATGCCACAAACTGTTTACACCTATATAAAGTAATACTAGTATGTGATTTTGGATGGAGCCGCTTAATTCTAACCTCACACATTAATGGATATTGTGCATAGGGGTGCAGAATAAGTTAATCTTTTGGCTTCCTGTTTTGTTTCCTTTATAGTTATCTTGTTTCATTCGGTTACACTTAATTGTATTCCCTGTGTGGCCTGTTACCTTATTATCCCGTTTGTGTGTTTTTAAGTTTTGTTCCCTGCTATTTCTTGTACTTTTATCTTTGCTTCTATCGAGGTTTGATCCTTCTTTCTCTCATCCTTGTCTTTGAAGAAGTCAATGAGGTCCAACTGTTTGTTTACCCACATTCTTCACAGCATACAGAAACAAGAAATGAAGATGTATTTAACTGTTTCATGTCACGTGACTGCTTTTGTTGAATGACGTTCTATATAAGATAATCTTCTTCAAACAAGTAATTAACCCTCAACCATGCACCCACACACACATTTGCTGCAGCAGAATTTTAATAGGCTCATTATTATGTGTTGATTTGGAACAAAATTTACAGATGTTCAGCTATGAATAATGAGTAAGACTGGCCAACAAGGACAGGCCACAAATAAACAGTGCATGGCACTCTGACATGAGAGCTGGAACAGCTGAACAGAAAACAGTCAGTGGCTAAAAATAATGTTCCACATTTGATCTCATGTACATTTACATTCACACCGGTGTAATAATGGTGTTGATGTGTAATATGGAGAACTAGAAAGCTTTCAAGGTCTGCAGGAAATAATAGAGAGTGGCTATACTCTTTTAATCAATCCAGTGGGAAAAATAAGCAATTAATGCAAAAAAAGGCTGTGAATCACAGGACAGTCCTTATCAACAACCATGGGCTTAAGCATGTAGGTGTCTGATGTCTTGTTAAGCCATAAATGTCTGTCTAGTGTGAGGAGCCATTACTGAAGACATGTTCCACACCATGTTGTCATCAGTCAATTCACAGTGGAGTTTTCTGTCGCATCAGCATTTTAGGCAAATGTGTTTGAACAATCTCAGGTTTCTTTTGATAAACTTTTAATTCTGCTAGCATTCATCATCTCTCAGTTCCCTGATTCTTCTTTTATCTGTTTCTTTAAAGTCGCCATGTAATAGCAGTTAAGATTGTCCTTTTTTGTCCCCCATACATCCGTGACATACATCTGAATGAGACAAAAAAATGTAGGGCAGTGCATGATTTCATTCTTTGGGAAATGATTGAATTGTTGGAAGAATGTTGCTACCAAAATGGAGGAAGATTGATGAATGGACAAAAGTCAGACTGATTGCCCTGCCTGAAAGGCATTCCATGTGAGCTGAAGTGAAGAGAAGTGACTATAAGTGAAGAAAAGTTGTTTTGAGGGGGAGGGGAAGGTTATTGCATTTGATAAAAGATTATGGATGCAAAATAATTTAATTATTAATTATTTAATTTAAGTACATTGTTTATAACAAACATTACTAGTTGAAGTCAGAATTATTAGCCTCCCTTTGTTTTTCTTTTTCTTTTTTAAATATTTCCCAAATGATGTTTAACAGAGCAAGGAAATTTTCACAGTATGTCTGATAATATTTTTTCTTCTGGAGAAAGTCTTATTTGTTTTATTTCGGCTAGAATACAAGCAGTTTTGCATAAAAAAAACATTTTAAGGTCTAAATGATAAGCTCCTTTAAGCTATATATTTTTCAATATAGTCTACAGAACAAACCATCATTATACAATGATTTGCCTAATTACCCTAACCTGCCCAGTTAACCTGATTAACCTAGTTAAAATGAACCCCAAAGACAAAACACAGGTTTTTCATAGTTAGTTAACTTTAATGCAATGCAAATGAAGTTGCACCTGTTGTCACAGCTGTGTTCAATTTCAACACACCATTGATGGTTCTCAGCACACCAAATTCCATTCTACAATTGCATGCAATACAATACAATACAATACTATATTTTTTTATGAAGCACATTAAAAACAACCAAAGCTGACCAAAGTACATAGGAGTACAAAACACAGAGTAAAAAAATACATATAATAAGTAAAAGCAATAAAAAATTACTCTGGGATAAAAAGGCTTGACTTTTGACAGTTGTCTGAGATGGTAAAAGCAGGATTTTACAACAGTACTAATCTGTTGGTCGAATTTTAAGTTTTTTGTCAAACATAAGCCCAAGATTTCTTGCACACTGGGTAACTTGTGGGGTCAGGAAACCCACATTGACATCTAATCTAGAAGTTTATTTGTGCTCAGATAAAATTATTTTATTTTAATTTTTATGTATGTTTTAAAAAATAGTTAGAGAACCAAAGTTTGTCACATCCCTGGCTCGTTCCTGCTGCTCCAATCCCCATCCTCCCTCACCATCTCGTTCCTGCAGCTCCAATCATCACCGTGCACAATCACCAGAATTCTAATTACACACACCTGCACCAACAATCACCAGTAACTATAAAGACGACCTTTCTTCAGCCGATCATCGGCTGGAATCGAAGTCAGATGGTTCACCTCACCTTCTCCCCTGCTTGCCTTCTTCCGTAAATCTTTCCCCTCTCCCGTTGACGTTTCTCCTAACCTGTGGATTCACATGCCGTGATTAAGGGAAGTGACCAGGGCTTTACATTAACACCCGCTAAATGTGGGTAGATTTCAGCGGTGGCGGGTAAGACAGACACTCCCACTAGCCACTTTGGCTGGTTGAAAATAATTTTCTTGAATAATAATTCTTAAAAGCAGGGTTCGACAATGAGGATGGTCCAATATGCATGCAAAGGCAATCTTAGAATTGAGAAGCAACACGACTGACAAAAATAATTGCGATCGCAACTTCGCGCTAACAGCTATATAAAATATATTTTCCCAACACTAAAATTATGCCTAGTGAAAATTGTGATTGGCTAGTAATGTTGGAAATCTACTAGCCACAGTGGCTGGTGATCAAAAAAGTTAATGTCAAGCCCTGGAAGTGACTATATATTTAGTTGAATGAAGATCCTTGTGTACCTTCTGAACTGCTTACAAGACTGCTCCCATTCCACGAATATCACTTGCCTGCTTCTCCTGCTGAACTATCCACATTGTTTTGACTAAGTTGACTAAGAGAACCATCCTTGTCTTCATTGTGTGACCGTGACAAAGAGTGGTTGTAAACCATTTACAACATTTTGTTTCAAAGGAAAATAGATCTGAGTGTCAACTACATGGATGAAAGGATACTTTATATTTGTTAAAAATGGAAGCCAAGGAGAGCATATACAGGGTGAACAATACAGGCCCACAGATTGATCTCTATGGATTCACAATTGTGAGGAATGCTGGATGAGGATTGAAGGCCAATGCACACACTAAAACCTCTATTGGTCCGATCAGAATCAGAATCAGAAAGAGCTTTATTGCCAGGTATGTTCACACATATGAGGAATTTGTTTTCGTGACAGAGCTTCTACAGTGCAACAGAATTACAGAGACAGGGCAAAAAAACAGATAATAAATATATTTTAAAAAATACAAGTAAGTAGTGAATGCCAATATATAAATTGACAAGTGTATGTACAGGTATATTACTATATACAACGTTATATGTGCAGCTGTTATGTGCAAATTGGCATGTAAAGTGTGTTGTTAAATAAGTGTATATATGTATAAAAGTGTATAGAAAGTAGTGATGTTGAATGGATGAGATGAGAATGGAACCACTCTAAAACTGTGCCATGAAGGCCTACAGCTGTCTCTAGGACCTTGAGGTCAATCAGGTCAAATGCAGAAATTAAGTCTAATTAACTAATGCTAGATTTCCCAGAGTCTCTAAAAATATTGCTTAATAGTTTAAAGTGCGGATTCAGTACTGTGTAATGCTTTAAAACCAGACAGAAATGTCTCATGGACCAAATTTAAAGTCAGATATGTTTGTAATTGAGTCAAAACAAATTGCTCAAAGATCTTTGAGAGAAAATGTTGATTAGAAATAGGCCGAAAATTAGAGAGAGGCTGGATCGAGATTTGATTTTTTTATTTTAAGATATGGCGTTACTACACCATAATTGAGAGTTATGGAAGGAGTCATTGTCAACAAATGTCAACAAACATTTGTTGTAGCAGACTAGGACCAACTCTATCCATAATTTAAAGAAAAAAGGTGGAACAATATGCTGATGGCAGAGTGAAGGTTTTAAATAGCTAACAGTCGCATTACATGAGATCAAATCAATTGGCTAAAACTCAGACCAAATTGAAGAGCATAGAGGAATATCATGGAAATGTATGCTGAACAAGGCAGCTGTGATCTTAATGTTGGCCTTTTCTCAACAAAAAACTTTCCAAAGTCATTACAAAGAGAAATGGATGGCTTTAAAACTGACTGAGTAGAAAGATTTAAAACAGAGTTATTGATAGAAAATAAAATTTGCCGTTTGTGGCAATTGTTAGTGACAAGTCATCACTTGCTTAAGATGTGATCAGCCCAAATAGTGCAAAGACAACAAAGCTGTTGATCTTTTCTATAATAATTTTGCTTTTTTGGGAAATCCACACATTTATTATGGAGTGGAATCTGGGTTGGGGCAGACTGGTTTCATACCATTAGGTCAAATATGAACAAATTCAGGTTCGTTTATTCAATTCAAATATAATTACATTTTTTACCTAACCGTTTGTCCATATTTGACCCACCATTAGGTTAAAATAAGTGTAAGGATGTATAGAGTGTAGGGGTTCAATTTAAGATACTGCTCTACCCATAGGTTTGATGTTATAGAAGTTGAAGAACTTGTCCTTTAAAGGTAATGCCCTAACAAGTTTCTGCATATTTGTGACAATGTTTGTCATTACAACATAATATATCTGATGTACAACCACATAAAATACCCAACATAGCCCAAGCAAAGCTGGAATAAGTTATCCACCAGCAAAGATCTGATAAAACTTAAACCCAAAACTCAGCTCAGAAGTGGAACTCAAGTCCTCAGAAAAAAAGTGAAGAGGTCAGAAAGGGCCAACATCAGAAATATTGCCAAGCTGCCAAGTGTGAGCGGCATCCACTGCCTACGCAGTAAAAATAGCCGAGTTTATTGAAGAAGTCTCTTGGCGTGAACATGATACATAAATGTCAATTTAAACAAAGAAGCAAGAGAAACCAGATATCTTGTTTTATATCTTGTTTTATATTAAAAATATCTTATGACATTTATTTTTAAAACATTATTTTAACCAACTGTTCTTCATCTTTTTTACTATTTTAAATTTAAAAATAAATGTTATCAAACTGATAAAATGTAGAATAAAGTAGAATTTAGAATATTTTATAACATACTCAGACACGTAGCTACATCTAGTAAATGTAGAGAAACTGAGAAATTATAGTCTGTAGCTCTCTGTCTGTGTGGCTTAAAGAAATAGATTTCAGGAACTTCCTCTGAAAGATACCGGGAATTATGGACGTTTTCATTATGAAACAGGCGTTTTCGCAAATAATTTAGGTTGGTTGTATGTTATGTTATGTTATGTTATGTTATGTTATGTTATGTTATGTTATGTTATGCAGGCAAGCCCTCATTGGGCAAGCCTATCACCACGTGAGCATGCGCAGTTTAGCGTGTTGCGTAAACAAGGAATTGGCGGCGGTCGTCAAGGCGAAACTGTTTATATAGTTTGATTGTGTTACGTTAAGTATTTTTCTAAGCAAAGGGCCGTTGTGTCTGTACAACCCATTTTTTGTTAAACCAGTCTGCTTCAGCGAACGTCAAAGTCATTTAACAATGAGCGATGGAGATGAGAGACACAGGAAGGAGATGAAAAGAAAAAGCTGTATGGGTGATTCAAAGTCGCCCGCGAAGAAGAAACAGAAAATAAAAGACAAAAGCGATGAAAAGAGCGGCGCAGTTCAGAAACACGACGGTATCTATCTATCTATCTATCTATCTATCTATCTATCTATCTATCTATCTATCTATCTATCTATCTATCTATCTATCTATCTATCTATCTATCTATCTATCTATCTATCTATCTATCTATCTGTCTGTCTGTCTGTCTGTCTGTCTGTCTGTCTGTCTGTCTGTCTGTCTGTCTGTCTGTCTGTCGACAAGCAATCGTTTAACTTTAGAGGTAAAAACTGCCATTTACTACAGTAATTTAGTAGACACTACAGCTATTTAAAACTATTATGATAAATGTGTATTAAACTGTATGTAGCCTAACGTACTATACTTAAGTAAACAACCTACTGTAATAAGTACTGTAGTGAACTTTAGTTTTTACTAAAGTAACGTGCTGTATTGTTGTATAATATACAAAGATTTTGTAAGGTATTGGGTTGTTTATTTTGTGATATAGTTGTTATATCACCACAGCAACTATAAACCCTCTTTAAGAAAGATTAGACACAATATATCTCACATAGCCTAAATGACTGATTTTGTACATGGCCTGTAAACTCCACTAGTTTAATGATGGTCACAGATGCAGTTTTAGTTTTACCAATCTGATGTCCAAAATCACATATTACCCTAATGTGCAGTATGTAAAAACAGTATGTGAGCTGAATAGTATATCTGGATTCATAGCACTAAAAACAAACAAACAAGAAAGAGTAGGAAAAAGTACCCAGGTGACCTTCTGGCAAGATTCTGAAGTGCCAAGTGAACACTATTTACCATCCAATAAGGCTTCAGGAGTGAATGGGAGTGAAACAACACAACTAACATGGCTGGGCCATGTGATAGTTATTACATTATGGTTGTAGTATGTCCAAATTCTATTCATACTACCCACAATCATACTATATAGAACACACTTTTCAAACAAGTGTTCAAATTCAAATGTAGTACCTACACGAGTAGTGCTCACTCACTCATCTTAAGTGAAGTGTAATCATTCTCCAAACCTTGTAGATTCGCGAGCATTTCAAGACAACTCAAGTAATTTGATTCTGACTTGACCAAAACAAAATTTTACTGTGTGGGTTGTTTTTACTTTGTGATTAGTATGTGCCTTAAAATCAATTTGATTTACAAGATGTGGCGTCTTTGCAGAACAAAAATGGGCATTTCACAATTTTTGGACTTTTTCAAAAAGAAGGATGTTTTTAAATCATGCTGAACAAATTATGCCCTTTACCTGACCCTGGCCCTAAAAACAATAGTTGCAGTGATGTTAGCTAATCAGCTGGTACTGTGGAAAACAGTATAAAAAATTTTATGGCATTGGTCACTAATCCAGAAACTTCCATTATGTTCTCTACAGACGTACACTTTGATTTAACCACTGATTGCATGCATGAGAAGCATGCATTATAACGTTGACAGGGTAATCAGCCAATCATAACGATAGACAATCATGACAATGTGAAGCACATAATAGTTGGCCATTATCTAAGTGAAAGGAAAATGATCTTATCAGTACAATGGAGCCATTTGATCCCATCCACATGACTTGCCACAATCATCGCTAAATATGGAGAATTATTGGTGCCAAAAGACATAGCATGTGAAATCTGACCATGTAAACATGCGTCAACAAGCTCAACAGCCAATGAAACTGCTCTATTTGACATTATGTCTGCATATGTAGTGCAATGATATGTTGGGATATATGTATCTGAACTTGACTTGATTCTTTTTTTCATGAAGCATATCATAATGGTAAGGCAAGGCAAGTTTATTTATATAGCACATTTATTACACAATGGTAATTCAAAGTGCTTTTACATATACAGGAATAAAAGAGACAAGTAGAAGAAAATAAAAACAAAGAATAAAAAAACAGATTAAAATGTGTTAAAACAGGTTGTAAAAAAGAAAAAAAAAACATAATAGTGCGATTTGTCGGACGTAGCACAGTGCTCATTCAGTAAAGGCACAGCTAAACAGGTGTGTTTTTTGCCTTGATTTGAACGTGCCTAATTTTGGAGCACATCTGATCATTTCTGGAAGCTCATGCAATGAGGAGCGCAGTAGCTGAAGGCGGATTCACCCTGCTTTGACTGAACTTTTGGAATTTCTAATTTACTTGATCCTAAAGATCTGAGTGATCTGTTAGGTTTGTATTCATATCTGTAATGTATTGAGGTCCTAGGCCATTTAGTGATTTATAGACAAGTAATAATACTTTAAAATCTATTCTGAATGTAACTGGGAAGCAGTGTAAAGACCTGAGGACAAGGGTAATGTCCTCTGATTTTCTGGTTCTGGTCAAAATCCTGGCAGCAGCGTTCTGGATGAGCTGCATCTGTCTGACTGTCTTTTTGGGAAGGCCGGTGAGCGTCCAGTAATCCACTCTGCTGGTGATAAAAGCATGAACAAGTTTCTCTAAGTCCTCACTGGAAACAAAGTGTCTATTTCTTGCAATGTTTTTGAGATGATAGAATGCTGATTTACTTACTGCTTTGACATGACTACTGAAACTTATATCTGACTCTAGAATAACACCAAGAATCTTGACCTTATTTTTTGCTGTTTGAACCTTAGAGCCAAGGTACACATGCACCTTGGTATACCTTATAGAATCGTCAGACATTTATGGCTACGTTCACACTGCAAGGCTTAGTGCTCAAATCTGATTTTTTCTCAGATCTGATTTTTTTGCATGGCTGTTCACATATCAGATTTGCAGTGTGAATAAACAGATCATGGTCCTAAACTGACCCGCATGCGCAAAAGTACAGTAACTTACAGACAGCACAAATTGTGTAATTATGCTTAATATGATTATTGCCCTTTTCACAGACAACTGTGGTGTATTTCATGAACTGTAAAGGGTTGTCCTGCTCCACCTAATGTGTTTTTTGTCATTTGAAACCTAAAATAAGTCTTTTGTGATAGAAAAGACTGATCATTTGTGATTTATGACAACTATGATGCACGTCTTTCTGACCACCGGTGTAGTGAACTTATCAAGGGTTAATGAGCAGCCTAATTGAACTGTAAAGGTGGAGTTAGTTGATCTCTGTTTGTGGAGTCATTTTTATTTTACTTTGTTATAAACAACAGACACGTGCAGAAGGTGGCTTTGGGTGATTGAGCACCTGCCCTTTTTTTTCTCTTGGAGAGAAAGTTTCCCTTAAAATGAAAGTGCCCCTTCCTTTGTGAACGTATCCCCTATCCGCAACACCCCCGATGCTCTTTAGCTTCGTGATCAACCCGTGCCCCAATCGTTAACCAGATTGGTTAACAAGCACCAGTTTTGCCTTCAATTATTTTTTCAAAATGAACAACCAACTTTCTGGGGTAAAGTAACATTCACACTGCAGGCAAATGTGGCCCGAATCAGATTTTTTTCTCTCACATGTGACTTGTCTTGACAGTGTGAACAGCCCAAACTGCATGGAACCTGATCATTTCACTTCAGATGTGTGCCACTTTAATATGTGGTCTTAAATCAGACACAGATCTGATGTTTTGCAATGTGACCGAAGTGTGAACGTTTATGTCGGATTTCATGTGACTTTTATATAATTTTTGAGCGACATGCGTCTTCATTCTGTGCTGTAAACATCATCTGTTCCTCAGCAGCAGAATGGCACACAGGGCAATTACTTACCACAGAAAGTTGGTTGTTCATGTTGAAAACAATTTTGAAGGCAAAACTGGTGATTGTTTACCAATCTGGTTAATGATTGGGGCACGGGCTGATAGTGAAGCCGTAGAGGGGTGTTGAGGATAGGGGATCTGTGCGCAAAGGAGGGGGCACTTTCAATTCAAGGATGAACTTTTTCTCCAAGGAAAAAAAGGGCAGATGCTCGAGCACCCAAACCCCTTTTCTGCACGTGCCTGTGCTTATAACAAAGTAAAATGAAACAACTCTGCAAACAGATAAACCAACTCCGCCTTTACAGTTCAGTCTGCGGCTGCTCTTTAACCCTTAATGAGTTCACTACACCGGTGGTCAGAAAGACACGCAGCGCGGTTGTCATAAATCACAAATGATCAATGTTTTCTATTACAAGTGTCTCATTTTAATACTGAAATACACATTATTAGTAACAGAACAACTCTGTGAAAAGGGCAATAATCATATTAAGCATGATCTGACAACGTGCTGACTTCATACAGTGTGTGCATAATTAGACATTTTGTGCTGTCTGCAACTGTACTTTTACGCATGCGGGTCAGTTTAGAATCATGATCTGTTCACACTGCAAATTTGATACTGCCCACATTTATAAGAGCAGTGTGAACAGCTGTGCAAAAAAATCAGATCTGAGAAAAAATCTGATTTGAGCTCTAAGCCTTGCAGTGTGAACGTGTAAAAGTCACATGAAATCCGACATAACCGTTCACAATGCAGTCGCATTGCAAAACATCAAATCTGTGTCTGATTTAAAAGTACATATGAAAGTGGCACAAATCTGAACTGAAAAGATCAGATTTCATGCGGTTTGGGCTGATCACACTGTCATTACCTGAGTCATATGAGGGGGAAAAAATCTGATTGGGGACACATTTGGCTGCAGTGTGAATGTAGCCGTGTCGCTTTTCATAACATTTTCAGTCTCAATATGATCAAAATGTGTGTGTCTTTGCAAAATAAAGTAACACTTTCAAAATGGCTGTGTTAAAATGATCTCATTGTGCATGTGGGGGATTTCAAGTAATTTGATTAAGGACTTTTGGCATTGTTCATCCTCTGTATCCACTGCACCATTTGCTTTGGGATTCAAACGTGAAAAGTGCAAGATCAATAAGAACTATAAAAAACAAGGACTGTTTGACAGTCTTTCTTACATTATTTGATCTCAAAAATTATTATTATTATTATTATTATTATTATTATTATTTTCTCATCCAAAACTTTGGTTAGTGGGAGATGTTTTAATTGCACTATGTAAAACATAACATTAAACAAACGTTATTCACATTAAACAGTATAATCTTGTATGGGTATTGGTATTGAATATTAAATATGCATTCTTGAAAACTTCAAATTTTCTTCTCATATTTTACTCAAGGCTTTTTTTAAAAACTCAAGATCAAGGCTTTTTTGGGTCAGCAGCATTAGTTTTTTTTAGGAGATTGTGTTTTCTAATGCATTTTACTTTGATCTTCAGCTATTGGTGGTAAAGCTGACTCTACAAAAACCAAAGTGAAGCTCTCTGGCAAAGACAAGGACAAAGGGAAAATAAGTAAATCTGCCCACTCAACAGAAAGGACTGAGAATGATAAGAAAAGCAGCTCAGATGGTGGCAAAAAGCAAATAAAGAGGAATGAGAAAGGACAACTTCTGTTTAAAGGTGAAGTAATAGATGTTTTGGAACAAAGTTTTTACATGAAGTCCTTCAATCATTTATACAATTAAGTAATATTGTAAATTTAAAATTGTTCTATTGTTGCAGACCACCCAGAGTTCACACCTAACATGACTCCCAAAGAGGTTTTACAGGCTGGCAGTTTTGGGGGCACCTATTTCAGGCCCATCTACTCCAGTATCACAAGTATGTCTCAATGTTCTCGGAAGTGTGCTATACTTTGTTACTTAATAATTAAATTTTGATAAAATAAAAAAAAACAGTGCCTATAAAACATAAATATTCAATTAAATTCATGTTTATTTCTATAGTGCTTTTACAATGTAGATTGTTAATATAGAAGTTCTAGTAAATTGAGACTGTGTCAGTCCACTTTTTAGAGTTGAAGGTCAATTCAGTGTGGTTTAATTTTCACTGCTGAAAGTCCAAACACTGAAGAGCAAATCCATCGATGCGCATGCAGCTCCACAAGTCCCAAACCAAGGAAGCCAGTGGTGACATTATTGAATATACATATTTGACTGCATTGCATTCTACTACATCTAAGTTATCTAATAACTGATTTTATAGAAATTAATTCTCTTTAATAATCAGTGGTTTTTGAAACTAACATATATGGGTAATGAAGGCTACATTTACACGATAATGATGTAGATTTAATTGGAAAGGTTTTACTTGCACTTTAAAAAAAGTCATATTTGCACAACATTTTAACTTTTTCTAAACGATCCATGCTTACACATCCAAAAATGCTGTATTACGTATGCCAGGCTTGTATTTTGTGCTGTCATCTTTGTTATTAAACAGTAGGTGTACGGAGGTGATAATGGGCAGTTGGTAGCTCGTCGTGGAGCTGTGTGTAAGAAGCGTCTCCACTGTTGCCTATAATGTGAAGTAGTAAATTCACACTTTGCTGATGAAGCATTGGCAAACACTTGAGCAACAACACTGCCACACACTCCGCCAATGCTGTGCGTTTGTTTGCTGTTGCCTTTAATTCACACCTCTTGAAATACTTACTATAAACACGCTTGACATCACTGTTTTTAAAGACTAGCTTTCAAGTGTTTACACGGACACAACATCGACAGTGTTTTTAAAGTTTTGTGGTCAGTCAATAATGTTAAAAAAACAGAAAGGGGGATAAACTCTCTAGATGTTATTTACTTCAATGGCTGAGATTGGACTGGCTCTGCATCCAACAACTGACAAGGCACTTCACCAGTGATTTTTTTTTTTTTTTTTGTGTGAGAGTGGTCATGAGAAAGCTACTGTTGAAAATGTTTTATGATGTCTCAACAACATTTACCAGGTGGCTTGTGTAAAACGGTGGTCTGATGAGACAACAAGTGATTTTTTATTGTCAATCAGATCAACACCATCTTTTGTGTAAGTCTGTGTATCATGTGGATGCAGCATGTGCCAATAAAGGTGGAGAAAGTAAATGGTACTTTTACAAACTAATGGATTAAAAACTCACATTGTTAATGTACCCGAGTGACAAAGTCAGTGTCTATCTCAGGCAAGCAATTATGTGTTAACCTAAAAATCCACTTATTATCTTTTAGCAACCTGACTGAGCCTGAGCAGGTTCGCACTGCTGCAGTAAATTGGAAAAAAAGCCTACTGACCAGATGTGGAAAGCTGATAGAGTCCTGTTAGACTGTAATTGCTTCCAAATGTACTTTTCGCAAAGTTCTGCATGGAATTGAAATCAATACTAAAAAATGATAAGTTACAGATGTAATACATTTTCATCAAGATATATATACCGTTGAAGTCAGAATTTTTAGCCCCCCTGTTTATTTTTTCTCCCAATTCTGTTTAATGGAGAAAAGATTTTTTTCTAAACATCCTAATTTTAATAACTCATTTCTAATAACTCATTTCTTTTATCTTTGCCATGATGACAGTACATAATATTTTACTAGATATTTTTTAAGACACTTCTATACAGCGTAAAGTAACATTTAAAGGCTTAACTAGGTTAAGTAGGCAGGTTAGGGTAATTAGGCAAGTTATTGTATAACAATGGTTTGTTCTGTAGACAGTGGGGGAAAAAATTGCTTAAAGGGACTAATAATTTTGACCTTAAAATATATATACAGTTGAAGTCAGAATTATTAGCCCCCCTGTTTATTTTTTCCCAGTTTTCTGCTTAACAGAGAGCAGGTTTTTTCAACACATTTCTAAACACAATAGTTTTAATAACATATCTCTAATGACTGTTTTATTTTATCTTTGCCATGATGACAGTAAATAATATTTGACTACATATTTTTCAAGACACTTCTATACAGCTTAAAGTGACATTTAAAGGCATAACTAGGTTAATTAGGTTAACTAGGCAGGTTAGTGTAATTAGACAAGTTATTGTATAATAATGGTTTATTCTATAGACTATCGAAAAAAAAATTAGCCTAAAGGGGCTAATAATATTGTCTGCTTTTATTCTAGCCAAAATAAAACAAATAAGACTTTCTCCAGAAGAAAAAATATTATCAGACATACTGTGAAAAATTCCTTGCTCTGTTAAATATCATTTGCGAAATATTTTAAAGAGAAAAAAAATCAAAGAGGGGTTAATAATTCTCACTTGAATTGATCAGAGCTGACCAACATAAGACAAGCCTTTCTTTACTTCTTTTTATACATTTCTGAGAATGAAGCTTCTCTGTATGTCCTTTGGGAGTCCGCGGGGTTGGTTATGTATTCAAATATTCAAAGTATTTAAAGCACTTCTTTTTTTAACAGAAAAACATTATAAAGATGTTTGGAAGGAGCTGCCCAAAGACTGGCTGGATGGACTAAAGATCTCTGAGCAGGTGTTTTTCATTACCATTGTATTTTAATAGTAAGCGATTATGTCAGAATTGACATTTTTATGATGACTGCCTGTAGGAGATGAAAGACCTGAATGTCCTTTTAATGTGTGAACTCGAGCTGTGTGTTTATTCAGTTGTCTCACTTTGCTTTATCTTCAATCTGGATAACAGTAGAGCTCTTTCAGCTCAGTTCATGAACTGACTTGTTTTAGTTTTTATTGTCATTAATATCGTGTTTACTGATCTACTGTTATTTTTATGTGGCCTTAGCTTTATGTTGTTTTATGCAGTATTTTATGTCAGCAGATTAACTGGTTCTTTCAGTGCTTTTATCCCTCCAGTCTGACGCTCAGGGCTATCAGCATGTGACGGACCTCTCACGCAAAAGGGAAACCATGAAATTTTATTTAGCCACAAGTCCTCATTTGCACTAGATAAATATGAATGAATAGTTGATATCAGCTAGATCGCCACGTACTGCGGTTAACAGCGGATTACCACAAGCCAGAAAACTTCATTTACACATAAACAGCAGATTCAGCTCCAAGCATGCAGTACAATTTCAGTGCTTTTTTTATTTTGTTGAGATTGAGAGTGTTGTTGTTTGGCTTTATTTTAGGTGGCTTCATCTACATACCGGGAAAAAGTGAACACCTATGAAGTCAAATGTGGCGGCAGTCTGGAGATGTGGGAAAGCAGTGGCTGGATTGTGCCTCAGGATCCATATGGCTGGTTCCAGTGGTACTGCAGGTAAAGCCACTGCAAAACACTTTACAATAAAGGCTTGGGGTTCAAAATATATATTAGATAAAATCTAGATCAATAACATTAAATTAATGAGAAATCAAAACACTCACATCTAAGCTGCTATATATATATATATATATATATATACACATAAACACACAGTTGAAGTCAGTATTATTAGCCCCCGCTTTGTATTTTTTCTTTTTTAAATATTTCCCAAATTATGTTTAACAGAGCAAGGAAAATTTCACAGTATGTCTGATAATATTTTTTCTTCTGGAGAAAGTCTTATTTGTTGTCTTTCGGCTAGAATAAAAGATGTTTTAATTTTTTAATAACCGTTTTAAGGTCAAAGTTATTAGCCCCTTTAAGCGATATATTTTTCCTGATTATCCTAACCGGCCTAGTTAACCTAGTTAACCTAGTTAAGCCTTTAATTGTTACTTTAAGCTGTATAGAAGTGTC
Source organism: Danio aesculapii (assembly GCF_903798145.1). Taxonomy (NCBI): domain Eukaryota; kingdom Metazoa; phylum Chordata; class Actinopteri; order Cypriniformes; family Danionidae; genus Danio; species Danio aesculapii. The sequence goes on along the minus strand of NC_079439.1, from coordinate 23,831,331 downwards.
TTGAAAAATATCTAGTCAAATATTATTTACTGTCATCATGGCAAATATCAAATAAATCAGTTATTAGAAATGAGTTATTAAAACTATTATATTTAGAAACATGTTGAAAAAAAAAATCTTCTCTCTGTTAAACAGAAATTGGGGAAAAAAATAATTCAGGGGGGCTAATAATTCTGACTTCACCTGCAGCAAGATTCTGAATTGCACATCCTATGGACACTTTCTTATCCCATGATGCCACAGGAGAGGATTTGTTATGAATGAAGGGACAGCATGGCAGATGAACATCCAAATTACATTCATACTGATTAGAAAAATAATAAAGCAGCTGCAAAAACGCCAATATAACTGACTATTTTCATCTTAAATTTAAATTTAAACTTAGTAACCCATAATGACAGTAAAAGCAAGCAATGTGCTCTTTTATACATTCATTATACACATTTACAAACACTGGAGTTAACCAAAATGTTTGCCAGAACAATGACAGCAAACTTTCAGTTTGTTTTGTAGAAACAGAAAACTCTTTTACAATAAAAACTTCTTCTATATGTGAAAGAATCCTAAAAAATGTATTATGGTTTCCACAATAATATTGAAACTAATAAGATAATCATAGGAAATGCTTCTAAAGGCACCAAATCATCATATTTGAAGGATTTCTGAAGAATCATTTGACTTTGACTACTTTGGGTCAATAAATTAAAAATATGTTAAATTTGGAAAAAAAAAATATATATATGGATGTTGGGACTGTTGGATGGGTGGCCAATGTCTTGCTATTACAGATTTTCCAACTGCTTAAACACGTTTTCATAATAGTGTCACCTTTTTTCAAAACTCTACACACAATTGTCAAAACTGCACGCACAAAATGCAGAATTCCTCACATATCCTTTATAATGTAACACTGCATTCAAAATACCATAAACACACATCAGAATGAAGCATTTGCATCAAATGACAAACACTTCTTTCATAATATAACACTTTTTGAATATAGCATGTAAACACTGTTGTTCTAAATCTATAGCTCTTTGCTCTTTTATAAGTTTACATCTACATTTCAATAAAATCTTTTACAGTGAAAATAATCTGCTGAGAGTGGGAACAGATACACTGTAAACACCAATCACATAAAAAACAGAAAAAAATTTATTAGGAAAAACAATGCTGTTGTATACTGTAGCATACAACAAAACCATAAACATACTGTATGTAAAAAGGTTTTAAAAAAAGAACATATGGAAGGCAAAAGTATATTCTCCAGAATACAGTAAAGAACTTTTGTGTGGGCTGTCTCAGGTGGGTAGAAGCATCCATTTATTGATGAAGCATCATGCAGGCGTAGAGTTGGCCATCACACACTGTACAGTGCCAGGCTGAGAAAAAAATTTCTCTATTCAAATGCTAAAGGAATTTAGCATTTAGAAAAGGTGAATATGGGTTAGGTAGAAAACTACAAATTGTGGATGGCTGACAAACCAGGGTTTTTTTTTTTGGAACAGAACACCTATTCACACTAAAGCAGTGATTGGTTAGTGATCAGTTAAGAAATTAGTGTTTCCACATTTAAGGAGTGTGTGTGTATGACCATGCGATTAAGTGTAGCATTTTGATTGGTTGTGTTTGGAAAAAGAAAGCAAGTGGCTTCCTGTTAGATTTGTGTGTTTTAGGTAGAGAGTTGTGTGTAGTGTTTTGAGAAAGTGTTTTATTCAATTGAAAACTGAGTTCAAGGCTGAGAAATAGCTACTGGTTTTGGAGACTGCTGTGTAGTTTTGCATTTTGAGTGAGATGTTTCAGAAATTGTGTGACAATTGACAATTGTGTGGCAGTTGTAAAAAACTAATCTGCATTTTCAGTGACCTGATCACAAGTACTTTCCATGCTATTACAGTTTTTCCCAATTAATTACACACATTTCCTGAAAGCATGTCTCATATTGTCAGAACTCTACACACAAATCAAAAAAACACACACACATTGGGCAAAACCCTTTAATTCTCCTGCAAAATGAAACTTTACATTCAAAACAATGTGGTTTCTTCTCAAAATGGTATTTTGTTTTCAAATGACACACACAAACCATCACATGAATAGACATTTATAAGAACCAGTTGAACACTGATGTGCTTAATGTATAACACTATAACCACTTATTCTCCATTTATCATAATGACCTTCTGTAAGCTTTTTTTGTTCAGTTTTACACTTACTACAGACAGTACATAGGCCTACAGAAGTGCATTGTAAAATATTTCAGAATATTGTTTTTTTACAAAACACACAAATACATGGTACCAAATATACTTTACTGTATGTTTCCCACAAAAACAGTGTACACAGTGTTCATCCCAACCAACACAGTTGCAAATAATGTGGTCTACATGTGCCATCAACAGAAGTATTTACAGAAAACAGTTACAGTAAAAAAAATATAATAAAAGTGTGGATTTCGATTATACACTTTCCATCCCCAGGCAGAAAAAAATCCTCAATAGGATTAAGAAATGGAGAATATGGAGGGAAATAAACAACTAAAAAATGTGGGTGGGCAGTGATCCAGTTATAAACCAGATGAGCTCTGATTTCTAAATTGCCATGATGTGTGACAGGTGTTTACCTATGTGATGAGTTAGTATGCAAAGTGGGGCAACTGACTTTAAAATTTTAAATGACAGTGTGTTCCCTGTGAAAACAAGAGATTTTCTGCATGAAAGTTGTGCCAAATGCAGAGAATTGTGGGTAGTGTTTTGAAAAAAAGCATGTTTTAAACCTGCAATTTGAGTGTAAAGCAGGAATTGTGCTTGTAGTTTAGCAGAATTGGTTCAGGGGGTTGGTGCATCAGTTACATGTTGTAGTCATTGTGTCTGAAGTACATGTAAGTGTGTGTAAACAACTAAGAAAAACTGTAACATGCGTTCAAATGTGTCCCTCTTGTGTTTGGATCTTGCTTATTCTGTCTGGCATATAATCCCATGTTAGGTCAGTAAACAGAGAGGACCACCAACAGTAGGCTTTTGTGGTAGTTTGAACAGGTTCGACCACATGAGCATTTACACTGTAAAGTGGTCAAAATTTGAGAAGCTCAAAACATCTTTGCGTCATTATTTACTGAAGCATCGTCCAATTGTAATTGAGTTGATGAGAGTGCATCTTAAATACCAGGTGTAAACGGGGCCATAGAAGAGGAAGATAGCACCAAATACAGATTAACTGTCCTGAAATATAATCTGTTTACATTCTTATTTTAATTAAGTGCAAAAATATTTAGAGGATAAGCTGGGGTATATAGAGGATAAGCTGGACTGCCTGCAGTTCCACCCACTGAGGGTCCACTTTGGTAGTATCCACTTAGTCTCTACCGCTACTAAATGGGGAAAAAGTTGTTGTGCAATGGACTATACCAAGAGATTCAACAAGAATTAGCCTCATCTTCTGTGTAATTACAAAATTTTGCCGAACAGCCTTTATAAAAGCATCCATTATTATCCATAGTATGCAGAACAGTCACAGTATGCAAGACAAATTATTTTTCTTACAAGTCATGTTATACGAAACACAGAGATAGATAGAAGATGAGATAGATAGGCAGGCTGTCTGAAGATTTGATTGATATAGGCACAGCTCAAATGTATAGTTTTTATTAGTCCTGAAGTCTGTGTCATCTGCCTGATGCTAACAGTTTTCCAGATTTTAAATGTTCAATGTGTTCAACAAAACATATTGAAAGTTCATTATAGTTTTGGAAATCATTTTGGCTCCAGTGCATGTAAATGTGTTCAATGAAGATATAAAATAATAATAAAAAAAAACACTGATTGTTGTTACCATCATCATGGGTTTCTCAGCAGTCAAGTGGTGCTAAATTTCATTTAAAATGAAAATAGTCAGTTATATTGGCGGTTTTGCAGCTGCCGCTATTACAACCAACCATTTTGTCAAAACCGTATTAATGTAATTTGGATATTCGTCTGCCATGCTGTCACTTCATTCATCACAAATCCTCTCCTGTGGCATCATGGGATTGGAAAGTGTCCACAGCATGTTCAATTCAAAATCTTGCCAGCAGCAGAAAGTTATCTGGGTACATTTTCCCCACAAGTACGGAGAATTCTGAAATGTTAGAAATAAAGTTACAAAATGTGCCAATAAGGCTATACCTATTTAAAAGGTAGAGTTTAGTAATTTTAAGTAGGGATGCTCCAATGGATCAGCCTCAGATCAGTATCGGTCGATAATCATGTTTCATGACTCGATCTCATGAACCGATTGCAAGTGTTTGTTTATGAGTTTTATGACGAGAGTGAGTGAAAAAGAGAAAGTTAAGTTTGTATTACTTAACTTGTAAGTATTACATTGGTTAGGCTAACTTTTTATGCATCAATTACGTGCAATTTCTAGATTGAGACATGTTGATTTCTTCTTCCATCATTTGCAATGTTTCTAAAATGCGTTGTTAATCATTTCTTACCAACTTTTAAAATCTGTTTTATCTATCATTGTCTGTAAAACTCCTTCTGACCATGACATGTCCACACTAAATGGTTATAATAGGCGTTTTTAAGGGATTATATGCAGCATCCTTAATTCATTCTCTTAGGTAAGGCGAGATCTCCACTTAATGAGCTTTAATGCATTGTAAAGCTTGAAGCATCAGAATCGGTACTGAATATTTGCCGATCACCACGACAAGTAATCGGTACTCGATATCGGAGCATCCCTGCCTTTTAAGGTCACTTTTGTACCCTAAAGGTACTATGAGGCACACATCTGTACTTTTTAGTCATTAAAATGTACATTTAAGGACCTGGCAGGATCAAAAATGTACCTTTTGAAAAGCCCCAGTATACCCCGTTCAAAGATTTTGTAACTTTATTTCTGAGAGGCAAAGCAAGACATATTTATATAACACATTTCATACACAAAGGTAATTCAAAGTGCTTTACATAAACAAGAATAAAAGAAACAAGTATAAAAAACTAAGAAAAAAAGTATTAAAAACAGATTTAAAAGAGGATTTAAAAGAATAAAAAGAAAAAAGACATAATTTTGTGATCTGTTGGACGTAGCACCGACAGATGCATGTACATACTGTATATTGCATACTGTTTTTCATCTACTATAGACTAAATGTAGTAAATAGTAGACAAGTATGCAGTTTTGAATGCTTTCAACCTCTTTACTTTAGCAGTTCCCTTACAGTATACCTGCTCGGCATGACACTTCAAAATATTCAAACTTTTATTTTTACCTTCATCCATTCATGTTTTGTCTTCGCGCAGGTTTTATCAGGGCAGGCGGACAGAGGATGATGCTCGTCAAATCAGCCGCTGGTCCAAATGTGCAGGAGTCAAAGGTCGGTGGCGGAACAACCTCATCACAAAAGTGGTCCGGTCCGGTTGTGCTTACGACAATGCCACTGTTTCCCCAGTGGTCAGACAGACTCTACAGCACTGGGGGTACAAACTCACCCCGGAGGACTACAAGCAAGGAGCAAAGAGAGTCAAACTCAAATAAACAGGTCTTGTTTGTTTTAATACAATGCGCAATAGGGTGGATTTAGCTGTTATTAGTGCATGACGTGTCTATTTAAATAATTGATGTTTAGTCTGACTGGGGGACTCGACTAGATGTGGTAATACTACTGCTGTGTTGGGATCCCATCGGACATGTTTTGGGAAACTGAAAGGTCACTTCAATAATTCATAATTATATTATTTTTAAATTGGGATCTCAGGCAGAAGCAGATGCAGACACTCCTTATTTTGTTCCTATTACTGATTTGCGTAGCTGAACACCCCATGTGCCTTGGAGCAATATAGCGAACTGATTTGTGATCGCATGTGGTCATCGTCACACTGATTTTATGACAGTAATTTGTTCTGCAGTGTTTATTTTTAATACATGGTGAAGATGCTTACATATTTGCATAATAAGATGCCTTTTGACATGACTCTGTCAGTGTGTGTGGGGTAAATTTACACAAACATCTGTAATTTTTCAATGCAGTTTATTAAAGGGATTTTTTGTATCTTGTTCTTTTTTCTTTCTTTCTATTTCCCTGTCAATACACATTGCCTACTTCGATTATGTTATAGATTTATATCAGGGTGTCCGCGGGGTCTTAAAATTTTTTCAAATGTCTTAAATCTTAAAATCAAGATTTTTGGCCTTAAAAAGTCTAGCAAAATGTTGTGTTGTACGTCTTAAATCTTTTTTAAGCAGGTGTTAATTTTACTTTGTTTATATATTGCTCCCCAATCTGGCCATTAACACTCTAAAGTTTTTATTTAAAAAGATAATTTCTAACTCTATTTACCAAAATGGTTTAATTATTTTCCTTACAATAACATTTGTTTAAAAGTGCTCCATGTATTTGCTGCTGAGAACAGGAGCTGGACAGATTTTTGTGCATAGATTTAGTTTATTATAGTTTTTAAAACTTTTAAAACATTTGTTAATTTATATATATATATATATATATATATATATATATATATATATATATATATATATATATATATATATATAATTTTTTTTTTTTTTTTTTTTTTTTTTTTTTTGTAGGTAAAATCTTTTCCATCTGGGACATAAAAAAAATTCCTTAGCATCAGCCTTTAGCCCTTTTATGAGTCTAAAATTTTATTCATAATGGTCTTAATAATGTCTTAAAAAGTCTTAAATTTAGATTGGTGATACCTGATGAAATCCTGTATACAGTGTTCAGCATATACGAGTACACCCCTTACAAATCTCTCTTTTAAATTCATATTTTTAATAGGAAGCTATACAATATTATTGTGTATATACATTAGATTAGTCAGCACTGAAGCCAAACCTGGAGCTTATCTAACAAAATAACTTATGATAACAGTCCAAAATTAATTTGCATGTTCTCCCTGTGTTCGCGTGGGTTTTCTCCGGGTGCTCCGGTTTCCCCAACAGTCCAAAGGTGAATTGGGTATGCTAAAATAGTAGTGTATGTGTGTGAATGAGTGTGTATGGATGTTTCCCAGTGATGGGTTGCTGCTGGAAGGGCATTCACTGCGTAAAAGATATGCTGGATAAGTTGGCGGTTCATTCCGCTTTGGAGACCCCAGATTAATAAAGGAATTAAGCTGAAAAGAAAATGGATGAATGAATGAATGAATAAGTTGTAAACACAAGTTTGCTACTCGTTCTTGATGTTTTGTTATAATTGGTTCTCACTTTCTGTAATAATAGATCAAATTTCAAAAATGTTTGGAATGACAGAAAAATCAAAGGAATTTTGACAGATTAAAAAACAGATTTAAAAACAAAGCTGACAATCATATGATCTTATACTAATATAATCATTGGTTCTTACTGCCGATGGCTAACTTTTAAATTATTTCAATACAGACAACAAGAATGAAAATAAACAGAAAAGAAATAAAAATAGTTTTATTTATTCACCTGCATTATGTCAGTATTTTTAAGAATCTGATTTTTTTAAACATAGAAAAGTAAAAGTACAATAGTAATACACCCATTTCATTATAAAAATTATATTAATTTAAATATAAATATATGCAAATATTTGTATGAACAATTAATCATTTTTTGGTAATATGTTCTGAATGATTTTATCTGGTAGAACTTGTCAGTGAAAAAACTTTTTTAGAAAACATTTAATCGATCCTTATCCACATAAAATAAAATGATTAAAACAGGAAGGGTGGCACAGTGGGTAGTCCTGTCGCCTCACTGCAAGAAGGTCACTGGTTCGAGCCTCGGCTGGGCCAGTTGGCATTTCTTTGTGGAGTTTGGGTGTTTTCCCCGTGTTCGCATGGGTTTCCTCCGGGTGCTCGTATGGGTTTTACAATGATGGGTTGCAGCTGGAAGGACATCTACTGCATAAATCATATGCTGGATAAGTTGGCGGTTCATTCTGTTGTGGCAACCCCTGATTAACAAAGGGACTAAGCCCAAAACAAAATGAATGAATAAATGTGAAACTGGTAAAAAAAAAAAAAAAAAGAATAGCCAGAAAATTGCACTTGATTCCACAAAAACTGAAAGAATGACAATTAATTACAAATACAATTTAACACTGAAGTACTGAAATAACATTTTATATATAATAATAATAATAATCATTTAATATGTTTAACATTATGATCAATGATGATCACTGTGAATATTTCTGTAGCCACTGGGAATCACTGGATTTAATTGCTTGCAAACTGCTTAAGTTAAATTACTAGGCTACATTTATGACAGAAAAAGGAAGAAATACATAATAATACATAAAACATAAAAAGTATACATTAATAATTACAATATAAAAGAGAAGTTTAATTATTTCAGGATATCTAGATCTGGTGCCTTTTTAATTTGAAAACCGTTAAGTAGTTTCAAAATAATTCATTAAATCAGCTTTGAAATGGGAGATATTGTGCATTCTTTCTGACCATTTGGTTTTATAAAATATACCCAATTTTAAATTGTACATATAGAGTTGAAGTCAGAATTATGGATGTTTCCAGGAGATGGATTGCAGCTGGAAGGGCATCCGCTGAGTAAAACATGTGCTGGGTGAGTTGGCAGTTCATTCCGCTGTGGCGACCCTGGATTAATAAAGGGACTAAGCTGAAAAGAAAATGAATGACTGAATGAATGTTCCTAGAGTGTGTGTGTATGTATGCATGAGTTTGGTAAAGCAGCGTTTTCTTCCTTTGGCCCTACATTATGGAATGAAATGCAGAGTGTTATCATGTTAGAAACAATCCCATCTCTAAATGTTTTTCAAAATCATCTTACCTGGAACAATCATGTGAAGGTTTTGTGTACATTTTAATTTGTGATATTTTATGTTTGTCTATTTTTGTATCTGAAACTTTTTGTGCTGTCATTTTGGCCAGGACCTCCTGGTAGAGGAACTCAATGGGAAATTCCTGCTAAAATAAAGGATAAATAAAAAACATAAAATAAATATTCATCATCTTTAAAAAAAATTGTTAGCTGAATACATTTTATGTATAATTCTAAGGATTTCACTACCTTTATTAGACACATTATTTGTTTTATAAGTCCTCAGTGGTTAGGACTATCGCCTCACAGCAAGAAGGTCACTGGTTTGAGTCCCGGCAGGGTCAGTTGGCATTTCTGTGTGGAGTTTGCATGTTCTCCCCCTGTTTGCATGTGTTTCCGCTGTGTAAAACAAATGCTGGATAAGTTGGCGGTTCATTCCGCTGTGTGACCCCTGGTGAATAAAGGGACTAAGCCGAAGGAAAATGAATGAAATTGGCCTTGTTGTATGTGTGTGGATGTGAGTGTGTATGGATGTTTCCTAGTCCTGGGTTGCAGCTGGAAGGGCATTCGATGCGTAAAACAAATGCTGGATAAGTTGGCGGTTCATTCTGCTGTGGCGACCCCTGGTGAATAAAGTGACTAAGCCAAAGGAAATGAATGAATGAAATTGGCCGTAGTGTATGTGTGTGAATGAGTGTGTATGGATGTTTCCCAGTACTGGATTGCAGCCGGAAGAGCATCTGCTGCGTAAAACACCGAATGAGAATGAATGAATGAAGTCCTAGTGGTGTAAAATGTCTACATTCCGCTTCCTCGGTTAAACGCTGGTCGGCGCCAGCACCAGCACCTTTTCTAGACGTTTAATCAAACCACGCCGCTGACAAGCTTGTTTTTTCGTCATTTCCTGCGTAAAACGGCGTAAAAGGCCTAAGCGACTGGTTTCAAAACGACGGCAACCAATGAAAGACTGCAATATTTAAACGTCATTTTATTGACACGAAGTCGACCATTAGGAAGAAGGAAACTGTATGCCGGAAACCCCCACTCCAGCCAATGAGCAGTTAGAGAAGGCAGCAGGTTGAGGTGTACGACGTTCCGCCCTTCTCCTCTTTGTGACCAACGCTGCGTGTGTTACTGGAGCGGATTAATAACTCTTTAAAAAAGGTATTTTGATGCTTGATTTCTTTAATATCTTGTGCAGAATCATTATGTGTTTGTTCCTGATTGAATCTGTTGGTTTATGTAAGCTCGTGCTGCTCGTTGCGTTGAGTGCGTCTCACCGGCTCACGCTCCGCTTTGCAAAGCCACAAACGCTAATTACGCAAGTGGGACAATAAATAACGTAAAATAAAGCAAGTTACGATGATTAATAAAAGCAACTCGAGTTTAGCGGATGAAATATAAAGATATGAATATATTGTAGTAGAATAGTAGACGGCACCGTGCCGTACGTTAGCAGCGAATCAAACAATTGAAAACAAAGACCCCAAATTTCACCCACGAAAAACACTCTTAATGGAAAAAGTCTATTACAGAACATTAATTTGGCAGCATATATACATTATTAGTAAATTAATAGTCGTATAAATATTTATACATCGCCTTCTATTCTATTATTTATCTATTTAATACCTGGTCCTCGATTACTCTAACGTTAATATATTTTCTATTCTATCATTTATTTTTGATATATTAAACAATACTTCGCTTTCTAATCGATTTTCCTCATGCCATTTCAGCTAATGTCGTCCATTTTCTCGGAATAAAATTACTTCTATCTTTTAACATTAATAACCCGTTGAGTCTTTTGTAGATCTGCACGATTTAGATTTTTCTTGTGTTTTTGGATAAAAGTTAAATGAACTAAGTAAATGTATTTAGTGAAGAAAGTAATTCAGAACATTAATTTGGCATCTAATATACATTATTAGTAAATTAATAGTCGTGTGTATATATCCTCGATTACTGCCTATTTCTAATATGTTATCTATTCTATCATTTGTTTCTGTTAATTTAAAACAATACTTCATTTTCTAATCTACACGGCTGATGTCCATAATGTCAATTTTGCATGCTCTTTTACATTCATAATATAATGTGAGCAAGCATACACTGGTTTTAATTTTTAGTGGTGTTATTAACAGATTTTGACAAATTTTTTCTTAATCTTTTATTGACTATTCGCTTTTTTTTTTAAATAGATGCAAGGAAACAGAGGTCCCCGTTCAGAGCAGCAGAATCACGGCCCACAGCGACAGCAGCCCAACCCCCAACAGGAGCAGCAGAGGAAGCCCACCGGAGCTGACAGCAATGGACAACACACCGATGCTGGAGAGCAGAGCAGCCCTAGTAAGTAAAACTTGTGGATCTACACCACCATTAAACTTTTATATTGAATTGAGTGATGCTCACTGACTCTGTTTTCTGTCCTGCAGATGCTGGTTTTACTATAGACCTGCAGAACTTCAAGAAGCCTGGTGAGAAGACCTACACACAGAGAAGCCGGCTGTTTGTGGGGAACCTACCTGCCGGGACCACAGAGGAAGAAGTGGAGAAGCTTTTCTCCAAGTATGGCAAGGCTTCTGAGATTTTCATCAACAAGGATCGAGGCTTTGGCTTCATCAGGCTGGTGAGTTTGGTTAGACGTCACCTTGAAATAAAGTGTTATGGCAAAATTATGTTTGACAGTTTGTGGCAGACAGTGTTTTAGAATAACATGCCTAAAATACTTGTATTAGTTCCATTAGTGTTCTCACAATACTGGAGTTTTGTTACTAAAATTTTAAAGACATCCATTTTCCGCTAACATTTATGCTCTGTTAGCGGGAAATAGACATTTTTAAAATTGCGGTAACGTCGCAACACTTAAATCTAGTATGTCTAATAACACAAAATGCATAAATCAAAATTTATTAATATAAATTTTTCTGTATGTGGTTGCTAAACCAGTAAAAAATAATCTCGTTGGCTCCAACCAATGCTTCTTGCTCATTATTTCTGCCTGGCTACTAAAAAAAATAAAACCGACTGTAGATTCACTTTAGTTTTGCTTTGATGGCAAAAACCCAAATCATTTACATATTTCAGGGACAGGGAGATACGTCCCCTCTCACTTTTAGAGACAGACCCTTTAGAAACAGGTAATTAATAATTATATGTAAACTATTGGATCTCATACTGCTGGACCCTCCCCCCTCCCTTAAAATGTTTGCTACGCCCCTGCCGGTTGGTACTGTAATTTTAATGTTGCTTAAATGTTAGCGGGAAGTGGACTGTTTTAACGTTTCACTACCGAAACTCCAGTATTGACAATAAAGGAAATGGAATTTCAGTGCTTATTGGTACTGAAATTGCAGTAACGTTACAACGCTAAATTCTGCTATATCCAATAACACAAGATGCGCAGAAAAGATTTTTGGTTTTATTAATTTTAATTATGCTGTATGAGATTTGCTGGAAAAAAAATAGATCGGCACCAACCATTGCTGCTTGCTCATTCCTGCCCACTTCTAAAACAACCAGCCGACTGTCTAGTCACTTTAGTTTTATTGTGATGGCAAAAACACAAATCATTTGCGTATCATTTCATTTTTTTTTTTGTTTGTGTGAGACCGTTCTTTTACATCCAACAGTGATGTGGGCACCTACACGGTAGAGTTTGAGCTTTAGATCAGTGGTTTCCAAAGTGGAGGTTGCGGGAAAATAACAGGGGGTTGCTTGGTTATTTCAAAACTCCAAAAAAATGTATTAAGCTATTAGAATTACAATATTTCAACCATAATCCACAGAAGATAAAAATAGTAGTTTTTAATGGTAAAATTAACAACACTGCTATAGGGTCAGCTGCAGCAGTTTGATTTTATAACACCAGGTTGAACTTTCTGAGTCCTTTATAGCGATCACATACATTAAAAAAGAATACAGGCCACAACTAAACTTGATCTCTGATAGGCGGTCTCCAAAATTAAACCAAGGATAGACTTGTGCTGAAAACATTGTGCCCACCATTCTCTTTAGTTGAGGTTAATATTAAATTAAACAAATTAATAAATGACTATAAAAATTCTATGGTTGTTAGACTGTTGCACTTTTTTGTGTTGTCAATATGTTTGTTTATAAAGGCCTGTTGTTGTGTGAGCAACATTTGTATGTTTATAACCAACTCTGAGGAATTTGGGGGTCGCGAGTCACTGGCATTGTTATTTTGGGGGTCGTGGGGTAAAACATTTGGGAACCTTTGCTCAGTGTCTGTTAATGTCAACAATTCATTATTTGCCTGTTGTCAGCAACTATTGATTTGTTTGTGATATATAGAGTACTTTATAAGAATATCACCTGACAATTAAAAATGATTTTAATTATCATTCTACCATACTTTTTAATGATATTCTCAGACTACAAAAGACCAATGCAACATTAAATCTGATTTTCTGTTCTCTCGTTATTAGGAAACGAAGACGCTTGCGGACATCGCAAAGGCTGAACTGGATGACGCCATGTTCCGTGGACGGCAGATTCGTGTGCGATTTGCCACCCATGGTGCTGCGCTGACGATTAAAAACCTGCCTCAGTTTGTGTCCAATGAACTCCTGGAGGAGGCCTTCTCCATGTTTGGTCCAATTGAACGTGCTATCGTCATCGTTGATGACCGTGGCAGGCCAACTGGGAAAGGCATTGTGGAGTTCGCCAACAAACCATCTGCCAGGAAAGCTCTGGACCGGTGTGGAGATGGAGCTTTCCTTCTTACCACGTAAGTATTTGTTTCTGCTTATTTGCAATATTCTGTTTATTTTGTTTTAATAATAGATGGCTAATCTACGTTTGATTCTCAGATTCCCCCGGCCTGTTACCATAGAGCCAATGGAGCAGCTGGATGAGGAAGAGGGGCTTCCTGAGAGACTCATTAACAAAAACCCAGTATATCACAAGTAAGTTGATGTACTCTTTTTGCTAGTGTGTCATCAGAATGCGTAGAAAAAGTATATGTATACATAAGAATAATAACCACTGAGCAGAATATTGAACTTTAAACACAGCACATGCGCAAACAGTTGATGGTGTGCTCTTGTGTTCTGATCGGCACATACACGATCTGCCCTTTTGGGATGCAAACTTTTCAAGTGAATGGGTTTCATTGCGCAGAGTTTCAGCACCCGGTGTAACTGTGTACAATATCAAATCAATTCAGAATATTGAATAAAAGAAAAAGGGTGATTTCCTTTTTATTTCTGAATTATTTGGGTTCATTTTTTATAACCCTTTTTGATTTTTCTAGTTTAACCAATCCAATAAGATTTGGGTGTTTCTGTCTACCCCTAATCCCTACTTTTTTTATTACATGTGAACAAAATAATGTGACAAAACATTGTAGAAGAGATTAGAAATCATGATGGACCAGTGTTTCAGTCTAGTCCAAAGCAAGATACAGTTCCTATTAAAATGCTATGGCAATGAAGTCTCAGACATTCTGATGGTAGATATAAAAAAAAATTAACAGTACATGCACTTTCAGGTGATTTGATACGAATGTTGGAAAACACAGAATCTTGAATGTGCATGAAGAGCTAGATCAGTACTCTTTGATTTTTTTTATTTTGTGGTTGTTGGGAAACCATTTCAATCATCTGCTGTATGAGACTTGCAGGACAAGTGATGTTAAAAAAAAGGATTTAGTTTTTGAAGCTGATACCTATAATTAAAAAAAAAAAAAGCTTGATCAACCCATGAAACGTTGCTTCAGATATCCTTGGGACATCTGTAGTTATGTATTGCAATATACTATAAAATATAAATATTATTTAAAACCACTACAACTTAAAAGTTTTGTATGCTACGTGTTATGTTTGTTAGTGTATTTGTTAGTGCAGCCTTTATCAAATAAATATTTAATGAAATTGAGAAATTTGCTTGTGTTTACCTACAAAAACATTTATTACATTATAATCAAATGACAAATAAGAGTCCTTTTTGTCAGTTTGTTCTCATTATACATTATTCCGCATAATAGACGGTTATAGTAACCTGTCTTGATCTGTCCATTAGAGAGCGTGAGCAGCCTCCCCGCTTTGCCCAGCCAGGCTCATTTGAGTATGAGTATGCAATGCGCTGGAAGGCCCTAATGGAAATGGAAAAGCAGCAGTACGAACAGGTCGACCGAAACATAAAAGAGGCTAAAGAGAAGCTGGAGACTGAACTGGAAGCCGCACGGCATGAGCACCAAGTCATGCTAATGCGACAAGGTGAGTTCTCACACGTTAAAATCTGTATATGTTCATTTTCATAATGCACATTGGTGATCTTAAAGTGAACAAGATCATCCACTGAGAGCAAAAAACATAGTCTTGATCATCTTAAATCAAAATCTAACCATTTGCTTCTGGAAGTCCTGGAAGGTGTGGTGTGTGTGAGATATGCTTGGCCACGCTCCTCCGACTCTTAATTAACTTCAAGTGAAAGATAAGAGGAGGAGTACAAAAATAAACCCGCCCCCTGCTTCAGTTGGGAATGTCAACATACTGAAATGTAGCAGCTTTTCACTAGTTCACCTGGATTTTAATGTTCATTGAAAAGAATTTGTCAGCTGAACTCTTGGCAGTAATTATTTACTTTTTTTACCCCCTGAATCTATAACTAATATTTTTGTAATGACAGATTTGTATGGTCATGGTTTACTGATGTAGGATTAAAGATCACATGACATGCAGGTAATCAAATGAATCTCTTCCTTCCATTTTAAATTAATAGCTTTTATTTGAATACTTTTTTGTAATATTTTGTAATGTTTCCAATTTTCCTCACAGATCCACAGACTTTCCTCGGTTTATATACCGTTCTTTAAATCTTGCAAAACCGATGCTCTTAAACACCACACAGCTCTTAAAATGACCTAATTGCTCCATCTAAACTATATAACTGTCTGTTCAATGTAAATCCAGTCAAAAAGCAAGTACGCAGCATTTAATCAAGTATTTTCTCTTTGTCTCTCCTTCAGATCTCCTGCGCAGACAGGAAGAGTTGAGGAGAATGGAGGAGGCTCACAGCCAGGAGGTCCAGAAGCGCAAACAGATGGAGCTGCGTCAAGAGGAGGAGCGGCGGAGGAGGGAGGAGGAGCAGCTCCGGGTCCATTCTGAGGACCTGATGAGGAGACAGCAGGGCCAGGGGGGCAACTTCTCTGAGAAGGTGAGTCTGGATTTGTTGACCTTTCTATTTTTGCATAGTTGTTACATGCAGTGCTGTGCAGGTGACATGTATGTGATTTACATTTAGTCATTTAGCAGACGCTTTTATCCAAAGCGACTTACAAATGAGGACAAGGAAGCAATTTACACAACTATAAGAGCAGCAGTGAACAAGTGCTATAGTCAAGTTTCAGGTGTGTAAAGTCTAAAAAGCAAAGCATTAGTAAAAAAAAAAAGTTTTTTTTTTTTTTTTTGGAGAGAGAGAGAGGGCACAGTTAGTGGTATAGCCAGAGAGGCAGTTGCAGATTAGGAAGGAAAGTGGAGACTAAAGCACTAGGGCTGCACAATATATCGTTTCAGCATTGATATTGCAATGTGTACATATGCAATAGTCCAATCGCTGGATGCTCAATGTTGATTAAGGATCATAGTTGACCAGAAGCCACAGTTCAGAACACATGATATTTGTAAAGTCACTGCAAAATTTAACCATAAGGGAGTGAAAGTTTGTTTACATGTGTTTTTAAGACCTGTGACCTGTGCGAGTATTTTAAGAGTACTATTTTTATAAATTAATGGTTATTTAATATTTTTTTTCTTTGCTCTGTTGTAATTATCTATGTGGATAATTTATTCATTTTACTGGGCGTGATTCACTCCCCTATAGAATCAACCCAAATCAATCTAAATTAATCAGTTATTTCCAAATGCAGTTCTTAAAGCCATTTGGTAAAATTGTATTCCTATTGCAATATATATTGCAAATAAATAAAAATATAGCAATGTCTGATTTAGTTATTTCTCCTCTAATATTGTGCCAGCCCTATGAAGCATTGCCTTATGCGTGTTAAAAAAACTTGTCACTGTGCGTTTTCTGCTCTGAACCACTAAGTGGTGCTATAATGTTACCTTTGCAAGTGATGAGGTGAATGCAGGAGTCAACTGTTATTAGAAATGACAAAAAATACGGTTTAATATGGTTTTTAAACTCTTATTTGCATCATGTTTAGTAATTGTAAGATTATTTGTTTGATGGTTGGAACAAAATATTTAGAACAGATCTGCAAACGGCACAAAAGCATTCTGTGCTTTTATTTCTGTGCTGTTATAATGCCATCCTAATACCACACATTTTCAATTAATGTAGAAACGGAAATTATTTGTTTGTATTTCTGAGAATTTTGTAATGAACTGTTTGTTTGTTTTTTCAGAGGGATCCTGATATGAGGATGCATATGGGAGGTAAGAAAGGGACTCAACTTGCCGTTAGTGGCATTCTGTTCTTTCACCTTGTTTCAGAGAATATCTCATTTTCTCTCCATGATTGGTCTTTTATTCATGTTTGTAATATTACACAGTTCAAGGCTTTAATGGTACACGAAAAAAATCACTATTTGTTACATTTACTCTTTTGAAGTCACTGTTTGGAATGTTTGCCGTTTTCTACATAAAAATTGCTTTTCCTTTTTTTTTAGACATCTGTTAAACAATGTTTTAACATTCAATTCCAATTATGGTTTTAAAAAATTTATTTCCCAGTAATTGTTTAAAGGCAGCCCCATTACTTAAACATTAATGCAGAGCCCAATTTAGAGATCTAATGAATAATTAGAGATATAATAACCCTGAAATTAGGGCTGCAGGATATTGTGAAAAACTAACATTATGATATATATATATATATATATATATATATATATATATATATATATATATATATATATATATATATATTTATTTATTTATTTATTTATATATATTTTTTTTTATTTTATTTGAATTTTTTTGCGATATTCATACAATTACACCAGATGTGCTATTTGCAGTGCATTTCTTGCATGTGTTGTGGGTATTTTCATGCATAGCAATCTATGAATACAATTAAAATAATGTTTTATCGTTTCCAGAGTCTAACAGTATTTAAGTACAGTTACTGAATGATAAAAATTCTATAAAATTAATTGTAGTTATGGTCACAAATGGTACAATTTGTTATACCTTTATTTTTTAAATCATTATACAATCACAGGCATCAAAATGCATGCTAATGATAAATTTTGATTGTGCAGCCCAAACTCAAATGTACGCTAACATGTATATTGCTCAACAATTTTCATGTTGATCCGAATAATTAACTTCTAGTAATTTAAGTATACATTGTAGTATTTGTATAACTTGTTTTCATGACACGATTTGTTCTCTTTCTCTGGTGGGGTGACAGGTCAGGGAATGGGCATGAACAGGAACCCGATGGGTGGAAATGCCTCAAACACAGGCTCTACCAACTTGGCTTCTAATGAGGTACTGATTTCTCCACGTACACTTTGAAGACTGTATGTGTAGTGTATGCATGTGTGTAAGCATATTTCTCTGTCTCTCTTTCAGCAGGGAGCTTCTGGTAATCCAGGTGGTCTTCCTCTTCCCTTCCCTCGTCCTGGACCTAATGATTTTGGCGCCAACAAACGCCGCAGATTCTGAGACCACCAGCCAAACATCCTTAGTTTTCTTTCTTTTTTTTTTTACATACTGTAAAATATATTTTAAGTGCAAATTGTGGTTTTGTAGAGCCTGAAATGAATTTGTGCATTCAAATCTTTTAATCAGGTTTATGTTTTAAGTTCCTCTGATCTCATATCCCCTTTAAGATCTTATGAGATGTTTCCAGAAACTAATTGAGCCCATTTCTGGGGGAAAACCTTCACGGTTATGATTCCTTACCATAGAGAGTCTTCATCTGTGAACAGGGATTTACTTGTGCATGGAAACAGCTCCAGGGTGGATATTTCAGCATTGTATAGCCCTATTTTTGTCATTTTTATTAATTTCCTCTCTTTTGTATTTCACCCAGCAGTGACTTTTTCTAAACTAGAAATTAGCTATTGTCCGTCTCTTGTCCTCTGCAATGCTTGCCTTTCTAGACAACTTTAAATAAATTCATAACTACATGTTACACACAGTTAAGTGTTGCTGGTGGCGTTCTTGGGTTGAAATTCATTATTTGCCTTTTTTTGAGAGCTGTTGCAGTAGAGAAATTGCAGTGCTGGTTCTCTCGTCCCAAAGTCAATGGGTTTTTTTAAATGGGATTTCAGTTAAATTACTTAAATGCGTTTTGTGCCTATAACAAACATACTTTAACGTTTTATTCTATGACAAAATATGTCAGTTACATCACACGTGTTTTTATTTTTTTTAATCGGCTACGCTTTAAAAAGATGGTTGCTAAATGGGACTATAGGCAGTGTCAGAGTCTGGAGCTGACAGTCATTGAGCTGAACTTGTCTGGAAAGCAGACCGCTTTAAATTTACAGCTTGCGTTGGGCATTTGGATTTATCTGTTATTAGTGTTTTCATAAATGATATTTTATAGTTTGTAGTATTTTTCTAATTGGTGGTTCATATTGTGTTTGGATAATAACATGTAGAGATCGTCATGAGAGATTTATTAGTTTCATTAGACTTAGTGTATCGTTTATTTTAATGAAGCTGTTTTATGAAGATATTGCTTACTATAGGGCACCCTGTTTCTTACCTGCTTTCAGTAATACATTGCAAATGTGTGAATAAATTTGTAAAAATATTTACTAACATTTTAACGCGATTCTTTTACATTAACATCTAATGATTTTTTCGTCATTATTTTCTTCATCTGAACTTAGTTTTAACTATAACTGCAATATTTACACTCCCCTTAAAATGTCTAACCTTATTGTTAAGTGACTTTATTTTTTTAACACTGTTTAGTCATCTAATGGGATCTCCATTTTGTGTATTAGTGCAAATAAAATCAGAGCAGGTTTAAATAATTAAAATGATCATTGTGATTCCACAAGCATGTTTTTCTTCATGACTTTAATGTTTGATATTGGGGTGCTTTTTTTGTTTTTTTCACGCCATAACTCAGTATTTGAAATATTACAAGAGTTAAGATTTTCTTGTGGGTTTACAAAGCCAGCCACTGAGAATCTTGCTAATAGTTTCATCTCCAAATCCTTACAGGTTACAGAGAACCACTCATCTGGCCAAGGAAGTGCTGTTGCACTTTATGCACAAAAAAACAAATGCTATGCACTTGAAAGTGAGTTGTTACAGGTTTCCAGCTTTCTTTGAAATATATTGTTCAACAGAAGAAAAACACTTGGAACAAGACTAGAGATTTTTTATTTTGTGAGGGTGAACTATTCCTTTAGAGCACAGGTGTCAAACTTCTGGAGGGCCACAGCTCTGCGCAGTTTAGTTCCAACCCTAATTAAACACCTGATCAACCTAATTGAGTTTGATAGCTACAGATAGGAGCTTTGAAGCAGGGTTGGAATTAAACTCTGCAGGGCTGCAGCTCTCCAGGAACTGAGTTTGACATGGCTGCTTCAAAGGCAGAGTCAAGCAGCATTTATTCTGTTGATGTTTTTTGGTACTCATGATCTCGGTGGAATAATGGCATCAAATTGTTAGACTAAAAACACAGAGCAACCACCAATTTTAATCAGGTTTTTTTTCGGCAGCAATGTTATTTAAAACCTTAGGCTTTTTCTTTTGTCAAATGATTTAAATAGTCGTGGGTATAAAGTTGAATATAAAGTGATATAAAGCTGAATTTTCCAACTTTGAGATGTTTCTAATACTGGAACAGCTGATTGTGTTCCTTCATTTACATTAGAGAACATGTTTTTTCTTAAATTATTCAGAAAAATGTTCTGTACTAGAACTTAAATAGTTTTTTAAACTGAATGAATAAGATTAAAATTACTGTTCACAAGTGCTCTGTCTGTGCAAGACATGAACTTCTGCGGTGCAAAATTGTGCATCGTGTACACTGGACAAACCTTCAGCATATAGGATGCTTGTAATTGCTGTAATTCCACCCCAGCCACTTAAGCACATATGTTTTGGTCTTGTATAAAGCTTAACTGCTTTTGGGACACTATTTTTTAAAACTATCTGTTTTGGGGGGTATCCATATTCCCTCTTGCCCACTGATTGCCATATTTTGATTTTTCCCATGTCATATAATCTTACAAAGATACAATCTGATTGCATAGCTTTATATTGGGCTCCTGGTCAAACGACTAATATTGCTTAGGCCAGAGATGCCCAAAGTAGGGCCTGTGGGCCAAAGTTGGTCCATTGTAACCGTTGATTTAGCCCATCATTCCATCTGAGAAGAGAGTAAGAGGGTTGGGCTCAATTTAATTTTTTTATTTATTTTTTGGCTACAAAAAAAGCATTTCAATCAATTAAATGCTGTAAATGAATCAGATTTTTTTTAAATGTCAATAGTCACTGGATGATTAGAGGAAGACATCGGTAAGCAAACCAAAGCAAAAACTAGTGTAACTTACAGAAATAAATTACATTGCTTTTGTTTTGACTAATAAGTTCATTATAAAAATGTAAAAATATATGCTGTATTATTTAATATAAAGTAATGTTTTATTAGTTATTTCTAAATATTAAATAAATGAGGAAATTACCCATGGCAACTATGTTTACCTTCGGCCCACTAGCCTCAATCAAGTTTGGTTTTTTGCTCTTCAGAAGAAAAAGTTTGAGCACCCCTGGCTTAGGTGGAAAGATCAGAAACCTCCAACCCCAACACAGTAGATCCGCGATGTCCTTCTTCCTAAAGTTGAAAAAATGTCCACAGGTTCATCTAACCAGTTTAAGAAAACTTATAGGAACTATTATGGGAAATATATCCAAGAACATGTTTTATTGTGAAATCTAGACCAAGTCCTTGTTCAAACAAATTGATTCTTTTTCTTTCTTAAGTTCAAAGTGGAGTGTATTGTGTGATACAGATTGTAAAATTGTAGGTTTTGTTAAGCTACATTATTATTTTTATTATATTATAATTATTATATTATTACTATTTTTTTTTTTGTTGGTATGTTTTTTTTACTTTGTTATTTCATTGTATGTGTGCTTAATGCTTTTTAAAATATAATTGTATTTTAACTGTAATTTGCCATGAAATTATAAAAAAAAATAATAATAATGAAATGACCGGTCTACCCAAACTAACTTAATGAATTTAAGGTCAATTCAGCCTGTGTGACAATAAAGCTAGATGTGGGGGATTCGAGTTGTTAAAGGGTGAAATTTAATAATAGATATCTGTTTCCCAGATATTTAGCGTATATTTCAATGCTTGCTGTTTTTTTCATTATTAAACATATTGGCTAAATACTTGACTGTTTTAAAGATAACCTATCTTCTTTAAGCTTCATGCCTATTATTTGCAGCTAAATTGACCGCAAATAAACATATTATTCTTATCTACTTAAGCATTTTAAACTCTTAATCATAAACTCTTTTGAGGAAAACATACACAAAAAGTGTGTGGTTGTCTCTGTTGATTCATATGTTCATTCGAAATCAATATTGCTGACTCAATGACAGAAGGACATTATGAGATTTGTGTGTAGATGTTGTTGACATTGAGATCAGGAAGCTCGATTCGAGTGTTTAGCATAAGAAGGTAGGCGTCATCTTAATTCTCCTGTCGACCCTGCAGCGACGGCTGGACGACTTAAAAAAAACTGAATTAAGTTTTTCAATTCGACGACTTTTTAAAACGAAATGGCAGGTAAGAAGAACCAATCTTCTGTGTGAGTTAGAACAGGGAGAAAGTTATTTGTAACTTCATTCAGATTGTAACGTTTTTGAAAATCCGCAGAACAATGTGGTGACAAGTGAAAGTAAAAGAAGCTTTTACTCTGTAGCCTATTAAAGTAGTAGTTTACTCTTCATTAGCCTTTCAGAAATGTTTGGAATCTTTATAGCAGCGTGTGAATCAAATTATCATGATTAATTAATTTGTACGTCAACGAAACATAATTATGATTAATTAGTTAGTCTCGTTAGGCTAATAATCGTAGTTCGACATTAATAGGCTAATAATGCATTATTGAAATCCAAATTCTTTGCAAATTAGCTGATGCACTGTGAGTTAAAGTTAACATGAACAAGAACGAACAACTTTATTTCCATTATCATACTTACGTTAACAAAGTATACTAAAATAAATAAATATTGCAATAAATGTATTTTTCGTTGTTTGTCAATGTTAGTAACTAAATACACCCTTTATTGTACCCAACTGTCTTGCTAACGAACTTTCTATTAGATCAACTGTTGGAAAACCTTCGCATTCCGCTGATCAAAGGTTTGTCAGAGCGCGTCATCAATGGTTTGCTGGATGATCTTCAGCAAAACAGGGTGTTTGGCGAAGAGGAGATTGAAGACATCCAGCAGAAGATGAAAACACGGACTGATCAAGCTCGCCATGTGATTGACGATGTGAAGCGAAAAGGAGTCAAAGCAAGCGAGATTATGCTGACATGCTTGAAGACCAGAGACGCCCATCTTTACGACACCCTGGACATTGACAGACTGTTGGCACCAGTTCCTGAGACAGAGGCGACCCCTAGTCAATTACCTGAAACTACAGGCTGTTATACGGGTAGGCTATAAATTCCACGGAAAATTCAAAGACTGTATTTATATATATGTAATGTAATCTTTAAAGTGATACTTTATTTATTGTTGATTTTGTGGCATTTATGTAACACATTGATCAAATGAAAATGAGTGCCCATAAGAAAATTAACCAGGTTCTGCAACAAAGCAAGCTTTCAGTAAAATACAAATGGTAGCCTAATCCCTAATCCATGTTCCACAAAAAAATTAACATGCTTTTACTTTAACCCTTTAACTACCTGCTCTACCAAATGGTTGACCATATTTTGACTGTTCTCAATAATGGTTTATACACAGTGTAAAACATTGTTGGTTTACAAAAAAATCAAACAAACAATCCTGTTGCACTACTAAACTTAATTTTGGTTTTATTGTAAAAATAAAAACATTAAAACGTGTTAAATTAGAATCTGAATTATTTTATGACATACTTCAAAAAATAACATGACTTAGTGTTAAAAATGATTTATTTTGATTATGTTTTTTAATAAATTGGTCTTACACTTCCAAACAAGCATTTTTTGTTTTTAAAAGATGTCTAATAGATGTCTAATAGACTTCTAAACTATAGTTGTCTTGGCTAAAACAAGGCTTAATTTGGGCTGTCAGTGAAAATCTAATCAACGTTGAATAGGCCAAAACAAGACCAAGTCATCAAAAAAACAGAAATGAATGACTTCACATATAAAGTCTGTCTAATCTGTCTACTTGATGACCAGTCTAGTTTTGAGCTATTCTTAGATGTCTATTAGATTGTCACTGGCAGCGCAAGTTTAGCCTTGTTTTAGCCAAGCTGTCTACGTTTAGATGTCTATTAGACGTCTATTGAACACACAATTGTTTGCTATAGGGTCATATTTTCTGATTTTTCATAGCATATGTATTAACTTTTACCATAAACCGACATATCAATCATTTGGTAGAGGTTGATATTTTAGAAATTATGGGATGTGTTAAAAATGCATCAGGTGTGCTAACTAGCAACATTAGGAGTTAAGAAATGTAATCCAAATTTAGTTTCTTGGTGGGGCAAGATTTCCTTGCTGAGATAATAAAAAATTCTATCATTACAAAAGTTCTATTTCCTCTACAAATACCATTAAACCATTATAAAGCACCAAACTTTAACCATTAAAACTTGTTCATTTGTATTAGTGTACTTTGGTACATTTTATATTTAATTTCTAAATGCTAGGCTCACCAATAAAAGCAAACATTGTAACCATTAAAGCCATTAAAAAATCTTTAAGGGTTCTATTATTTGCAGCAGGGTTACACTGTTAATAATTTCTGTAAATTACACAGTATTTAACTGTAATATTAACTATTAGGGAACAATGGGGACGAAAGTAACAAAGGGATTTTCTCGAAGCCCTGACAACATTTGCTTTCTAGGCTATAACAGCACATTCAGCAGGCAACTCTTGATGAAGCTGCCAAATATCAGCTAATATCGGGACTATGTCCACGTGGTTAGGTCCGAAATTTCGTTTTTAAGTGCAGAAAGTAAATTATTGTAGGTTATTTTTTGATATTACAATTGTGTCTCTTTTCAAGCATCACATTAATGATCAATCTACAGGTTATTTATTGCAACAACACATCCTTAAGTTTGCAATCTCTGAGTTTTTCAGTTTAAAATTAAATTAGGCAAGACTTCCTGTGGGGACGAAAGTAAGACTGTTATGATGGTTTATGGATGAGTGTAATTTATGCCCCACTACTAATAGACAAACCTTATTTTTCACTTCCACATTAGAGTTTTCAGTGTTTTGATTCATATGTTTGAATAAATTAATGCATATTGCCAATAATAATAAAAATATATTATCAAAAATTTGAGTAAAAAATTAACATGTTGCATTGTTGGATTGCTTTTGAAACATTTGATGGAGCTGAAATTTAAAATGAAAATGCAGCTTAATATTTTTAGAAAAAAAAAGGACAAAACATGTTTGCAGTTAACATTAACAAGGTCATAGTCAGATATCTTTAAAAATAAACAAGATTAAGCCAGTAAATCTAGGAAATATTGTTGTCTTACTTTTGACCCACCCGACCCGTGTGTTACTTTTGTCCCTACTGACGGGGTCAAAAGTAAGAACGTGCAATATATGTTTAAAGTGAAAATATTTTGAAATAGTTTTACATTTTTTTTCAAGATACCACCCAATATTGATAGACCACATGAGTTAGTAGCCACAGCAAAAATATATTTCTGTCTAGTGTCTACAAAATTATCTTTTAAAAATAGGTTTTTTGAAAAATGTTACTTTCATCCCCGCTCTCCCCAAGTATTAATCAGTATTTTACTGTAGAACAGTTATGCAGTATGTTACTGTATTTTAAAGTTGCATTGTGAAAATTACTGTATATTTTACAATAAAGTTCTATACAAGCTTTATACAGTTCTATAAACACATAAACAGCAAGAAAAATGGTGATGTAAATGTAAATACAGAATTTCTGCTGTAACTGATTTACAGTAAGTTACTGACGAACTGCTGCCAGTATTTTACTGTATATTCTACAGGAAATTGTTAACAGTGTAGAATGGACATAAGGGGATTTGAAACTGTTACTAGACTTCACACTACAAAAAATATAGGCTATAAAAGGTTTTTTCCATAGTGATACCACAGAAGAACCTTTCTTTGTTTCCATAAGAACCTTTCAGTGAACATTTTTTCTTGTAGTGAAGACCATTTTCATAATCTAAGAACATTTAGGAAACATTTGTAAAATGGAAAGTTTCCCTGTCAATACAGAACCTTTATTTGTTAGTGTTTAAAGATTGCTTTTTAACTAGCGTATCTTTTTATTGTTTTTTAACAGATAAGACCAACACAATGGTAATGAAGCTGCAATGGAACATTTTCACATACATTTCCAAAGAGAACTCATTTTTAAATGTTGTTTGTGCTCTGTTGACGTTTGTTCTCTTGTTCTAGCCTGAGTACGAGATGAACAGCAATCCACGTGGACTTTGTCTAATTTTTAATAACGAGAATTTTAGAAATCCTAAAATGAAACGATATGGATCCCAAAAGGATGCCGGTAGGCAGTAAATTATTATTCATTTTTGACAAAACAACACACTCAAAATCAAACCATACCTTTTTACTTTAAAGAGATCCAGATAGACATTCAACTTTCCCTGGTTTATTATTGTTTTTTGTTTGTTATTTTTTCTCTTTCACTTGTGCTTGTGGTCATGCACTGTTGCACTTTTATGCATTCGTCAGATTCTCTGAAGGACTTGTTTGAATCGCTGGGCTTTCTGGTTGAAATCAAGAAAGACCAGACTGTATCTGCCATGAAGATGACTTTGAAGCAATACAGTGAGAATCGCCAGCATGGAGACTGCTTCGTCTGTTGTGTTCTGAGTCATGGAGATGAGTCTGGTGTTCTGGGATATGATGAACAGATATGTCCTGTGGATGACATCACGTCCCCATTTAATGGAGCCAACTGCTCCTCTCTTGCCGGCAAACCCAAAGTGTTCTTCATCCAGGCATGTAGAGGAGAAAAGATTCAGAGCAAAGTGATGGTTGCAGATTGTCTTGGTGGTAGTCGTACGCAAAAACCTGGCAGAGTATCGGTCAGCATTCCTAAAGATTCAGACTTTCTGATTGCCAGGTCCACTGTGGAAGGCTATGTGTCGATCCGCGATGAAATCAGAGGATCCTGGTTTATACAGTCCCTTTGTGAGAATTTAAAAGAGGGAAGTAAACGGTGAGTTCTACTGATCTTATTTACATGCAGAATAAAATAAAAGCCTCTTGTCAGGATTTAAATGTTTAATTGTTCTGTCCTTCATTTTTAGAGGCCATGACATCTTGAGTATTCTCACAAAGGTCAATAATGACGTAAGCCTTAAAGAAGGCTATTTAGAAGTTAACAAAGACAGGGTAGATGCAAAAGTGACCCCTCAGCCCATTTTCACTTTGAGGAAGCTTCTCATTTTCAGACCTCTGAAGGTAAGAACGCAAACCTGTTTGTTTTAGTTTCTTTTTCCTCTGAAATGGATTATGTCTGTGAACTTTGTGATGCTGTAAATTTAATTGCTGCCATGCGGTGTCTGTTCAATTCTGTGGTGAAATATTTTTCAATTCAGTTGAACCAACTTATTTATGTTATTTTAGATTATTTATTCAAATAATCTCGCTTCATTCTTCATTGTAGAGGTCAGGCTGGTTCTCTTAAACAGATGAAAACAGGCTAAATGCATGATTTGTTCATCTCAAGGAAGAGAGGTCTTCCAATCACAGAGAATGTCTCCAATATTCACCTCTGCTTTTGCTCTATTTGTTATTTGAGTTTTTATGATTACGTGTTTCACTTTTAACCATGCAGACTACTTTGAACCTAACCTAACCTAAACATGGTCTAACTTTTTGTATTATCAAACTTTCTCACTTGACTAAATGCTCAAATATGCATGTTGCAAGAATATGGATAATACTAATATAACTGAACTGTATGTCTGTTATTACCATAATATTGTTTTGTATGATAGGAGAATCGGGACCATTAAGACAAAGGACATTTGTGTCCATACTTTTATAAATGTGAATGCTTTTTCAAATTGTAATAGTTTGTATCTGATTTTACGCACATGACTTTAATAATAAATGACATTATAGTTTCTTTCATTGCTCTTTTTTTCTCTCCGACTGTTGTGATGAGCTTAAATCTAAAATAAATTGCTTTACCCTTTACCTATCACTGTCTTGCTACCGGGACAATTAAATTTACATCCTACATGTTTTTGCAATTAAATCCTAATCCATTCATAACAAACTATGTATTGCTTGAAAGGTCCAAGACATCTGAATACATATTTTACCACAGTTTTATAGAAAGAGAACTAGATTAAAAAACAAGTAGTCACTCTACAACCTGTGGTACTATTTACAGTTACATATTTAAACATACTACATATTTTATTCTAAACACAATCATGACAAACTATATATAATTTGAAAGCTTGGCATGTCTAGTTTTCATCTCTGTTAGATATTACTGAGCAACAGTTATTTATTTACAACAAGGATACTCTTCAGAGTCGTAAAGCATAACTTTGCTACAGCAATCTACATGTAAAATTTGGTTTAAATGTTTTTTACATTCTAAATTCAAGTAAAAACCACCAAAACTGCCCATACTTTAGAATTTCATGTCTACTTTACAAATGTTGTCAAAAATGCAGTTCATACTCCTCTAAACATAGGGTGTACTTGTATTTTCACCAATGGAAACTAGAGGTCATCTTGTGGTCATGTCAAAGCAAAATCTTACTGAAAGCTCTTATTTTGAAATATCAACTCTAAGTTTAAAATATAATTTATTTAGATATTTAACTTCAGGCCTGTAGTCAGCCTGGTGAAAGGGGTGGTTCTTTTTTCTCAAAAAGTGTACTTTTTTGGCAGATATTCACCTAATTTCATTTAATTATGAGATTTAGATACTGCATTTTAGTGACATTTTAAGCACTATTTTAGCTGGATTAGCTTGTCGGATGGTCATCATTACCACACTTTTTGATGTACAGTTCATGTTCTGTTTCCACTGATCATTTTTGAGATGTTTCAGCAGCTTAATTGGAGTTCACCTGTGGTAAATTTAGTTGATTGGACATGATTTAAATAGGCATACACCTGTCTATATAAGGTCCCAGGGTTGACAGTGCATGTCAAAGCACAAACCGAGCATGAAGACAAAGGAATTGTCTGTAGACCTCTGAGACAGGATTGTCTCAAGGCACAAGGCCGGGGAAGGTTACAGAAAAAATTCTGCTGCTCTGAAAGTTCCAATGAGCACAGTGGCCTCCATCATCCGTAGATGGAAGATATTTGGAACCACCAGGATTCTAGAGCTGGCCGGCCATCTAAGCTGAGTGATTGGGGGAGAAGGACCTTAGTCAGGGAGGTGATCAATAACCCGATGGTCACTCTGTCTAAGCTCCAAAGGACATCCATCTGTGCAGCAATCCACCAATCAGGCCTGTATGGTAGAGTGGCCAGACAGAAGCTGCTTCCCACCTGGAATTTGCCAAAAGGCATCTGAAAGACTCTCAGACCATAAGAAACAAACTGCTCTGATGAGACTAAAATTAAACTCTGGAGTGAATGCCAGGCGTTACGTTTGGAGAAAACCAGGTACCGCTCATCACCAGGCTAATATCCTCCCTACAGTGAAGCATGGTGGTGGCAGCATCATGCTGTGGGGATGTTTTTCAGCAGCAGGAACTGGAAGACTAGTCAGGATAGAAGGAAAGATGAATGCAGCAATGTACAGAGACATCCTAAATGAAAACCTGCTTCAGAGTGCTCTTGACCTCAGACTGGGGCTACGGTTCATCTTCCAGCAGGACAATGACCCAAAGCACACTGCCAAAATATAAATGGAGTGGGTTCAAACAACTCGGTGAATGTACTTGAATGGCCCAGCCAGAGCCCAGACTAAATCCTATTGAACATCTCTGGAGAGATCTGAAAATGGCTGTACATCGTCACTTCCCATCCAACCTAATGGAGCTTGAGAGGTACTGCAAAGAGGAACAGGCAAAACTTCCCAAAGACAGGTGTGCCAAGCTTGTGGCATCATATTCAAAAAGACTTGAGGCTGTAATTGCTGCCAAAGGTGCATCAACAAAGTATTGAGCAAAGGCTGTGAATACTTCTGTACATGTGATTTTTCAGGTTTTTTGTTTTTAATAAATTTGCAACAATTTCAAAAAATCTTTTTCCACATTGTCATTAGGGGGTATTGTGTGTAGAATTTTGAGGAAATAAATACATTTAATCCATTTTAGAATAAGGTTGTATTCTACAAAGTGAAGCGCTATCAATACTTTCCGGATGCACTGTACAAAAACATATTTTCTAAAGATTTACAATAAATAAATGTGAAAAAAAATACAGATTTATTACATTAAATGGAAAAAAAAGGGAAAAAAATAGGAATCTGTTAAAGTTTTAAATGAAAATATGTAGTCTATTGTCATTTATTAGGCAGATAACAAACTACATTTGAAACTTCAAGGATAACAACAATAGCCAAATTAGTATTTAAATCAATTTCAATATGGTATGCTTTTGGTGCTTCACACCTTTTTTTTTTTGCTCATTTTTGTTTCAAGCATAAGGGTCCAAGATTTAGAATAAAAGTTACTTGTACGATGTTTTCTCAGTTTAAAAACAATTCAGTAGTGAAAGATGACTTGCCTTATGTCAGATTGAAAATTAAAAGTATTAGTTAGCATTGGCCAAAACTGATTAGCTAAAGTCACTGAAGCGACACCCAACAATGGATTCCGCTTGGTCTTATAGTCTTTTTCGATGGGTTATTTTGACTGTTTATGATGGCACAGCAGTCAAAATGGGAAATGAGTTAATGTATTGGACAAATTCTGGACCTTTGTCAGTGAGGGGTGGGTCTTCCTAACCACCTGAACACCCCCGGCTAAGGACCTGAGTTTGGATTTTCTGTCAATTTTAGGCTAAAACATTTATTGTAAAATACATATTGCATGTATATTGACAATCATTTAAATCACGTTCATGTGTCATTTTCCTGGCGACAATTAAGGGGTTAAAACATGTAACAAATCTATACCAACAGCATAAACCGTCTAATAAAAAAATTAAAAAGCCTTTTAAAATACTTTTATTTAATCTTTATATGTAAAAACAACCTGTTGTACATCACAATAAATATTTGATTATATTATCTGGAAAACACAAAAATATATAATCCCTGTAAGCAGTAAATTTAATCAAAACACAGCGGTATATAGCTTATTTAATCATGAATGCCCCGAAGTACGTGGCTTCCTGAGGGAAACGTACTGCGCTTGTGTCCAGCACGTACAGTGAGAGCCTGTCGCCCTTTTGTAAGCGGAACAGCGCCCCCTGGTGGTTGGAATAAAGCTGTACACCATATCTGACGCTCGCGCATGGAGTCACTGTGGCTTTGGAGAGCAGCACAGGTCGAGGATGGTACGCTGTCCTCTTGTATAAATACTGCGTAAAATGCACATTCTGTCCTAACTGTGTTTCGAAATTAACCTGAGAGTAAACGAAGTAAATTCCGCTTAGGGGCACCACTATTTCACCGTCGGGACTCAGCCGCATTAACCCCTCCTGGATGATCTGGCCATTCATGTTGTCCCACTGAATGCGACCCAGTGGAGGAACCTCGTCTACAAAAAGAATGTTGCGATTATTAACCTGTTGAACGTAATCACATTTTCTAACACACGTGTAAACGGTGTCTCGTCTTACCATTTATCTGCAGACTTTGATATTGTTTAAGGTCTTGTTTTGCCCCGACGTGCACAGCAGGTCTGAAAATCTCAGTGATGTTATGTTCTGTCAGATTTAACGACATATATTCAAATTTAATTTATGCTAAATTAAAAAGGGTCTGACTAAAGGTAGCCTAGTTCACCCAAAAATGAAATTTTTTGACATGTCAATACTCAGTCTTTACTTACCACAACAATGTTTGAGTTTCTTTTCTTTCTTTTTTGGTTATTTTACATTTTTTGGGGAACCTGTAGCCAAACCATTGAATTCCATAGTATTTGTTTTTCCTAGGCCAACTATGGAAGTCATTAGTTACAGGTTAACATTTTTGGACCAACCTCTTTGTGTTCAAAAAATGAAATTCATGGAACCACTTAAGGGTGAGAAAACTTTCATTTTTGGGAAAATGTTTAATGGAATATAGGCAAGTCATCCTCACTGTCATTTCAAATCCATGAGCATTTCTTTCATATTTTTAGGATGAATGCATGATCGCTTGAACTGATTCACTTTTAGCTGGAATTCACATAAACTAACATGAACATCAACAGAACCTGCTTTAATATTCCTGCTTGATACATTGATACATTCCTGCTACATACAAACCTCAGTGATTCTTCATAGAAGCTCAAATTGCTGATGTGGCAAACAATAATCACCCTGATTGGCGATGGTGTCAAGCAGGAATGCTTGAGCTTCCATAACCAAATTTTGATGCTGTAATATTTTTGCTGATCAATGTTTAGCATATATATGAATAAGACCCAATCCCAGTTCTACCCTTTAGCCCTTCCCCTTACCCCTACTCCTCATTTTGGGCATTCACGTGAAGGGGTAGGGGTGTCCCAATTCTCTTTATCTTGAAGGCGTAGGGCTAAGGTGAAGGGCTAGATAGCCCACGAAAGAGAGATTTTCCAGGACCACACTCAAAACCAAGGGGTAAGAAAATTTCCCAGAATACACCAGCTACAACGGCTGCATAGCTGCACCCGGAAGTCAGGAGATGTACAAATTAGTATTTTTTGTCATCATTAATTTTTACAACAAACAGACATATGTTTTAAATACATTCATAACTGTGTTAATGTTTTAATGTCATACTTTAAAAAAAAACGCTAAAATAAAAACTATAATCTAAATCTATAATCCCTAATAATAACTCATGTATAGCAGTCCCTCAAGCAGAGAAGGGCTAAGGGGTAGAATTAAGATTGGGCCTAAGTCTCATCTAAATCTGCCCAAAAAGTGATTCCTCTTTAAAATACTTAGATTAAACCATTTATTCTGATTTTCCAAATTATCAATTTGTATACATAATTATTCACAATTATTATTTTGTCATCTGAAGATAAGATAAATGGTCTTATGGATTTGTAAAGACGTGAGGATGAGCAAATGACGACAGAATTTTCATTTAGAGGCTTGATTTCCTCAAAGGTTCCAAAAGAGAGGTTTTCAGTGTAGGACCGTATTTGTGTTTAATATTTTATTGAAAAGTCTTGAATGTATTTTAAGTGTGAAGTATATCTCACAAATTTAAAGAACATTGTTCCACCGATTATAAAGAATAAAGAACCTGTTATTTTTTCATGAAACCAATAAGAAACCTCTATTTTTTTAAAGTGCTGAGATAATCATATGACGCATCCCAGCAAGCAATAGCCGTCATTTCACCGGCTAGGTGAAGTATAGACCAGATCTAGCCCAGCTACGTGTAACCCAATTTTAGCCCAAATAACCTTAAATTTGGTTGCATGTTGTTTTTTGCTAAATAAAGCTTATGATATGTATGATACTCCATCATGTAAGAAAAGTCAATAACGTTTATGAGGTTCCTGCAAGTAATAGGCGTAGTTTCAGTTTCTCAGAGAAGTATAGACCCAATCTAGTCCGGCTATGTGTAACCCATCTCTAGCCCAAAAAACCTTAAATTTGCTTACCTGTCTTTTTTTGGCAAAATACCTTGTGATATGTATGATATTCCTTCAAGTAAGGAAAGTCAATCGCATATAAGGTGTTTGGGTTTTTTAAAATATTTGCTATTTTCATAGTCTGAGCGTAGCCTTGAATTAGCTCGTCATCCGGCCGGCTATTTATAGCCCACTGATAGCCTAAACTGATTCACTGTATTTGGCCATGCAGCGCGTGCATCATGCACGCATTATCAGTAAGTGTTTAATTTCGTGACATTTTCTATTTGTAGCCTTAATTTAGCTTTGAATTAGATGGGCTTTACCCACCTCGCAAAATTGACATAAAAAATTTATTGCAGACTTACTGCCTTTTTATTTTTAATTAAAAGTGAATATGGCATAATATATGTTATTTATAATATATTACATATATCTTACGGTAAAACAAGCCAGATCTAATCAGTTAAGAAAAATCAATGCAGTTCTGTACTCCACACGATAGATGGCGGTATTGCACATTTGTCGAGTCGGCTCGGCTGAAATGGACCAACAAATCAAGAAGAAGCTGTTGTGGTTTGAAATTTGTAGCGCTAAGGACTGCGAGCGCGAGTGCCCTACAAGGTAAGTGTAATCTGCTTTAATATAATGTTTTAGCAATGTTTTTTTATTATATGTGTGAGTTTTAATATAGTATTATGCTAATATCAATGGACAGGCACCATTTATTCCAAATATCTTACACAAACAAAAACGGTGTGAGTGAGAGTTACAACATTTTAAACACGTAAAATTAAACACTTATTAAGCAAAGTTCGGTGATTAAGAGCATTTAGTGTGTACATTGCGAGTCGTCTTAAATTGCCTCATGAAGTCAAATAAAAAAATCAGTCATGAGATGAAACTTCTGCAGTTCTGGCTTTTAAATCATATTTGCTTGTGATTTCATAACAAGAGACTTTTAAACACAAGTACCAAGTTAATTCTGTTTTTAGAAAATCTATTCAAGGTAATTTCTGATTTTTTATTGATTTTTTATTTTATAAATAAACTTTACTATGTTATGGAAAATATATTTTTTTAGTAATATGATTAACTGTATTTTGACTTGTCACAGTAAAATTAAGTATAAAGTAAGCTGATAGTTATTATTATAATGCTTCTCTAATATTTGTAATTGTTTTTCCTCCACAGATATTTGAGTGTGGCTGTGTGAAATGAGCAGTCTAGCAGGTATGAGTTGCTTAAACACTTTAGACTAAAACATTTACACTATGACCACATTTGCTGGTTTCCCTGTCCATATGCAGATTGCCCATGTACAGTAACAAGCTGGATGAAGCTTTCGAGTCACATCAAACACACAGAATGAATATTAAACAGTATTTATGCATTATCCATATAACTGCTGTTGACATAAAGAAGCATTGAATATAACACATTGATACTAAAATAGTTAAAATAAGTGAATAAATAATTGAATTTAAATGTGTAAATAAGTAATAAGCTTTAAGCTGTAAACCTGTGGATAATTATTTTTTATGTTAATAGATGTTTTTTTTTCTTCTAGTTTTAATACGTAACCATCAAGTGTGATTGTGTCCTGAAGACCTACCTCATTTGAAGAGTCTGTGCATCTACCTCAATGAAGACTTTTAAAGGAATATGTGGTGAGTGTATCAACCCATCTCCTTTCATAAATGTATTTGTAAAACTCACAGTCACAGGACTGAGTTTGCAACACATCTCAGTATTTTCTCTCCTTTTTCTGCAGGACTGAAAGTGGCTGAATCTCAATGCACACACAACAGTGGAGATCTTTATCGTTTGGGCTGAGGATGCTGGTCCTGGGGACAGACCTACAGATGTGGGTGTAGAAGTTTTGCAGAACCTGCTGAGTGTCACATATAGATTGGATGGACTTTCTGGGCTCATGTACACTTAAAGGGTTTTTTTTAACCAGAAATGAAAACGTTTAATTATTTGTGTCGTACCAAACATTGATTTGTCTTCAAAGTACAAATTAAGATACTTCAGGTGAAATCTGAGAGCTCTCTCATTCTCTATAGACAGCAATGGACCCAACTTGTTTAAAGTTGTTTAAAACATCCTCAAAACAGACCACATGTTTTCAGTTGTTTAATCAGAATATTTTTAAGCTACAAGAATAATTTTGAGTGCATATAAAGCAAAAATAACAGCCTTTGAGTTTCTTTATTCTGTTGAACAAGATATTTTGAGGAAAGCTGAATAACTGTAACCATTGGTATATAACCTGTACTTCCATGGTATGTTTTTTACTGGCTTTCAGCTTTCTTTAAAATATCTTCTGTGTTCAACAGTAAAAAAATAGTTTTTATCTTATTTGTTTTGTCATAACTTTGAAATTTTTATATATATTTATTTTGTATTGTTTAATGTTTTTAATCTTGTTAATGTTGCTTTCATTAATAAAAGCTTTGTTTAATTAGTTTGAATGGAT
The DNA here is from genome assembly GCF_903798145.1 of Danio aesculapii. Lineage (NCBI taxonomy): Eukaryota > Metazoa > Chordata > Actinopteri > Cypriniformes > Danionidae > Danio > Danio aesculapii. Next base: position 23,795,195 of record NC_079439.1, on the reverse strand, counting down.
TGCATTTTTGAGAACCTGTTGATCAAAAATGTTTATATGTGTATTTTTGTTGTTTATTAAATGTACAAACATAATCATTCATTAGCTGAAATTTTGATGACTTGTTTATGCTTGGGCTATACTTAGACGTCTATTAGATTTTCACTGGCAGCCCAAATTTAACCATTATTTAGCCTAGACCAAAATTCACCGGCTTTTAGACGTATATATGTAGCCGTTGAAAAGGCGTCTAAATCACGTCTAGTCTAATCTTGGGCTATGGTTAGACGTCTATTAGATTTTCACTGACAGCCCAAATTTAGCCGTGATTTAGCCTAGACCAAATTTCACCGTCTAATAGACGTCTATATGTAGCCGTCTAAACTTGGGCTATGCTTAGACGTCTATTAGATTTTCACTGACAGCCCAAATTTAGCCGTGATTTAGCCTAGACGTCTAGGCTATGTTTAGACGTCTAATAGACGCCTTTTAGACCAAAAAATGCTTGCTGGGATGTGTTTTACATTAGACAAGTAAATAAATGTAAATATTTTTCAATTACCTCCAAATGTTTCCAGCAGATAATTCTGTATGTCTAACAGCAGCCTCTGATTAAAAAAAAGTATTAATAATGATCATAATAATAATACATTCATAGAATATCTTTCGCAATATGAAATGCTCCGGAGAAGTCTTAAATACCTGATGTGCAGTTTGTTTCAGTTCTTGATTGAACAAGTTACAACTTGTGATTCCTGGTTGATCTGCCGGTTGGCTGAGATTTGTGGAGAGACAGTGTATTGGAAACCCTCCATCTACAACCATTTCACTAGTCTTTTAAGGTGGAAAATGTAAATTAGCATAGCTGTCAATACGCTATTTCTTGTTTATGTTAAAAGATATGATAATATGCTATAAGATTGAAAGATTTGACTTACTCTGTGAATATCTCTGGAGTAGTCATAAAGAAGACAAGCTGTGATAAACGTCTCAGTGCTTAAAATAAAAGTCAGAATCAAGTAGAAGATGTACTGTCCTTTTGCATGTCTGTTTTCAGATGCGTTTTCGTCCAGCTGGCTATAATTGGGGCCGATAGGAAGGTTGGATGTCATATTCGGACAAAGTTTTGCAGCGTATTGGCATGACAGAAAGAGAAAGTATCTAGTGTTTCCCTGTCGGATCCTGCGGAGTCAAAGGTCTGTGTGTTTTCAGAGTTCTTCCGCATCTCAGTTTGTTTTCCTCGCTGGAAAGTCCCGCGTTCGCGGCGCCGCCCCGCTTTTCATCAAGGGGTATAGAGGGTTTATGTCGATGTACAGAATAGGTTTATGGCTAATAATGTATATGCTTTTTCATTATTATTTTATTAACAGAGTACACAAGTGTGCTGGTAAATAATCATCCACCTTGAAGCCAAGTCCGGGACCCATTATGATTCTCTTTGAACTTCAGTGGTCCAGCAGGGATGGCCAAAAATACATTGAAATGTATTTTAAAAATACCAAATACCTTAATTTTACATGTATCAACATACACTATAAAATACAGCAGCCACAAATGTATCAAAATAAAATACTGTATTTTCATTCATTTACTTTTCATCTTAGTCTCTTTATTCATCAGGGGTCACCACAGCGGAATGCACCGCCAACTTATCCAGCATATGTTTTACACGGTGGATGCCCTTCCAGCTGCAACCCAACACTGGGAAAATACTGTATTTTGGATTTTGAAAATACTAGGCCTACAAAATACTTTTAAAAGGGAGCATGAAATGTCTTCCCCATAACTGACTTAGTGAAGTAAACAATGTTTGACAGCAACAGCATTTCTCTGAGCAAGTTTAGTTCAGCTTCTCTGCCAACCCATTCACCTACTCCTGCACATGAGGTATTCAAAAACTCTTTCATTTCTCTTTTATTTTAGTATACATTTTGTACAAATTTCATACAGAAATTTCTTTCTTGAAGATGTAAAAACCCTATAGCGCAGATAATGAGTTAGAATATAGCACTATTTCTCTTTATTGTGTTTCTATCCATTGGGTGGACAGTAAAATTGCCATCTCTTAACAGTCTTATATTTTAAAAGGGTGATGTATAAAGAGGTTATTTAAACTTTTTTGTTCTCTTTTTTTTTTTTTTGCAAGTGAAATTTTCAATACTTAATATATGGTTTCTGAAAAGTACTAAAATCTTCAGTTTTACTCGTCTGCATAAATCATGTTTTTTGAATTTGTACTTTTCAACGAAAACATAAAATATTATATCTCTAAAAATCTCTAAAAATGGAAAAATCTGTTTTTGCACATAAACTCTTCATATACATCCTGCTGCTGCCATGTAACAGGAGTCTGGAGATTTTGACCTGTCTGAATAGACTGCAGTACTATTAAATATTTGTGTCTCATCACACACTGTATTGCGGCATTTTGACATCTTCATTTTATTTCAAATCTATTGTGTTGGTGTATAGAGCCAAAAAATTGTGTCGATGTCCCAAAATTTGCTGGTGCCGAATTATACTGCCATTAGGATTATGCAGTGTACTATTTACAATGATTGTTGACTTTTGTTGCCATTTGTCTGTTGTTTTCTTCTATTTTATTTGTGCTGCATAATTTTCACCCAAATTCCAACCCCACACCACCTTCTTAATCAATATTTAGTTCTGATTTCAAGTAAATAACTGAGAAATTATCAATCTGAGGCCACATTTTTATATCATCATGTAGACGTCTTATGAAGTATTTTACAGTATTTAAAAAACACTAAAGTACTTTGATAGAAAATATTAACCCATTTTCATAAACCCTATCAAATACAAATTACAAACTACTTATTTATGATATTTATATATCACAAATACTGCCCATCCCTGGCCTTAAGATTACTTCAAGTATAAGGCTATTTGAAATAGGACACAACAAAAGCTAAATGAATTTATATCTATGTCACTTGACATTTCTTATTTTCGTTTATTGCACCAGCCACTGTTTTACGGAAATTTGGTTGGCTAAAAAGAAAACAAATAAAGTAATGTTGTTAATTTTACATTAATTCTATGCCCTTTGTGATAGTTTGTCAGCCTGGTGATGTGACAACCTGTTGTAAGATGGTGTTTTTGGTAGTATAGGCTTTAAATCAATGAGAATTACATATTGTTCAGTTCTTTTTATTCTTATGCAACTTTTTAAATTTATTTTTTATTAATGCATGAACGACATATACAAAACAATGCCTTTTTGTAATGTTGTTAATGCTTAGCAATGTTTTTTCGTACGGGCTGTGGCACATGGAACATGAGACTGGCAGGCAGATTGGTGCAGCGGCAGCAGTAATGCGGTCGATGTACCGGTCCATTGTGGTAAAGCTTTCGATTCACCGGTCAATCTATGTTCCTACTCTCACCTATGGTCATGAGCTTTGGGTCATGATTGAAAGGACAAGATCTCAGATATAAGCGGCCGAAATGAGTTTCCTTCGAAGGGTAGCAGGGCGCATTCTTATGTATAGGATCAGGAGCTCTGACACTCGGGAGGAGCTCGGAGTAGAGCCGCTGCTCCTCCACATCGAGAGAAGTCAGTTGAGGTGGTTCGGGCATCTGTTTCGGATGTCTCCTGGACACCTACCTAGGGAGGTGTTCCAGGCATGTCCCACCGGGAGAAGGCCTCAGGGAAGACCCAGGACATGCTGGAGGGACTGTGTCTCTCGGCTGGCTTGGGAACGCCTCGGGATCCCCCTGGAGGAGCTGGAGGAAGTGTCTGGTGAGAGGGAAGTCTGGGGTTCTCTCCTAAGCTGTCCCTGCGACCCGGCCCCGGAAAAGCGTCAGAAAATGAATGAATGAAAATAAAATAATAACAAATACAGAAAAAAATATTACAAATAATGCTAGGCCTTATAACTCACAATAACTTAAACGTGTCAAGCAAATACACAGTTTTAACAGCTTTTTTGTTTGTACTCTCCTTAATGGTACTTCTATAAATATCTAGTTCAAGTACCAATGAACAAAGAGGTTTCTGACTCTTATGCAACTGAATTAATCGGAGTGTTAGGCGTGTCGAGGGTCATAGGCTCTTTTAAAGGTAATAACAACAATAACAACAACAACAGCGATAATAATAATAATAATAATTATTATTATTATTAATATTATTATTATTTTTATTATTATTAATATTAATATTATTATCACACACATATACACTCAATTCTTGTGTTTTATTGATACATTATTTAAATTTCTATTGTGGATACAGTATAAAGTAAAAAAAAGCAATCACCTAAAAATATAAATATATTATAAATACAAATATAGCGGGACATTTACTGGGCGGTCTCTCGTCACAAGACATGCTGCGTCGTTAAGGCGTGCGTTACATACAGCCAATAACCCATTGACATTAATAACGGACAGAAGCACTAGCCAGTTATTCAATCATCCGCTATAGCCGCAGCCAATCAACGCGCAAAGAGGGCGGGTCTCAGGCGGATGGCGGAAGCGTCTACAGGAGCTGTGTGTGACCTGAGAAGGTCTCCGGCCTTGTGCGAGAGCTGCACGGTGAGCGTGGCTGTACATTTTTCCAGGCTGTTCCACAGAAAAGCACAGCTCAGCCGCGATGTTTAAGTGCAAGACAGTATGGAATAAACTGGCTCCGCTGGCCCGGGCCTCGTCTACGTTGTGTCTGCAGAATGCGAGGAAATCAGGCAAGTTGAGAAAAGCGGCAGAGCTGAAGTCTGCGGCTCCACGAATCACCTGCGAACTTCATTTCAGTCTCGCAGAAAGCCTTTCACACTTTGTGTGGAAACACCGGTAGGGTAAAGCTCCTGTTTGGTGCGAGTTGTGCGGTGCTCTACAGATGCTAGATATAGGTTAACCGTGTAAACAGTCAAACCTTAAACTTGCGACACTGAAACGAGTTTCAATGATGAACATTTGTCAGTTTCATTCAGCGGTGTTTGCGGTCAAACTTTACGTGGACATTCTCTCTATATCATTATACGACAGAAAAAACCGGTTTGTGGGTTAGTGTTGGAGCGCACGAGGAGCTGCTTTAATTTTTGTGCCAAGGTCGATGATTATGAAGTCACACTTGTGGCTCTGACAGCTTCATGACGCTGAGGTTCAGCTGAATTACATGACAACAGTTTTGAGGATTACTTGACGAAAGTGACAGGCTGACTATTTCTCTAATTACAAACAGTATATTAAATATTACTCTTAGATATTGGTTTTGTGTTCTTTAAAACATTCCTTACTCCATATTAATATGTGTGTTTGTGTGTGTATAGGTATATAATATATATGTATATAACTTCGTAAAAATGCTGAAGTGAAAAGCTACCCATAAGGCATTAAACCACTAAACCTGGTCATGCTAGTATGAGCGCATCATAGTTTCTTGTGCAAAAACCCAATTTATACTGTTAAAATATACCAGTACAAATGCGTCTTAATTATTATTTGGAAAATATTGATTTACTTACTCATTTTTCAAATTTATTTATTCACTTTATTTTAATAAGATTTGTTTTTTTAATTAAATTTTTATTTATTTAAATAATTTGCATTATTTTCCTATTTCTTCTTTTGTATTCCTTTGTATTTTTTTGAATAGTCTATTATTTTTTATCTGATTTGTGCGTTTAGTTTACCTTTATATCAATATCTGTTTGTTTATATAATTTTTTTTATTATTCTAAAATCATTTTATTCATTCGAAAGGAATTCATTATTAGAAATAATTAAAAAAAAAATTTTTAATAACTTTTTCTCTGACCTTTTTAGCACACTTGCATCTCTGATTTTAAATTCTTTGAATCGAGGCTGACAAATGAACACACCACACAACTCTGGCCTTGAATTCATCAAGGCTAAATACACTACACAACTCTGGCCTTAAACACACCAAGGCTTGCAAACATGACACGATCATTGGCCAGATTTTGTGACCAGGTTTAATATTAGGAGCGGATTATACAATTTTTAAATTAATGTAATATATTCCAGAATTAAGATGTTCAATTTATCCTTCCTACACACAACACACTCACTTAGGCTACACAGATTCACTGTCTGAGGTTAATAAAAAAATTATTGCAGTAGTACACTACACAAGTTTGCAGTCTTGAAGTTGAGTTAATGTGAAAACCATGAGAGAAGTATGCTATTAGTTGCCAAGAGGTCTTGGTAAACAGCAATAAATTAAGCAAAATATAAAACAACTTATTACAGAATAAAACAAAATATTACAGGCCAATTCATTTGTTTTTTGGAAATAAAAATCTCTATTTCCACTGTGTAAATGATAAAATAATGTAGCTTAAGAATTTAGTAACCTGGTCCTATTTGAGGATTATGACACATGTACAGAATTTTGTCAAAGCATTAAGCACCTTTTGTTAAGCTGGTTTGTAAGATTAAGTATTGTGAAAGCGATATACAAATAAACTTGAAATATTGAACTGAATTTAGAATTTCCTTTGTTTTTATGATTGTCTCCTCAGTCCTGAGACATGGCAGAAGGCTGGAGATGGTTCAGAGGGCCCAGATGTCATCCAGGCCACCAGGAGGTGGTGGGGAAAATGCTGTGTATTTTGTCCTGGTTGGAGCAGCATGTCTGGGGGGAGGCATTTATGTAAGTACCCTTCTTCTTCGGCTCCAAATTAACAGTCCATGTGTGATGTATCAAAAAATAATGATGCTTTTTCTAGTGTGTAATATTTCCCCAGATAACAATAATTAAATAATTTTTATTTAAGTATGTTTTTGTGTAGGCATTGTGGCCTTTCAAAGATAAATATAAACAACACTGAATATGACTGGTAGTTTCTGTTTTAATGGGTGATTCATTGTGGTTTACATTTTGATGTGTATTAAAACGTTTATCTGACTTTTTGTCTCGAAAGTATAAGATGTATACATTGTTTCTTTTGATACAACTTTTTTTTAACATGAGGCAGTCTTTATCCCATAATCTTATTTTTAAATATAGTAACACAATTTAATCTAGATCAAAAGTTGAATCTGTTTTCTACATTGTAATCAGGGCTGCACAATATATAGTTTCAGCATAAATATTGCAATGTGTGTATTCACAATAGTCACATTGCAAGATATCTAATGTTGAGTCTGAATAAGCTGACCAGGAGCTACAGAACTGTATTTAATTACAGTATTAATATAGTAGTTATACGATTTATGCAAAAATGTTTTTCTTACTAAGACATTTGTCTTGTTTCTAATCCAAATATCTAAAATTCAAAGCAAAACCAAGATTATTTTGCTTACCCCATTGGCAGATAATTTTGTATGTTTTAAGGAAAGATTTTTCATTTTTACTTATTTATTCTGAAGGTGAAAACAAAACAATATTTTTTTATTTGTTCTAAGAATCGTTTTGATATTTGACTAAAATAAGACAAAGCAAAGTAAGAAACTTTTTTTATAATTCAATATCTGTACCTGAATACTGTCAGACACCCCAGGAAACTGTCAAATAGTGAAACTGCATTTACATTGCAATATTTATCACAGAAAAACAAAATTTCGCTGTATCAGATTTTTTTAATATGGTGCACGACCTAATTGTAATTGTAGTAAATAATGTTATAATTTCAGTCATAATTTTAAGCATTTTTATTCTGTAACAAATGGTTGAAGGAATGAGAATTGACACAGACAGCTTTTATTCTCTTGTTTTGTTTTTTCTTAAATACGATTTTGATTAGAATATTTGTAGTGTTTAAAGTGAGTGTTTATTTTATTCTATTCTTGTTTGTTTGAAGGCATACCGCACTGTCTCACAGGACAGTGAAAGGTATAATGAGCGTATGAGACAAATTGCCAGTAGACAAAGTCAAGAGTCGAAGCCGGCTAAAGCTGTAGGTAAGTCAATATGGTAAACAGACTATTTATTCGGCATGGCCCGTTATAAGATTCTGACGGTATGATAACCTTAGATAAAAATATCACGGTTTCACGGTGTCATGGTATTGTGTTTACTGCTCAAATATTTTATTTTTAAATGTCTGGGGTAAAAAACAACAACTTTTTCCACCATTGAACACAATATATTTTAGTTTAAGAAACATTTAAAATATTTTGGACCAGCAGCTTTTGATGTAGAGGTTCCTTTTCTGCTGGAGATACTGTTGCCCTAAAAAACTAAATGAAATAGTTGTGAAAAACATGTAAAAAAACCCAAACAACGACTTTATATACCTTAGGAATGGTATAACAAAAAACTTTGACAGTTTTAAATCTGTGACTTTTCCAAACTGCGGTAAACCTTGAAACCGGTTATCATCCCATGCCTACTGTTTATGCATTAAGTAATTGCCAGCTCTCTGTATATTTTCATTTCAAAGAGTTCTTGGTGTCTGTCTTCTGTTTATATTCATAATTTTTCCTGACACATTAAAGTATTTTTTTTGCCTTTTGATATACTGTTATTGGCAGCCCATGAATAAAAAAAAACACAATTTTAATTTTAGTTTAATTGAGTGGGATGTTGTTCCTTGTTTTTAAGCTGAAGTTGCAGAATCAAAGGAAGGTGAGACCCTTTATTTGTACATGCTAATCTAAGATCTCTCTTATCTGTCTGCATTCATATGCACATTATTCTCAGCCTTTACTGATGATGTTCTCTGAGGTTTCATGGCTTTGGATGGTATTTGGATCTTAGTGTGGCACGTATGGATACTAACATGCCCAGAATGTCCTGTTCTTGCAGGATAACACAGCAACTCCCAGTAGGAAATGTGTTCTAAGAAATGTTGTTAATCTGAAGGAAATAAAAACATGAATATACTAAAATAGTAAGTTATAAAATGACATTAATAGATATATAATAAATAATTGCATTAATAGTAACATATCTGTAATTTAAATATTTGAATGATTTATTATGTCAATGCCTGAATTTAAATCATAGTATAAATTCAATTCAATTCAATTCACCTTTATTTGTATAGCGCTTATACAATGTAGATTGTGTCAAAGCAGCTTCACATAAAAGGTCACAGTAAATAGGAACAGTGTAGTTAAGTTTGTAGTGTTTAAGTTCAGTTCAGTTTAGCTCAGTTCAGTGTGGTTTAATAATCACTACTGAGAGTCCAAATATTGAAGAGCAAATCCAACGATGCGCAGCTCTACAGATCCTGAACCATGCAAGCCAGTGGCGACAGCGGAGAGGGAAAAAAAACTTCACTAAAGGCGGAAGTGAAGAAAAAAAACCTTGAGAGAAACCAGGCTCAGTTGGGCACGACCATTTTAATTTCTCCGCTGGCCAAACGTCTTGTGCAGAGCTGCAGTCTCAGTGGCGGAGGCTGGAAGCTGGCCTCAGCGAAGACTCGTCTGTCTCTGGAGCGTCATAGGAAACAGTCTCATGTTCTCCACTCTTCCATGACCATCGCAGTAGTTGTTCAGGATTCGGCCAGGTCCAGGATATGGAAACCTTGGGATCATCTCGTCGTTGGTCTTGGATCGAATCAGTGACTCTGCATAGTCTGAGGGCCTCGGGAAGAGTATCCCCAGGTGGAATGGAGAATAAAGAAAATAATTAGCGTAGCTGATGTTCACAGTGTATATCAGCAAGATGCATAACCTGTGTGGAAGCCCCCTAAGTGGTGCACTAAGTGTATGCTTTACTGAACAGATAGGTCTTTAATCTAGTTTTGAATTGGGAGAGTGTGTCTGAGCCTCGGACGTTATCAGGAAGGCTATTCCAGAGTTTAGGAGCTATAAATGAGAAGGCTCGACCTCCTTTACTCGACTTTGCTATTCTAGGTACTACCAGAAGTCCTGAGTTTTGAGATCTTAAAGAGCGAGTTGGATTGTAGCGAGACAGAAGATTGGTTAGATAAACAGGAGCTAGATTATTTAGAGCTTTATATGTAAGAAGCAATATTTTAAATTCAATACGAAACTTAACAGGCAGCCAGTGTAAGGAGGATAAAATTGGGGAGATGTGATCAAATTTTCTAGACCTGGTTAGAACTCTGGCAGCTGCATTTTGTACTAATTGAAGTTTGAAAATAAATGTATCTTTCAGATTAGTTCTGCATTCTCATCAGGTATTTATTGATTCTGTCAAAAACCTTTATATGGAATATTACATTTTTAAAAATATACACAAATATGAATAAGAATCACACTCAAAGTTATATGTAAATGCTGAACATGTTTAACTCTTTGGCATTAAGTTGATGATTTGAGTTTTAAAGAAAGCATATTATGATTGTCTTGGACCCTTTGTCAATAGATCAACCATCGGCTTCTAGGGAAACCACAGAGAAAGTCAACAGTTTCTGATAAAACCCTATGCTGTTTACATGTTCACCATTTCTGTTTAGTCCCTTAATAGAATCTAGACTGTCATCTGGGGATTTTTTTTAAAAAGCCTCTGGATGTTTGGTCTGTTGTTTTGTATATCTATTAAACGTCGCCTTTGGTTAAGTCTTTTTGGGATATTGCAAAAACCATAGAAGACTTGACAGGTTTTTGTAATAGCTATTGTTTGAAGTACTCAATATGTGGCATGTTTCAGGTTAGTTATAGGAACCTTTTTTTGGGGAGCAAAATTTATTCTAACAGAGTATGGTCACTAGTGTACATTGACCTAGCTGGTTGCACATTCTGCCACCTCTGATTAAATAAATACATGGACAGATTCTGAAATCCAGGAACTTTAGTTCAGTGTTTCTCACCCATATTCCTGGAGGACCACCAGCACTTCATGTTTTGGATGTCTTCTATGTTTGTCACTTTCATTACAGGACTTTCAGTCTCTGCTAATGAGCTGATGATCTGAATCAGGTGTGTTTGGTTAAGGATACATGGAAAATTTGCAGTTGGTGGTACTCCAGGAACATGGTTGAGAAACACTGCTTTAGTTGTTGTTTATTGCAACACTTTAAAGTTGCTGTTGGCAGATTTATGTCAGTTCAGAATTCATATTAGTAATGCAAATGTATTTAGGAAAATAGCACTAGGGCAAAATTTAGAGAGATTCTTCTGGTGGTTGATTCCCATAACTGATTCCTATAATTATTCCTATATGAAAAATAGATAAAATGTACATGAACTGTGTCACAAACAGTTGTGCATGCTTTCAGGGGTCACTGCATGCTTCATACAACATGTGCCTCCTTTTGCTATTAACAACCTTCACTTGTTTAAATGTCCTCTAACCTTTCTAAAATGCCTATATTTATATATATTCCCCTTGCCAGGTACTTGTAAACCGTTCATCTTTAGAACTGTCACCATGACCTTCCATCTCTTTGCATACATTGTCTCCTCTCTGTCAAGCATTTGGTTTAGAGTGACTGCTTTGTGGGTAACTTCATTGACATTCTTCATTCAACCCATTGACTATTCATGCACTGAATTCACAATTTTTTATTTCAATTGCTCTGTTATTTTGAATCAAGAATATATAATGGTGCAAAGTGTATCCAAGCTTTCTTTGAGCCATGAGCGGTTGGATTGAGGTAATGTTCAATGAAGTTCTTCTTTCATTGTTGATGGACGTGTCAGTTCTATATTTTGCATCACATTTTGTCTGTCGTCACCAAACCAACATTTCCACCACATGGTCACCACTTTTTCTTGCCTCCTTTTCTCTTCGTCACACTAACTCCTCAGTGTTTTTAAGAAGGCTGTTTTGTCTTGCAAATTGCCTTGTTTTAACTTTTCAATTTTAAAGTGTTTGGAAATACTTTAGATGGCTAGACCAGCCATTTGTCTGGATTGTCTGTCTTGCACAATGAAACTTTTGAAGAAACCCTCAACAGGACTCGTGTTGCTCCATATATGTTTCTATTGGACTTTTTAATTGGCACCAGTGCATTGATCCAGCCTCAGAATCTGTGAATACAGAAGCTTCTGTGCTACCAGTTACACATATTAATAGATAAATGGAAAAAGAGTTTAATGTAGTGATTGTGAAGCCAGAAGAAAAGTTCTGGAAATGGTTCAGAATACTATTTCAGAGTATATGACATGTTTCTTGGTTGCATGGTAGTCATCCCTAAATCTGAAGGAGGATCATTCAGAAAAGCTGCAACTCAGGCAAGAAGTGAATGAAGACACCTTCACATTCATCCTTAACTATTGCGCTTTTCCTTATGTTTTTACCCCTTTTCATCATTTAACCCTTTTCCATCAAGTTCATTCCTGCTCTTGGATCCTTTTCCTCTTTAACAGGAAGAACATATCCCAAACTGAAAAACCCGTACATGTTTTCAAAGCTCAAAAGTTTCAGGATACCATTCATAGTTCTGCTTTAGATGTTGATGCACGTTTGGAATCCAACCCAAACCGTCTCCAAAGCCAGTTAAAAGTGAAGGAGGCAGAAAGGAGCGTGGACGATTGTTTTAGTGCATCTTCTGTCTCATTTTATGTTTTACTCATTCTGTGGAATTAGAACCTGCTGCTGAAGAACCAACTCTGATAGAACCTGCTGTTGAAGAATCTCCAGTAACAGAAGATATTTTGGAGTCCACTGAACCTGTAACAGAACCTATTGTAGAACCGCCTGTTCCAGAACCCGCAGTGGAAATTCTATTAATAGAACCCGTTGTTGAAGCCCCTGTTCCGGAATCCTTTATTGAATCCCCAATAATGGAACCCGTTGTTGAAGCCTCTGTTCTGGAACCCATCATTGAAGCTACAGCAACGGAAACTGTTGCAGAAGCTCTGGAAGTTATACAGAGTGAAGAGCCAATAGCTCCTGTGGTTGAGAGTGGTAAGCTTGACACATCTGCATGGAAATCCAGGATTGTTTTTTTTTTTTATTTGGAAATTGAGGTTAACGTCTTTCCTCTCCTCCTACATCTGGATTATAAACAGAGCCAGTACCTGTAGTCATCGCCGAGCATGTTCCAGAGGCTTCATCTGTTTCTGAGAGTGGTAAGAGTCCAGGTTTTACTGGATGGGAATCAGTTCTGCAGATTAAACACGTTATCGATTAAAGATAGTCATAAGTACTTCATACACATATGGACACCTTTATTTTTTTATTATGTGATCATTTTTGACTTTCATTTGGTAATATTCTTTCTTCATTGAAGATCTTTCAATATTCTTGACTATATAAACCACATTGTCGTCTCTTCTTTTGAAAGATTTCCTTTTCTCGCTGTCAGTCATTTCATTCCTTTGAAAGGTTGTTTTGTCATAGTGTGACTGTTGTAATGCTAATGGCTAAAGCTAATGGTACAAGGTCACACACTAAAGGCCCTGAGATACCTCAAAGTAAATTGAAAAACAAGCACTTGGCTGGTAAATGCGTTCAGTGTGGTTTGTGGTGATTCTGAAATTGGTAGGCTCCACCTTCTTTTACTTGCAACTGTTTGGGGGTCATTTCCTCTATATCAGGGGTCACCAATCTCATTCCTGGAGGTCCGGTGCCCTGCAGGGTTTAGCTCTAACTCGCCTCAACACACCTGCCTGGGTGTTTCAAGGATACCTAGTAAGACCTTGATTAGCTTGTTCAGGTGTGTTTGATTAGGGTTGGAGCTAAAATTTGCAGGACACCAGACCTCCAGAAACAAGTTTGGTGATCCCTGCTGTAGATTCAAACACCATCTATTGGGTGTCACCAATTGAGAGTTTGTTACTTGAAACAACTTACTTCATCTAAAGGTTTTTAGTATGTACATTGTTACAGCAGTAGGTGTAAAATATATTTCCCACTGAATAATTTGCTCAGGATTCTTTAAAAATGTAGTTTGTCAATAATAAAATCTGCTGTGAAGTTTGTGAGAATTATTTAATCATTCGGTCAAACTGATATTTTAGAAACGTATATTCATCAGAAATCATAAAATAATATATTGTATACACTCACCGGCCACTTTATTAGGTACACCTGTCCGACTGCTTGTTAACTCATGTTTTTAATCAGCCAATCACATGGCAGCAACTCAATGCATTTAGGCATGAAGACATGGACAAGACCATCTGCTGCAGTTCAAACCAACCATCAGAATGGGAAAGAAAGTTGATTTAAGTGACTTTGAACATGGCAAGGTTGTTGGTGCCAGATGGGCTGGTCTGAGTATTTCAGAATCTGCTGATCTACTGGGATTTTCAGGCACAACCATCTTTAGGGTTTACAGAGAATAGTCTAAAAAAGAGAAAATGTTCTGTGGGCGCAAATGCCTTGTTGATGCCAGATGTCAGAGGATAATGGCTAGACTGGTTCCAGCTGATAGAAAGGCAACAGTAACTCAAATAACCACTCGTTACAATCGAGGTATGCAGAAGAGCATCTCTGAACGCACAACATGTCGTACCTCGAGGCGAATAGGCTACAGCAGCAGAAGACCACACCGGGTGCCACTCCTGTCAGATAAGAACAGAAAACTGAGGCTACAATTCACACAGGCTCACCAGAATCTGACAATAGAGGATTGGAAAAACGTTGCCTGGTCTGAGTCTCGATTTCTACTGTGACATTCAGATGGTAGGGTCAGAATTTGGTGTCAAAAACATGAAAGCATGGATCCATCCTGCCTTCAGGCTGGTGGTGGTGGTGTAATGGTGTGGGGGATATTTTCTTGGCTCACTTTGGGCACATTAGTACCAATTGAGCATCGTGGCAACGCCACAGCCTACCTGAGTATTGTTGCTGACCATGTCCATCCCTTTATGACCACAGTGTACCCATCTTCTGATGGCTACTTCCAGCAGGATAACGTGCCAGGTCATAAAGTTCAAATCATCTCAGACTGGTTTCTTGAACATGACAATGAGTTCACTGTACTTAAATGGCCTCCACAGTCACCAGATTTAAATCCAATAGAGCACTTTTGGGATGTGGTGGAATGGGAGATTCGCATCATGGATGTACAGCCGACAAATCTGCAGCAACTGCGTGATGCTATCATATTAATTTGGACCAAAACCTCTGAGGAATATTTCCAGTACCTTGTTGAATCTATGCCAAAAAATATTAAGGGAGTTCTGAAGGCAAAAGTGGTCCAACCCGGTACTAGTAAGGTGTACCTAATAAAGTGGCCAGTGAGTATATTAGAGTTGGCAGAAAAAGTCACATCCTCTATTAAATTACCTTTACCTTTTGAGATTTTTAGTTTATTCAACATCCTGCAGCTCTAATGTTAATCTTGTTATTAAGACTGGAAACATCACAGTTCACACATTCATCTAAACTCTGCCCTCAGAAGTGTTGACTGAATTCAGCAATAGTATGTCACTCTTCAACTATTTCAAACTTTTGTTAACTCCTAAATAAAGAACAAAATATGATTTTGCTCTGTGTATATCAGGGTCTTTATGACCAAGTTTCAGCAGCGTTTCCAGATTACCTGAGGTTCAATTTCTGCTAATATTACAATAAAAATGCTAATCTCTCCCCTCATCTAGCACTGTGTTCCTGAGATCCCTCACATATTTTTTTTACAGATAATCTTAAGTGCACTCGCATGTCTAATTCAGCTCTCAGGATAAGTTTGTTTATATGCTTGAGTGTGTTTGTACTAAATTTCTCTTATTCTGGCCAGCTGCAGCTCCTGAGACAAGTCCTGCTGCTGCTCCTGCTGCGGAGCCGATTGATCTCACTGCTCCTCACCTGGATGTCCTTGAACACGCTCCATACCTGCTGATTGGTGGAGGCACGGCTTCTTTTGCTGCTGCTCGCTCCATTCGGGCACGTGACCCTGGTGCCAGGGTGAGTTTGGTTGTAGTCGGGCAGAATTATGATCAAGCTCATGCGAAACTGTATTAGTTAGCCCCTTTCACACAGTAATGCTGGTAAAGAGCTATAAAATTACAGGAATGACATTATCAGTAAATTAAAAATGTGCTGTTCACACACAGCAGAACTCTGTCAATTTACGAGGAATGTCACAACTTATTGTTCATGGAAATTGCTGGAACAAATTGATTCATATATATTTACTGATAATTTTCTAGAATAGTCTAAATGTTTGAAAGGGGTTATTGATAAATGGATACAGGAGTTTGACAGGAATTACCAAACGTGAGGGTGAAGAACCTTGTGTGACACTACATTCATATATACAGTATACACTCACCAGCCACATTATTAGGTACACCTGTCCAACTGCTCAACGCAAATTTCTAATCAGCTAATCACATGGCAGCACTCGTTACAACCGAATAGTATACAGAAGAGCGTCTCTGACCACACAACACGTCGAACCTTGAGGCGGATGGGCTACAGCAGCAGAAGACCACACCGGGTGCCATTCCTGAGAATTTGGCGTCAACAACATGAAAGCATGGATCCATCCTGCCTTGTATCAACGGTTCAGGCATGTGGTGGTGGTGTAATGGTGTGGGGGATATTTTCTTGGCACTCTTTGGGCTCATTAGTACCAATTGAGCATTGTGTCAACGCCACAGCCTACCTGAGTATTGTTGCTGACCATGTCCATCCCTTTATGACCACAGTATACCCATCTTCTTTTAGCTGGATAACGCGCCATGTTATAAAGCATGAATCCTCTCAGACTGGTTTCTTGAATATGACAATGAGTTCACTGTACTCAGATGGCCTCCACAGTCACCAGTTCTCAATCCAATAGAGCACCTTTGGGATGTGGTGGAACAGGAGATTCACATCAGGGATTTGCAGCTGACAAATCTGTAGCAACTGCATGATGCCATCATGTCAATATGGACCAAAATCTCAGAGGAATATTTCCAGTACAGTGTTGAATCTATGCCACGAAGGTTTAAGGCAGTTCTGAAGGCAAAAGGGGGCCCAACCTAGGACTAGTAAGGTGTACCTAATGAAGTGGCTGGTGAGTGTATTTGGGAAAGCATTTTTTTAAACTCTACTTCCGACATTGATTTATTATAAGTAACATTGCGCGTAAATCTTAAGTGACTTTCATTAAAGTGTTAGTAGAGCATTAGCAGACTGTTTGGTTAGGATTAGGTTTAGGGTTAATAGAATAAGCCGACATGTAGCTCAAGGCTACTTAATCAGTAAAGTGTCTACTCTAATGGCCATTAGTTGACATGTAGTTTTTAAATTACTTACAGTTAGTAGAATGTCTAAAGTGGACTATCATAATAAAGGGTTGCCCAAGCCCCCCACCCACAATAAAATAGTTGGCATTGGTCATAGTAACAAAAACTTGATAATATTGTTATATCATTGTTTATTATTGCTTTCAAATTAATTATTTAAATTTGATAACATAAGTGAGGATTTATTTTATTTTTTATTGTTGTTTTTACTATTATTTGGATTGTTAAAACACTGTTTTTGTCTTCACATTTTTAAAAACAATCAGAAGGTTTTCAGTAGAATTATGATTATCAGATTATTACACTATTTCAGAGTATTAATATTAATTTAAATGAAACTAAAGCTAAATAAACCAACAATAACTGGTAAAAAATTAAAGTCAGACGTTGTTTTATCGAGTTGCCAAGTTTCATTTCATCTATAATATCATCTGAAATACAGTAAAACTGTAAAAATTCATAATGCCCTAATTACAACAAATTTTTCAATTTAAGCAATTGCAAAGTATAAAAACAATTATATATTATGTAATAATAAATATATTCTTACATATTATATAACCCATTCTTATGCCTATACATTGGACAACAAAAATGGTAAATGGAATTTGGTGAATAATAACATTTTATCAATGAAAACCCTATATATATCCCTTATGCACTGTGTATTTAGTTGCTAAAGTGTTTATGCGTTTCATGGCTTTTATGCACAGGTGTTGATTATCACAGAGGAGTCAGACTTGCCCTACATGAGACCTCCTCTCTCTAAAGAGCTCTGGTTCTCTGATGATCCCAAAGTCACAGAAACACTGCGCTTCAAACAGTGGAACGGCAAAGAGAGGAGGTGCGTGTCCGAATCATCCAGATAAACCGCTAATTAGTTTCAGATGAAATCAGGATTCAAATTTTGTGCTTTGTTTTTATTACTTCAGGCTGTGAATGTGATTTGAACTAATTTCTGTTTGTTTCAGTATTTACTTCCAGCCTCCCTCATTCTACGTCAGTCCTGCAGATCTTGCTAAGGTGGAGAACGGTGGTGTGGCTGTGCTCACCGACCGTAAGGTGAGATACATCAGCATCTCCTGCTCCTTAACTGTGATCCTAATTATATCCACATGAGTGTGTGTGGAAATTGTTTATGAATGCTTGAGTGTGTATGGATGAACCATCCTCATTATTACCCTGTGTGTGTTTATACTCGTGATGTAGGTGGTGCACATGGATGTCAGAGGAAATAAAGTCAAGCTGAGTGATGGTTCAGAGATCTCCTATGAGAAGTGCCTCATTGCCACAGGTAAAATATATAAACACACATGTTGAGATGTGAATGTTATTTGTTAGTGTGTCATGTAAATGTGTGTCTGTGTTTTAGGTGGGGTGCCGAGGAACCTGCAGGTGATTGACAGAGCAGGAGAGGAGGTCATTAAGAGGACAACCCTATTTAGGAAAGTATGTCTTGCTTTGGTTACTTTATTAGAGGCAAAATATGAAATAATTCTCTTTTTGCATATTTATACTTTGCCTATATCTTTCAAACCACTAGGCTTTACCCATGTTTCAGCTATCACTTTTTTAAGTCATTTAATTATACTATTTAGTATAATGACATATTATTTGTAGATTTCAGAAATTACAGGTCTTTATTATATTTTTTAATTCTTAAAGTAGACACTTTAATTGCCTTAAAGTCCCCATGAACTGGAAGCTTTATTTTTTTAAATTAAATTATTTTTTTGCTATTGTTATGCAGTTCCCAGAGAAATGGAACATTAAATGACACAACAGTGGGGGTGACTTGTTTTTCTACTGCGAGCTGATTGAATGCATTGAAGTAGGCATTTCATTCAGAATGATTCGAGAAAGGGTTTGGGGAGTTATTACAACCTAACAGACTCCTCATCCTCACCATTTCTGTTTGTTGTCAAAACTGACAGTTGCAGCAGCGTGATTAAATATGTTAGCCACACCCATTTGCTAATATATATACGTAATCTTGAATTTAGCTGAAAAAAAAAACTGGAAGTGCATTTTCAGACTTAAATTAAAGATTAAAAGCGCAAACAATTTCTTGATGACATGCACAGATAAATTGTTCACTACAGAACTAGCAATGTGGGCTAACAAAATCACATGCTTTAGTTTTAATTTCTTGGCCACTTTGAATACACTTAGTTTGTGATTTTTATAAATATTATTGTAATACATGCATACATCTTTGACATGAAGTGGAAGTTATTCCATAACAGAGAAAAAAAGTCTTTATCAACGTGCAATAAATCACTCAGACAGAGAAACCTTCCTTTTTATAATGGATAAAATCAGGTTTATTTCCAGTTGTTGTTTTGTTCTTTGAAAATTAACATTTCACTTGAACAATTCACATTATGCATAATTGGTTTTGAATTGATTTCCATGTTAACTGTAATATTGGTCAACTGAATAAAAACCAGGGTCAGGATCAGATTATGCTGAAATCTACAGTGTCAGTACACTGTAACTAGTGAAGCAGAATAATATGTTTTTTTTTTTTAGGTTTAGCTCCTTTACTAAGAGCAAATGCACATGCACGACATCTCATGAGAAGCTAAATGTGGGAATGTTAATGTGCAGAACTCCACTGGAGGGCAGTCTTATGCTAATCTCTAGCGTAGAATTTAGAAGAGTACATTTTCTGATCTTTAAACAGAGGATTTTCAGCATTTTCATAGTGTTTTCTTGATATTAGCATTCTTTGAGTCGGATATCTTGTTGTAGAAAATCTGAAAATATCAGTGAATTGTTGGAAATGAAACATTTTTGTAGTAAACAAAGTACTTGTTATGCTTGAAGCAATAGTTTACCCAAAAATGAATATTCTGTCACATTTTACTCGCCTTATACTTGTTCATATTTTAGTTTAATTCTTTTATTTAACACGAATTAAGAAATGTTAAAAAATGCTTTCTGATCCACCCCATTGGCTTCCATAGTATTTTTTTCTATTATGGAAGTCAATGGTTCCCAGCAACCGGCATTCTTCAAAATATCTTCTTTATTATTCAACAGAAAAACGAAACGCATAAAGGTTTAAAACCACATGAGGCAGAGTAAATGATGTGGTACTTTTTAAATATTTACAAATTTCATCCTGGATATTCTAAAAAAATATTGATTAAAAAACTAATGTTTTTTTGTGGGCAAAAAAGTGTGTAAATCCTGTCTACATGAATCTGTTTGTTCCAGAATGTAACCTTCATATGTTCTTTTTGGTAGATTGAAGATTTTAGATCTCTAGAGAAGATCTCCAGAGAGGTTAAGTCCATTACCATCATCGGTGGAGGTTTTCTCGGTAGCGAGCTTGCATGTGCCTTGGGTCGCAGATGTGAGTCCAAACCCTCAGCTGTCACTCAGAGAAAAAGAAAGGGAAAAAATCAGGTCATAGTGTTGAGAGAACAGGGGGAAGTGTATGGGTATATACATGTATGTATATGTGAATCAGTGTGTAATATATAAACATTGTTAGTGTTTGTTAGTTGTAGGGTCATGACATGTATTTCTAGGTAATGTATTTTTTCATCTCATACAATATAAAATATTAAAATGTTCTCATGCTATCATTATTTTCTCTGTAGCTGCTGATCCTGGCTTAGAGGTGATGCAGCTCTTCCCAGAGAAGGGTAACATGGGAAAAGTGCTGCCTGAATACTTGAGTAACTGGACCACTGAGAAAGTCCGGACAGGTAAGAGAGTAAATAAATGATGTTTGTTTGAGAAGCCCAGCAGCCTCAATAAGTGTGGCATGTGTTTGGGGTCACCAGACAGCGGCAGAGTTTGGTTAAGCTGTCTGAAACCTGTTGTATTTTCTTTGTGTAGCCTTATTTTTCAGTATTAAATGTAGGCTTTTTGGCCACAGCTAACCTTTTTGACTTTTCACAGAGGGTGTAAATGTAATCACGGATGCTGTAGTGAAAAATGTGACTTACAAAAATGACAAATTGGAGATCAAACTAAAGGATGGACGAGTGGTGAGTTTCCTTTTTCAGAAAACATTACTTTTGCTATAGACTATGGGTGAATGTTTGTATAATAGTATACAGATAATAAAGAGATGTATGGCATCAACATAAATAATAAAGAGATGAGAAGAAACTAACAATTATTTTAAAAAATTGCTAGGATATTTTGTAGTGTATCACACTGTCCGCACATCTGGTGAACAATGAATCATCATTCATCATCTTCAGTAAACTATTTATATTAAAACAGTGTGTCTTTTAAAATACTATATAGCAAACAAGGCACACTCTCTGATTATCTAAGTCTTTGAACTTGGGCATGCCAAAAATGAAAAAGAAATGCTATATACATTGATAGCAAAATGTCTACTATGAAATGAACCAATTCAAATGAAAAACAAACATTTTAGATTACGTAATCTGTATGACTCCAGCTTAATCTTGTGGATGAAATCAAAGAAAGCACTAGTTTATCATAATGACTATGTTTACATGGACGTCAGTAATCAAATTATTAGCCATAATCTAAATAAGACAATGATATGATTAAGGTGTTTGGATGAGTTGCTTTTTGAATGTTCCTTTCATCCTCGGTTCCTGTTTTACATGTTATTTTACATTAGTTCGATTAACTTCATTATGTCACCATTCAGCGCTAATTTCCTCCAGCATTTCATGCATCATCAGTTCGTGTTCATCATGGCACCATATGTGATTTTGGTAATTTCATTTTTAATTCAAGTTCAACTGCAGTTCATTCCTCACTCACACTGCGTGTATACAGACAAATTCTCAAGCAACAGGCCACCTCTGCCATTTCATTCATGCCCCCACGATGAGATACTTCATAATACTTCTATTTCTTCCAGAATTCTCAGCATAGTCATTGTTTCCCACTCACACTAAAAATGTTCTCTCTTGGTTGAAGGCACTCTCATTTGTTTGTCGTCAAACACCTGACAATTGTCGTATGTGCATCCTGTCAAAAAGTACTACTAAAACACCTTAATTGTTTGATTAAGGTGTTTACATGTCTGTACTGCATTTCAATAAAGCGACTAAAATGGGAATACTTCACATCTTGGATTGATTCAATTATAAATTTAGTCCATGGATCTCAAACTTGATTCCTGGAGGGCTGCAGCTCTGCACAGTTTTGCTCCAGCTCTAATAAAACACAGCTGATCCAAATAATCAAGGTGATTAAGACTACTAGAAACTATTAAGCAGGTGTGAGTTTGAGGTGGTTTGAGCTAAAACCTGCAGAGCAGTGGCCCACCAGAAATTGAGTTTGAAACCATTGCTTTAGTCGGAATAAAGTCGTCAAAAATCTGTTTACATGGTAGACTCTTAATCGGAGTATTGTCTTCCTCATACTAAAATTGGTGTATTGGTGTTCATGAAAACACACTCAGTATATTATTAAAATGTCAATGCAGCCACCATATGGAATTTCTCCTCACTTTCACAGTCGTTACTTCTGCCTGTTTATGTAGACAATTATAGGCTCATAACAATGTTTATTCATTTATGGTCAATTAGACAACTGATCCCTTAAGAAAATGACTACTAGTCTACCATGAAAATCTTTAATTGAGGGCGTCTCTATTAATGATATTAATGCTTTTTTCCTTGTGCTTTTGATTTAGGTGAAAACAGACCACATAGTGGCAGCAGTTGGTTTGGAGCCCAGTGTGGAGCTTGCCAAATCAGCCGGGCTGGAAGTGGACTCTGATTTTGGAGGCTATCGGGTTAATGCTGAGCTCCAGGCTCGCTCCAACATCTGGGTGGTATGTAAGGCTATTATAAGGGCGAGGGGAGGGGGTCTTTTAATGTTACTGATATTACCAGTATTCAGGAGATGGCACCAAGACAGATGGTTCTAAGAAAGGAAATCTGTTTTTCTCAAAAGGTTTTAGTTGTAATAGGTCTGATTGAATCAAGCCCTTTAGTCAATATAATAATAAATGTTTTTTGTTTTAGGCAGGAGATGCTGCATGTTTTTATGACATTAAGCTGGGCCGCCGGCGTGTGGAGCATCATGATCACGCAGTGGTCAGTGGCAGACTGGCTGGTGAAAACATGACCGGAGCCAACAAACCCTACTGGCATCAGTCTATGTTCTGGTAAACACACCTTAAGCTGACTTTTAAAGTAGATAATTCACTACAAAATTTAAATTTAGAAGCTAATTATTTGGGTGTATGAAACACTGCTCAATTTGGTGGAAACTCAAATAGATATGAAGTGAATTACAAAATTATGCTGTTTAAAAAGTTTTTAATAGTGATTTAAAAATGTCTCAGTTGGAGTAAAAAGTATTTCATTTCTACCTTTTTAGTAAGAAAAGAAAAAGCTAACACACTTCATATATAACTGCAGGTTTACCATCTTTATATCTAATAACTTTACCTGATAAAGTTTAAGTAATTATTAGTATCTAATAACATTATAGTAACTAATAACTTTAACTTCTGATTTTGATTGTAATGCAATAATGTGCACATTTTGTAAAGCTGCTTTAAAGCAATAATGATTGTGAAAAGCGCTATACAAATAAACTTGAATTGAATGAATGGAAAAAGTATGTTCTGGAAAACAACGTAATAGCAAGCCAGTAACTTGCTGATCCCAAAAAGTAGTGGTGTAAACCAATGGTTTAAGAGTGCACCAAGAGAAACATCAGTGTATACATACTCGGCATTCCGTTCATCCAGAGTTTAAAAGGACAGTGGGTAAACTATTTAAAGTCTGAGAGCCCTCTTATGTGGTCGTCTTCAGGAGTGATCTTGGACCAGATGTAGGATATGAAGCCATTGGTATAGTGGACAGCAGTCTGCCCACTGTTGGAGTGTTTGCAAAAGCCACAGCCAAGGACACACCAAAAGCAGCTACTGAACAATCAGGTACACAAACATTTGCTTACATGTAGATTTCTCCATCAATAGTACCAAAAAAAGTAAACAAAGTTCAAATTTTTTTTGTGTTTACAGGAACCGGAATCCGCTCAGAGAGTGAGACAGAGGCAGTTGCTGGAGTGTTGGAGGTGGGAACAGTGACCCCCGCACCTCCTGTCCAGCAGAAGGAGGATTATGGGAAGGGAATAATATTTTATCTGAGGGACAAGGTGGTGGTTGGTATCGTTTTGTGGAATGTCTTCAACAGAATGCCCATTGCAAGGAAGGTGAGCAGAAAAAACGTTCACATCTCTGTTAACACTGCACGGCTGATCCAAGGTGATTTTCATGCACATTTTGTCAGTAAAGCTGGCTTTGTAATCAGCAGTAAATCTCCAGGACCTGCTTTCAAACTAGCAGTGATTACACTGTGAAAAATGTTGGGTTCTGCACAATTGATTTGTGTCGGGGAAACATGAAGGATTCAAGTCAACTTATCAGTATTATCAAATTCAAGTTGAACATCAAACAATTAAGTTGTCCCTAAAAAAACTTAAGAATTGTGTTGTTTCAGCTCATTTTAAACGAGTAGTTTAAACAAACAGCAAATTACATTTTTTTAGTATTACACAGAGCCAGTTTAAAGACAAGTTATGCAAAAACATTTAAAAAACAATTGAATCCAGCAATCCTGAAAGATTTAAATTTAGCATTTTAACAATTGTTTGCATCACTACTCTGTGATCTTTGGCTCTGTGTTGCTGCTACATCTGAAAGCACATGAACATGCAACATTTAATAACATGTTTTTACTTCAATCATACCTCAACAGTCGAATACTGATATAGTTTACTAATTCACACACACACCTCCTGGCCTTTAGAGGAGATTTAAGGCAGATTTTTATTTTCAGCTGTGTCTGCAGTGCGAGCCTCAGCTGACTCTGCACACATAGAGTTGTGAAGGCTTTTATACTTGACGCACTCTCTGTTGTACTGTTATTTATAATAACAGGGTGCGACTCAAAGTAACGCATGACGAAACAGTGGGCAAGTACAACTCAGTGAGTGGAGTTGCTAAATTACTTTAACTACATATAACATGAATACCTTCTGGATAATATTGAAGGACATTTGTGAAAGTGTTTGCTTTTGATACAGTTGTGTAAATGAGTAACTTAGACTATAACTAAGCTAACTGTGTACTTAATGCAAAAAAAAAACTTTTATACATACTTTTATACAAATAATCATTGTAAAACCTGTGCATAAAATATATGAATTCCCTCAAAGCTTCATAAGAAACCTTCACTTCACATCAGGTGGTGATTTTGGATTTCTGATGCCCCATTTACATTTCACACGGTGCATCAGCGTCAACGTTTCCCATTCACTTTTTCAAGCGTTGCCGAACTGAATTGTGGATCCGTCGGCGCTGCTTCATTGCTGTTGCTCGCCGCAGAAGTTGTGAATTTCTCAACTTTTCTAGCACCAACAGAAGCGTCAGCTAATCAGATAGCTTTATGCAAATACTCCACTCAGATATTAGCCGATTGCTGACTTATTTCATTGACTGTCTGTCCCAACTTCAGACACACCCTCTGTTAAGCGTTGATGCTGAAGCCCCGTATGAATCAGGTGTAAGGTTTGTGGCACATGTAAATTCCCCCAGCTCGGCTGCCAGTCATGCATCTTTGAATGTGAAACGAACCTCCACCAACACCCGCGCACACCCAAGCTAACTAGCGGATACGTCAAGGATAATCTAGGCTTTATAGATCTGTGCTTCCCTGACAAGATGTGCATGAGAATTGCAGCTTTATCCCTAATCTCGTTCCATCTCCATTTCAGTGTTTGCCTATAGAATGTGTATTAATCTGTTGTTGTATCTGTTTATTTGAAGATAATCAAAGATGGAGAGGAACATGCAGATCTAAATGAGGTGGCCAAGCTTTTTAACATTCACGAAGACTGAACAGTCTTTCGTTTTCTTTGTTCTCTTTCCACTGTCAGTTTGGAGTGAACTTGGGGAAACACACACATGCACACAAAACAAACATGAAGGCTTACAGCAGCCTGTCATCTGACCTTGAAGCCTAAGATCAGGACATGCAGTGCTGCCTATGGGCTGCAAGTTGGCGCTGTGATTTCATTGCGGCCATGAATTGGTTTAAACTATCTTTCAATTTTCTACTGAGGGAACTTCTCCTGTTGTTTGTATTGAAAAAGTTGTGCTGTGTTTCTTTTTCTGTTGAGGTCAGTAAATGTTCATCTCTTCTTGAATGCATCCCTTTATAAACATTTCCTCCAAAGCCTAAAATCCATACAGGAGATCCACTTTCAATGATTATTGCATTAATGTTTCATATCCAATCAAACAAAACCAGATGAAAGACATTCCTCTGACACCTGGTGGGTTTCTGCCTGCACGAAGCAAAGCAGCTGGTACAAATGAAAACTGAATAAAAATAAATTATTTTAATTAGTACACGTGGTTCGTTATAATTCTTCCTAACGTGTTTTTGTTTTTAAAACATTTGCAAATATCTTAAAATATCCAGTGTTTCTCTGGCTTTTCCAGCGGTCAGTGGAACTCACCAACCTTTTTCAAGTGCAAGACATTCAGAAGTTGTTCATTTGAATGCCTGTGTGTCAGATATGGGCGTGACCCTGAGGCTTTTGAGATTCAATATGTTAAGGCTCATTAAACCTGTGATTGCCCGCAAACATGTTCCCTACCATAGCCTTGACCTACTTCCTTATGCACCAGTGCTCTGATATACAGGTCAGAGTAATAGCAAATTGCTCATTCTGTCTTTCTGCGGAGTGATAGCCAAGGAAACTTATTTAATTTGGGCTTGAAGTATTTTGATGTGTACAAATTCTATTTTTTATATTATTTAAACTTTAATAAGCACAAATTAAAGGAACAGATTATCTTCATAGTCAGTGCTGGGTAGTAACTGTTAACAAATAATTTAAAGGTAATTTGATTACAAAAAAATGCAGTACTCTTAATTACATTGCTTTACATTTTTAAATTTAATCAGATTGCAATTACTTTTTATGGATTACAAAATATGCCCGTAATGGCAGTAGAATACTCATAAAGGGTTTCTCCCTAATAATTTCTTTGTTTTAAATTTATATTCTGAAAAATCATCAGTAAGTTGTCAAAAATAAATTAAGGTAATATAAAAGTAGTCGGCACACAAATACTAGGTTTCACACAATTTTTTCATGTTGTTTCAACACTAATCAATTGTTAGATTTTTTTAAAAAAATTTTTACACAAATTAAGATTAAACATTAAATTTGAACATTAATTGAAAACAATTAAGTTGTCCCTCCAAAAAACGCAGGAATTTTTTCAACTCATTTTAAATGCGTAATTTGAACAAGAAGCAAAAATCATCATGTTTTAGTGTATTGACTAAAAGGTTATCTAAATTATATTACTGCCTGCATGCTGCTTTTATCATATTATGTTAGCTTGAAAAAGTTATACTACTGTTATACTACTCTGTTCTCAAACAAATGCATCTCCTCTTAGCCCATTCATGCTACAAGGCCCAAATTTGGTCAAAATGTGCCTTCTGCATGTAAGATTGTTGCCATTTTTCCTCATGCCAATAGAATTTATAGTTTTTGAATTAAAAAATTGTAAATATTACATTTTAATCTGGGCATATAAAAAAAAATTATACAAGCCCCAAATTTGGCCAAAAGCTGTGTTCTGCATTAGATTTTGTTGCTATATGTTTTCAAGTTTATCAGACTTATTGATATTGGAGTTTTCCAATAAATAATTTTTAAGCATTATTTTTCTCAAATATGGAAAACCCTTTTTGACTTTATATATATAATTTTTTATTATTTTTTTATACTGATATCGCAAGCCATTTTTACAAAAAGTCCTTTTTTTTTACTGATATGGCAGGCCATTTTTGCATGCATCACTTTCAATAAAGTGTGTTCAATAAAATATGGCAAGCCATTTTTGGATAATATCCAAGTCCAGTTTTTGATTGTCATAAAGACATCAGGTTGATTTATATCACTCATATTGGCAAGAAGCTTTGATGTATTATCACAGCTGTCAATTGTCTCCATAACAATAAAACAGGCTAACCTAGCAACCATTTAAAAACGGCTTTATCTCGTCATCAGAACATCGGAGGGACCTGGGTATTGGCTTGTTTGACTCACGCTTGCCAATGGGACTTCCTGTGAACTATGGAAGGTTAACAATGATATGCCAAGTGCTAATAACACTACATGCTATGCCTGATTATCTATCATCTATCTTGCCATTTAGCAACTGCTTGGCAACCACCTAGCAATGCCATAAACATTTTAGCAACTGCCTAGTAACCACTTAGCAACCGCTGTGCTTCATGCCAACTGCCAGTCCCACCCCTAGGGTTGGTGCTAGATCAGATATGGCTGTAGCCGGAAGTTAACGAGAATTATTTATATTATTTATTAAATTTCCTATTTATTGTATTTATTAACATTTACCCCCAGCCCAACCCTAAACCCAACAGACACAGTAATGTAAAAACAGATCTGAATCTGGAGTCTTCTCTATTAGTATAGCTGATTAACTATGGGACTTGTTTATATTATTTATTAAAGGGCACCTATGGTGAAAAATCTTTTCAAGCTGTTTGGACAGAAATGTGTGTAAGTATATTGTATAAACTGTCATATTGGGGTGATATAAACACACCCAGTCCTTTTTTTTTTCAAATTTAACAACATAAAAATGGTGGACCAATTGGAGTGGTTTTCAGATCGACCGCAACTTTACGTAGGAGAGCGGTCTCCCCGCCCACCAATATTGATTGACAGCTGCGTGCATTAACATGTCGGATATTCACGTGTATAATCATATAATCAAGACAGAACCATAGACTGTAAAATATGGACAGGACGAGCGCAAAGCAACCGGGAATAAAAGGTGCGTTCAGTTCGCTAGGATCATCAATCATCATCAAATGTGATCAAGAGTGAGTTTTACAAGTTTAAAATGTTTTAAAACAGCATGTGTATAATGAATTACAGCGATTCACTTCAGATGCACTTAATCAGCACAGCCGCGTGTCAAAACAATTATAAAGGAAGACGCTTCAATCGCTGTTTGAGGACGTTTAATCAGGTTTATTTTGTACATTAATATAAGAGATATCCATACAGCAGTGGATATTACCAGTATCATGACACATATGCGTGCAAAACGAGTGCAAAGCTTAACTCTCTCTTTCTTTCTGTGTGTGTGTGTGTCTGCGTGTCTGAGCTAAGTGTGTGTGTCTGCGTGTCTGAGCTAAGTGTGTGTGTGTGTGTGTATGTCTGCGCTACGTTTGTGTGTGTGTGTGTGTGTGTATGTGTGTGCGCTATGTGTTTGTGTCCTTGCTGTGTGTGTGTGTGAACTTTGTAATGACATTGAGTGTGACTCATTGTTGCAAATCCACAAAAAAATGCATCAAATACTGATTGTTAAAGTTCTTACTGTAGTATTTCTCACACATATTATGTGAGATCTGCTTCCTGAGGCAGATGAGGGCGGCGATTGCTGACAGGCACGTGGGAACGGTGGGCGGGGAGGACTAGCCTTAAAGGGCCAGTACAAAAAAACAGCAAAACCTTTTTTCCAGCTATAATATAGACACTTCAAACAGCTATAATAAATAATCTGATGGGTGTTTTGAGCTGAAACTTTACAGACACATTCTGGGGAAACAAAAGACTTATATTAAATATGAAAAAAGGGGTAACCTATGTGCCCTTTAAAGTTCCTATTGTATTTTATTAACGTCTACCCCCAGCCCAACCCTTAACCCAACCGTCACAGTAACGTAAAATAGTAGTTGTACCGAGTATTATTTGTGCTATTAAATCACCCAATAAATTGTACTTTTTAACGCCTGTACTGTAAAAATATTTATTATTGTTATACAGTGTCATAAAAATGTTACTATAATTGATGTACATATCGCACTTCCGGCCGGTCGCATCCTAGCGCAGTCATGTTGGCTTTTTTTAAGCCAACATCAAAGTTCGTCAACGAACTCAGGGTTCTAGTTTGTAAACGAACACTTTTCTAAGTATCTATTCAGCCATTTTGTAAATTTAACAACATTTTGAAAACATTTTATTGTTGATCATTAAAATGATTGCAAAGATTGTGATTGTTTTTATTTATTTTAATGTGCTGTTTTCTTAATCCCAAAATATTCTTTATTCGTCAGGGTAATTCGTATTTTTGGTGGTTGCATTGACTGAGGTAGTAGAAACACCAGTGGTGGAAAGAGTACTGAAACAAGTAAAAGTACCATTACTTACCCAAAAATGTAGTGCAAGTAGAGTAAAAGTATCTGTTGTAAATATTACTCAACATATGAGTAAAAAGTAGTGCTTTTAAAAGTACTCAAGAATATTACGCTGTGAAAGGTTGAAATGTTTACATGCAATTTGTGCGTGTGTGTGAAAACATAACATTCTGTAGTGCAGTTGTTGAGACTGTTTGGTTTTTCAGTCATAATATAGGCATCCTTCATCTTCTCATAAGTGACTAGCCGTCTCTGGGTCATTGCATGTAAAGATTTTTGACATGTTCTTGGACATTTTTAATGCTTCCAAATGGTTTGCTGCATTTATAAAGCGTCCATGTCTTGAGGTTGTTCAGTATGATGTGATTAACTTTTTAATGTGAGATTGAACAGGATTCACATGACTGATTTTTATACTCCGCCAATCCCCATAGACAAGAAAAAATAAGGTAGTGACTGCAGATTGAAGAAAAGTAGTGGGGTAAAAGTATCAATACAGCACCAAAAATGTACTAAAGGGAAAGTAAAAGTACACATTTTTAAAACTATTTAGCAAATTACAATTCCTAAGAAAAATTACTTAATTACAGTAACTTGAGTATTTGTAATTTGTTACTTTACACCACTGATAGAAACACCAGTAAGCAGCGACAAAATATGTGCAAGCTCCAAACTTCCTGAGGACTCCATGCATGTGAAGATGTCGGTAAACCACACACACACTTCTTCCCCCGAGTTAATCTGGATTCAGCCGGCACAGTTCTCACTTCAGATGCCTGAGTACCTTGAGGAGACCACTGTGCAGCATGTATGCGTCTGTTTGATGTTTCAGATTGCATGATTCATTGGTTAATAATCCTATTTTCAGATGCCTTAATGAGTAGAGTTCAGTGACTTGTGTATTTCGAGGGTCTCGGATAATTACGTTAGCCGAAAGCAAAAAATGTGTGCGTCGTCGTGTAGTTTAGGCATGTGCTCTAATTCCTCCTGAGGTCAAGGCTTCGACATGACCACTGAGTGTGCTTTTGTGTGTGTGTGAGTGATTTCAGAGGAAAAACCGGGTCTGTTATTCTTTAGTTCGGTTCACTCTGGAGTGAAGATACATTAAAATTAACACTGGCCTAGTTATCCACTGTGACTCAACACAAGATAAAGCTTGGTCGGATTTCTCTGTTACACCCACTCTAACTATATTCTTGTCTTATTTTGTTCCCTGGCTTTCTCCTACAGAGCTGCCAGTTCATGTAAAGCGGTAGCAAGGAGGAAATAACGTCTAAACAGCAGGTTCCTGCATATTCAGCTTCCAGTAAAAAACGAAATAAATTATATATATATATAATATATATAAATTCTAATATAGTTTTCATACACATAAGTAGGTCAAAGATAAAATGGATATTCAACCATCAAAACTATTAAAATAGCATATAAAAGTTGAAAGTTTTGTTAAACAGTATAATGTCTGTGCATGTTGTATTATTTTATAGTTTTTGAATCAATTTACAGAAGATAAAAACGTGTAAAAGGTGTTTTATACAAAAAAACAAAACAAAATAAGTTCTCGTGAGCCATATTTAGAACAAGAATCTGTATAAGCCCTAAAGTGATTAACTGTTATTTTAGATATTATTTATAAAACAGTTCTGTCTGGTTCCCGACTCTGATTAGCTGATAGCCGTGTGATGTTCTGCAATAACAGCACTTGTGCAGAGTCTTCAATCTTGTGTATCACTCCGCCCACATAGAGTGACTAAAGTTTGGCAAATATTGCAGCTGTTGGTTAAAATAATGAACTTTTGAGGATTTATTTTAAGCGAGAATGTAGTTGTTTAGATTGCAACTATGCACAACCCTGACTTTTCGGTTGGCCATCTGTTTGTTTCTAATGAGGCTCCTGTTTTCGTTACTGCAGACTAGTTCAGTAAAAAGAAAGAAAGAAACAAAGAAGAAATGCCCGCATGTGTTTAGCGTTTTTCCTTGTGAAAACACAACAGTAATCTGGTAATGATTTCGTTGCTGTGGCTTTTTTGGGCTTAATTATTGTGATCCCAGTTGAAACAGGGAAATACTGGGGAAAGGCTCTAGACTGATGGCAATTAACTTTCTAGAGAATAATTCAAGCACTAGCACTAAAGTGACGGTGAATTAGTAACGGTTTCTGCTGTTCTGACGTCAGCTGCAGATGTGAATAATGGCGGAAGAAAGTAGTTCCTCTTACAAAAAGATTTTTAAATTCTCTAGTGTTTGATTTTCTTTTTTTATATACACGATTATGCCATCAAACTGTTGTATAAATGCAATATCACATGACTAGCAGTGTGATATGGCTGTATATCGGCACTGATGGGACACTAAGGCTCTCGGCCTGCGGCACTCTGTACTCACGCCTCCCACCAGTGTCGATATACAGCTATTTCGCACTGCTACTCAAGTGATATTGCTCATATACATCTGTTCAACTGAATGACAATATAGGTCCACCTCTATTTTAATCAACTTTCTAAACATCAGCATATACCAACAATTTAAGAGTTAAAGTGCCTTTCCATAGAGATTAATTGACATTTTAAATTGTTATACTATCCTTAATTTGTCAACAAGGTATTTTAATCATTCAAAATACATAAAAGTTTAGAGAGATTCACGTATTGTTTTCATTGCTTCATTTTCCTTCGGCGTAGTCCCTGATTTATCAGGTGACGCCCCAGCAGAATGAATTGCTTGCTTATTGTTTTAGGTAACACTTTAAAATAACAGTACATGAATAATGATGTGTTAACATGTAAACTAAACATTACTTGTATGCGATGTATGTGATTAAACTAACTTTAACTACAACCTGAGTCACATGAGTTCATGTGTGAATAACGGCTACCTTAATTACTTGTTAGCACATGTTTGTTTGTTAATTAATGTATTAATTACCACATTAGTTTATGCTTAATTTCAACCATTATGAATTCATGATATGTTACTGTATAATTACATCATGACTTTACTTGGAGGGGCACATCATCGTTAACCCATTTTGAACTACTCACAAACTCTTTATGTTCGTCCGTCTAGTGTGTTTACACTGAATAACATTAGAACAGTGCTCTGTCAACATCGACATGAACAGTTTAAACACAGGAGTTTGGTAAGTAAATGGTCATGCGCCCCCTTCAAGTAAAGTCATGAAATAGTTTTACATTAACAGCTCATGAGTTCATGTTGGTTACATTTATCTTAAACGCAAATGTTAATCAATGCACTCACTAACAACATGTACTAACAAGTAATTTAATTTTAGGTTAGTTCATAATTGGTGCATACATTAACTCGTCATTAATTCAAAATAATGCTTAGTTTACATATTAAAACATCATTTTTCATGTACTGTTACTGTAAAGTGTTACCTTGTTTTATATACAGCATGTAATAAGAACAGGTCAGAATAAGTATCTTTTTTTGGCTTATATACATCTGTTTAGATGAATTACAAAAGAATTAGCCAAAAAAAACATCAACATTATTTCACCCCTATTATTTTACTAAACTTATATTCATCAAAATCAGCGCATTCGAATGATTTCTGCAGGATCCTGTGATGCAAAGGAGATAAGAATCCTGTAAATCTATTTCTAGAACCTAAAATGTAAAGATTTATCAATTTGAACCTAAAGTCTTGCTGTTAACAGTAAGCCGATGTTACACATCATCCACCCAAAAACAGTCAAGTATCAGGAGAGACGGATGGATAGCTGTTTGTCCTCTGCTACAGTGCGTCTTGGGATGTGAATCTGGAGCCCCTCAGGTTAAGTTGTGTCACAGTTGTTTATTCTGATAAAAGTCTTTAAATGCATCTTACGCTTTGTTGCCTTCTCTCTTCTCCATGATAGAACTGCACCTCAGGCTAGCATGTGGCCAGAAAGAGAAAGAAAGAGCAGAAGACCCCCTCTACGCACACGCACGCACACACATAGTCGTCTCTCAGCCCGTCTCGGGATGCTGTACTCAGTCAGATGGCAGTGGAGGAGAGACCAGAGTGCATCAGAATGGGCGTCCTGCATCTCAAAAACACATCTGCTCATTGAGATTTAGCCACGGGACACCAGAAAAGCAGCTGCTGAACAGTGAAAGGATGTTTTCTGTGATCTGGAGGATCCTGCTGGAGCTCTTACTGGTTTGCTGGATGTTTGAAGGGGTCATCAGGTGAGTTTTCATCAAGTGTGTGTGTTTTTGTTGGTTAAAACGCTGTGTGTTAAGCATGAAAACACTTGTGGAGAGAGTTTGTGAAGATCTAGCTTTGAAGTGTCTTCCAAATTCAGTAGATCTACCTGTTTCTCCTCAATATTTGAGTTTTTGTGTTTGTTTGTGCGTCCAGTCATGCGTTTTCAGCTTGTGCGTTCAGTTCAGTAGACTTCATGGGTGATAGGTTTATTTTAATCCCGGAGAGCGTTCTTATGTTTCTGAGTGTGTGTTTGTGTGTGTGTTTGTTGGCTTTATGTATCTGGGTCTCTGAAGTATGAGGCTGACACGTAGAGACAGCTCTGTCTGAAGTCATTGTCACTGTTACTGAAATTGCAGATTTATTGAAGTTCACATAATGAGATTTAACTATTATTGGCCTGTTTGGGACTTGACGTTGCTACAGACTGACATATAAGGCTTCTGAGACTCACCTGAGGATGCGTTTGCTGTGTGCTATATTTCCATTTTTCTATATGCTGCGTGAAACGGACTTTATACCTTCACAAATCGAATTTGCCACAGTTCTGCTCACAAACACACAGGGAAATTGAAGAGGAACTGGACCAGAAAATTTCTTTAAATATGGAATAAGATTCAAAGTGTAGGAGAGAAAGTGCTGCCTTTTTTTTTTGCTACTTCTACTTAAATCTTTCTCAATAAAATATTAACACCTACAACAACCTGCAATCAGGTCCAAGGCAATAAAGACGTCAGTTCTGACTCACGTCTTCACTGCAGCCATATGGAGAAAAGGACAGGACGTGTCCAGTAGACAAGGGTGTTAATAAAACATCGGACAGATGTTCTGACCTGCTCTTTTATAGGCTCCTTAAAGATTTGAAGGAAACTCCTCATATGTTTTGTTAGAAACCTTTTCAAATGAGCAAACATTATTGCTGAAGCACTCATTCAGTAATTGAATGATAATAAAGGCTTTTGACACCAGCGAATGTTAAAATGAACAGCAGAGAGAGCTGATAGAGTGCGTAGTTATTAATAAGCCACACGCATGTACAGTCCGGAAGACCACAGTGTAATTCCACTCATTTAAAATCCCAATTAAACTGACAAATTAAAGTTTCTGAAGACAGAGAGGAA
This sequence comes from Danio aesculapii, assembly GCF_903798145.1. Classification (NCBI taxonomy): domain Eukaryota; kingdom Metazoa; phylum Chordata; class Actinopteri; order Cypriniformes; family Danionidae; genus Danio; species Danio aesculapii. The sequence goes on along the minus strand of NC_079439.1, from coordinate 23,759,634 downwards.
GAGGTGATAGCAAAGAGTGTCATTTGTTCAGTATGAGTGGTGGAGGGAAATATACCTGAGGGAAATATAACCTGAATATAAATGAACTTTTTAAGCTTTAAAAAAAAGTGTTGTCTCATACTTTGGGCCTCACTGTTAAACACACGTGCAGCTCTCTAATATGATGATCTGTTGGAGGTGTAGATCTGTTGCTTTGTATTTTTGCATTTGTTTATTTTTGTACATGTCTCTCAGGTGTGTGTTTAGTAAGGAGCTGAAATCTCCCAGTGTTCGGACGAAGCCCATGTCACCATCAGATTTTCTGGATAAATTAATGGGAAAGACATCTGGATATGATGCTCGAATAAGGCCCAACTTTAAAGGTATGTTTTCAACTCTGTCCTTTTTAGACTCATTTACATCTTCGACATCTGAACATTTCTCAAAAGCCACCATTTCTTCACTGACATGTTGATTGACCATTTGGAAATGTATGTTCATCAAAAATGAATTTATTTGATCAAAAACAGCAAAAAAAAAAAAAAATAATTGTAAAACATTATTAAGTGGGAGAAGGAGTAAGGGTTGGGAAATGTCCTCGAGCTGGGATTCGAACTCAGGGACACCCTGAAGTGCTACCACACCATATGTCAGCGCTAGCCACTAGGCCAGGCATGGGCAAACTCGATCCTTGAGGGCCGGTGTCCCTGCAGAGTTTTGCTCCAACACTAATAAAACACACCTGAACACCCTAATTAGTGTCTTCAAGATCACTAGAAAGCTACAAGCAGGTGTGTTTGATTAGGGTTGGTGCTAAACTATGCAGGGACAGCGGCCCTCAAGGATCGAGTTTGCCCATCCCTGCACTAGGCTATTGCGCTGACATTATTACAGTATAAAATATCTTTTTTTTTTGGATACATCAGTTGTATTTTACACAAATTTCTAAATGTCCAAATGACTAAAGGCTGATTTAATCTTCAAGCGCACACACATGCTCCGGCGCAGCACTGATGTGCACCTCTCAAAGAATTTAACTACATGTCGCAACGACACAACACAAGCTTTGTGATTGGTCTTGGTTGACTTGGTAGCTGTGACCAGTGTGGGGCCAAGAGCTACACAAACCCGATGGAGTGAGTGTTTACAAGTGTTGAGTCACGTGAAAAAGCTCCAGATAAAGACTTTTGTTTTGTGTTTACCTTATGATTAAAGTTGTTGCACGTTCGCTGATTCCCACCTCTCAATGAGCGAGTTTTAGCTACGTGTACACTGAAGTAGCATTCAGAAAAACACAAAACACTCGTGAAGAAACTCGACACAGAGGAACATAAAACACTACTGCCAACTAACGCTTCAGAAGTGTTTTTGCAGAGGTTTTGCTTGCGCATCATTCCCTTGTAGCAAACTAATAGTAATGGTACATTCATAGCAAACACGGATGAAGTGTCAAGCGTGTATGATTTACAGGTTAAGTAAATGCAAAGATGCTATTAAATATCCTGTGGTGCTATTTGCGTGAATGATGCAAATTGAGCGAATGACACGATGGAAATTGAGTGTTTTGAGTGCTTAACGCATGATTTGAAATCAAAACTTGATTTCACATTAACCAATTAGGAGCTTGCTCTTGTAGGGGTGTGATTATGCCGTAGCCGTGTAGTTGGTGTCCTCCTGCCGACACAGGACAACAGGTCATCAAACTGGGGCCAGTGTCCTGACATTTTATCCCACCCATCAGATTATGCTACCAACAATGTATTTGAATGGTTCTGAAGTTGGGGTTAGGGATAAGGTAGGTTTGGGTGATATTACAGCTTCATACCACACTACTCCACATTAAAATTTACACTGGTAGCAAAATCTGATGGGTAGCATATTGTGTCAACAAAATGTGCTACCTACTTTTTGAAAGGTGGGAAGGACAATCTGACAAGGTAGGACAAATCGACAGAACACCGGTTCAGTTGGAAATACCGCTGAAAGCATCTGCCGTCCAGTCGCTGCTCCTGAAGGACTTGATGAACTTACCAAGCTGATTGAGCTTCTGAAGGATACAGCTGACAAGAAAACATAACTATTTTATGGTTTGTCAGTTTAGTAGCTAATATGTACAAATTCTTACTAAAATGTACAATTTTAAAAAGGAGACGTGGCACCTAACCCAACCCCACCTATAAACCCATCCGTCATTGGGGGATAAGCAAACCGTACTAAATTTTACGAATAAGATCATACGATTTCATACGAAGTAGCTACTATATCAAAAAGTTGTGAATTGTCATGAGATGATAAGGGCTGGGTGATCGATTGAAAAAAAAAAAATCGAAATCGACATTCAGAACCTAAAATCGATCAAATTCTTCCAGGTGGATTTTTTTCCATTACTTTTTCTTACCACGTGTGGAGTCATGTGAACCTGCTCTGTTAAAGCTGATTTATACTTCACAGTCATACGCACGAATATGGTCTGACACAGCCTTCGTTAAAATGTACACCTTGCGCGTTTGCACCACATTGATGATGATTGGAAGCTGCGCCAGAGATGCCTTGAGATGCCTTGAGATGGCATATTATCCATTACATTAGAATTATTATTTACATGAAAGTATTTGTTTACAGAAGATGCAAGAAATGCACTGTTTAAAAGATTATTTACAGGATAAACAACAGTTATTTTATTTAGAAGAGATACTGCTTATTCAAAACTTTTAATCTGAAAAACATTGAAAATGATTAATTTTGTTTCCAAAAGTGCAAGTTCTTTTTCGTCTTTTTGTAAGATAAAAATGACTGTTCAATTTAGGCAGTGTGTGTTTTAATTTCAGTTGTTCATCGTTGAAGTAAATAATCATAGATAGTAGGTAGTGTGTGTTTCCTTTAATTATTTTAAAATAAAGTAATGCATCCTTCATTCAAACATCTCTCACTTGTAATATGTGAACATATTTACTGTACAAAACCTGTCAGTGAACTATGAGGCCAAAATTAATAAAATGATGTAAACTCATAGATTTTGATTTTAGGTCAAATCGCCCAGCCCTAGATCTGATGTACCCAGACATGGCGCCAAACAAATCTACGCCATTTTCCAGCCTTCCTAAAGAACATAAACTACAGTTACTCTCTCAATAAAATCCATGTCAGCCATTTATCAACAAAAGTGGAGTTGCCAGGCAGACAGACACCCCTCCCATGACGCTAATTCACCTCTATTGTGAAGTCAATATGATGCGCAAATTAATCGAAATTAATGTGCGAATAAAGGGAGTAGCACAAGTGGTGTGAATGCCCCATAAGAGACGCGTGGTAAAGACTATTGTTGGGAAAAAGGAATTACAAAGGAATTTTTTTTAACAAATTTTTGTCTCATTTTCTTTTCATTAAACACTTGTATTTGTATTGCTTAAAGGTGATATATATTAACTAAACTTCTACTCGATTGTGATATGTTTGGCATACTATTGAAGCATTTTTGCAGAAGCACTTCTTGTAAGCACAGAATTTGCAGTTGAGAAGTCTTGTGCTTTTTGACGTTGTACAGAGGATTAGTAGAAGAATAGGACCTATGTATGGGTGCGGCCAATGGAGGACTGGAGAATGATTGAGAAGTGACGAACTCCACTAAACTTCACCTGTTAATATCAGCTGCGCATAAAAGCACGAATCAAGAAATGAAATGGGTGCTCACCTCAGTGTTTCCTGTAGGATTTTTTCCAGCTGTGGCGGCAGGCCTTTTTTTACACAGATCTACCAACTACTGTACCTGTGGCGTTATTTTAATGACAAATGTATGCGCAGTACTACAATTTGAGATCGCATTTATGTAATAGCCAACGAGCATGTGAATCTCTTTGCTTGCGCGCCATTTTCCTCTGCTCGTGCACAAAACTTCTTGCCTCACGCATCACGTCAGTCAGCCAGTCAGTCAGTCAGCACGTAACTTTAAAGGGTTAAACAAATGACGCACAGCACTACTACAGTTACAGAAAAGTTTGCCCTGTTATAATTCACTTACTTTTTAATATGTTTTGGTGCGATTATCACCCGCTATTAAAAGAAACACGACTGAATGTTTTGAATGAAAAGCTGTAATGTAGCCGTGGCAGGATCAATTTTGGCCGGGTGCCCCGCCATGGAAGAATGAATGTAGCGGAAACCATGCATCTCATGAATGTAATTCTTGCATTGCATTGAGGATAACAGAATTGTGTGAATCGAATTATTCATTTGTAGCCAATAAATTGCTAATATGTTATACTTTGAAGAAAAAAAACCTCTCCTGACCTTTTTTATTGAACATGCATGGAACTGATTGTTTATTCCAACACTATTGTGGCTAAAACTGTCAAACAAAAGTCAACAGAAAAGGACTGCCACTCCAAATATGGAAGCAAATGCTCAGACTTTGATTGAAGATTACCAAAACAAAATAGAAATCAGTACATTAGCCTGCACAGATGAATCGTTTACCAAAAGAATATCACTGTGCGGTAACAAAATAAACATTGTAGATTTTGATTTCACATGGACTATATTTTCCAGACCTAGACCACACTAATTCTGTAGGCACACCTAATAAAGCAGCAGCCCTCTAGCATTAAATCTCCATTGTACCATTTGTATTCCCTTTCTGCTGAATCCTGCTTTCAAACAAACATAGGCTAGGCTGTCTACTGTAGTCCTGTACATCCTCTCATTCTCACTCTTTTACTTCCTTTCAGTGATATCTTGGTCATTTTTGAACCTCATGTAAAGCAAGCAACACAAAAACCGCTGTTCTAGCTTAATCTCTTGCGCGTAGATTGTTTTGGCAGGAACTCTGCAAAATGTGATGTGGTCAGCAAAGTATATTTACATTCTCTGTGAGTCTCGCATGTGAAGATGTGCTGTGACCCGAAAACACAGAGCAACATAAGATCTCATTAAACTGTGTGACCCCCCCCCCATGGGTTCTCCGCTCTATTTTTCACCATTTCCACCTTACACCGACTCCCATTGACCATTCGATGAGAAAAACCCACAGGCGAAAGCTGACAGAATACGAGACTTTCAGTGCCAGACGATGAGAATGACTTCAGAAACATGCAGGATACGGCTGTCAGCTCACGGTAGATTTCTCTCCGTAAAAAGTGTCACAACAGCCTATGTGAAGATTTGTGAGGGGCAGTTTCTGCTTTGGCATCAGAGCCTTTTAGTTTGCCATGCTGTCCACTCGAGTGCATGTTAACCCACAGACCTAAATAAGTCTTTTCCTTTCATTCTCTCACTTATATTTTGAATTTCTTTTTTATTTATGCTTTTTTTTTTCTTCCCTCCCTTGCTTTTCTCTGGTGATCTCTCTCTGTGGGCATCTCTGAGCTCGTGTATATTTCATATCTGCTCTACATCTCAGAGATGCGGCTGTCAGCGTGTGTGGGGGAATGTCCCTTCTGATACGCTATATATATCGCTAATGTCGTGAATGTTAAATCAATAAATAAAATGGCTTAATCAAATATTCACAGAGCGAGTATCCGCTGAATCTGCATAGCCAGCCTTTTAGTTCATTGTGAGCAAATGAGGCATTTTACATTAGCCCGGGTCGCTGTGGGCTTTTCTTGTTCAAGAAAACGCTTCGTTTTAGAGCATAACTTGGAAGTTGATTTAACCGTCTTGGACAACCTCCTCAGTATTTTGTCTCAGAAGCGATCTGTTGCTGTTTGCTACATGAGCATTTCTTCGTAATCGAGGCACTGAAGATGACACAGCAGGTCAATTCTGCTTCAATTGTTTATCCAATCTAATATGTTAAAATTGCGAGCACAGATGTTACATTTTCAATATTGTTCCTTTCGGTTGTAATGTGCGTGCATCGCATTCTGCTTTCAGACTCTCTTTATCTTTAAAAAACTGTTATTCTTGCTGACAGAAGAAAAAGGAGAAAAAAAACTGAGACTGAGGAGACTTGCTTGTTTCGTAGCGTGGTCAGGCTAGTCTGATTTGCTGGTTTTAGAAAGGTTTAGCTGCTTTAAAGTCAGATTAAACCACTAAGACTAACACAGTAGCAAAGGCTGGTTTGTTTTAATTCCATTCATCTTCATTTCTATAGCACTTTTACAATGTAGATTGTGTCAAAGCAGCTTGTGTCAAAGATCTAGTAAATTGAAGTCCAGTTTAGTTCAGTTCAGTGTGGTTTAATTTCACTGCTGAAAGTCCAAACACTGAAGAGCAAATCCTTAGATGCGCAGCTCCATAAGTCTCAAACCAAGCAAGCCAGTGGCGAGGAACAAAACTTCACCAATTGATGAAAGTGAAGGAAAAGAAACCTTGAGAGAAACCAGGCCCAGTTGGGCACGACCATTTCTTCTCTGGTCTGGCCAAACTTCTTGTGCAGAGCTGCAGTCTAGGTGCTGGAGGCTGGAAAACGCTGGACATCCATTGTGGAAAAGCTGCAAGTGTGCATAGGTCACCGGCGGGTGTTCAGGCTGACCCCGGGGATCAATGCAGAGACTGGTCTGTCACTGGGGTCTTTTAGGAATCAGTCTCATGCTCTCCACTCCTTCATGACCACCAAATCATCTGTTCAGGATACGGCCTGGTCCAGGATTATGGAGACCTCGGGATGAGGAAAAACAGACTAACATAAGCGTAGATGCCATTTAAATTATAATGGGAAGTGTTTCCGGCTCCGGTTGGCCTAATTAATGCAGCCTACAAATCGTTTAGAGCAGGGCTTCTCAAAGTCTGGACTCCGGTCCGGATCCAGATTGTGAGGGTATTCAATCCAGAACCGACTCCATTTCGTATTGCAAAACCATGTATAAAGGATTAAAAATTGTGGATTTCCTTCATTGATTAAATGCACAAACCTTGTAAATCAACTGTTACGTTGTTTGTATTTTTGTTTAAAAAAAACTTTAACTTTTTTGGAGAGAGGTCTAGATGCAGACCAGGTGCAGTTGGCCTGCTTGCAATGCTTTTTAATGCCCAAACTTAACCCTACCCCTCACAGTGATGTCACTAGCTCCATTCAGTGCATTGTGTCTGACAATGCATTGCTGGGATATGCAGCTTTTGTTGTGTTTTGTACAAAAATGCACTTTTATTAGTGGTTTTGCCACATTTACATTGTAGTTAATGTGTTTTGAATGTAAAGGCCACTTTGTTTAAAGGAAAATAAATATTGTTGACTTGTGAAACATGTTATGGATGTTTATTAAAAACAAGTTATGTAATATAAATAGTTCTGGACCTTTGATATAGATTTGGACCTTTAAATGTAGACATTAAGAACCCAGCTGTTCCAGAGTTGAGGTGGCAGATATGAGAAAGATCTACCACCTACAGTTGATTTTGATATTCTGGGAATAATCAATTGTCCAGAATTAATTGAGCACAGTGGGTGTGAGGGGCTGTAATACACTAAGTGCTCCCTCAAATACTGTGGAGCTAAGCTGTTCGGGGCTTTGTAGGTAGTCAATAAAGATTTTTAAATTTAAACAATATTTAATTGAGAGCCAATGCAATGATGAAAGAACTGAAGTAATATGATCATATTTCTTTGAAAGTACTCTAGTAGCTGCATTTTGAACTAGATGAAGTTTGTTGATTAGGCCTACAGGGCAACCGCCTAGTTATACATTAAAATAGTCATGAATAGAGATCATGAAAGCATGAATGAGCTTTTCCGCATTAGACATTGATAGCGTATGTCGAAGTCTGGCAACATTTTTAAGCTTGAAATCTGGCCTTCAAACGACAGGTTGCTATCAAAAATCACCCCCAAATTTTTGACTTGAGATGAGGACTGAACCGAGAATCCATCAAGGCTTAGACAGTGTTCTAGGTTTTTGCATGTGAGGTTTTAGGGGTCTAATAAGCAAGACCATGTATTCATATATGAATTTAGTAATTAGTTACTTAAAGAAGTTATTAAGAGAGATACTAACATTTTTATGATGTTTTTCTTTTCAGGTCCTCCTGTAAATGTCACCTGCAACATTTTCATCAACAGCTTTGGCTCAATCACAGAGACCACCATGGTATACACTTACACTTACACACTCATGTTGGTATTGGTGGTTTACCGGGACTCTCTATAGGTGTAATATATTTTATATAGTAAAATTAAAAGTGTTTACTGTATAAAATACATTTACATATAACATGCCCTAAAGTCATCCCTCACAGGAAACCAGTGGCAAAATTTAATGTCAAACAACCCCATTAAATATGATATTGAAGTGTTCTGAATTACAAGGACATCAAGCATGTCCTTGTAAATGAATAGAATAGATTACAACTATGTCCCCACAATGTTATGAATACAAGACGCACACACATGCACTAAGCACATACGCACATCTCCTAGGAACCTGTCAGAATGTATTAGAATAATGACCACTAAAATTGTACAGTGCCAACATAACAGAGATGCATTTTTCATTAACGATGGACACACCATGGACACAGACACATAGAAAGATATATATTAGAAAGATCGGAAAATCAGATCCAGAACTGAACATCACAATCAGCCTCAATTAAATAAATCTTAGAGCTACTAAAGAGAAGTTAGAGTAAATTATGATTTTATTAGTTATTATTAGTTATTTATTAGTTATAAATTAGTTCTTATAATGTAATTATTAATTATAAGTAACACAGAATGTGGAGTGATTATACACACACTGGGCAGTTTATTAGGTTCAATTGTAAGTTAATGCAAGTATCTCAGCCAATCACATTACATTAATGCGTTTAGGTATGTAGACCTGGTCAAGATGATCTGCTGATTTTCAAATCGAGCATCAGAATGCAATATATCATTGACTCCACTGCTGTGAATGTCATCTGATTCATTTCTGAACCTGAATTCGTTAGGATTACCGGCTGAACGTTTTTCTACGGCAGCAGTGGAATGACCCACGGCTGGCTTATAAAGAATACCCAGACGATTCCCTGGATCTGGACCCATCCATGCTGGACTCCATCTGGAAGCCAGACTTGTTCTTTGCCAATGAGAAAGGCGCCAACTTTCATGAGGTCACCACAGACAACAAGCTGCTGAGAATTTTCCAGAACGGAAACGTGCTGTATAGCATCAGGTGCAATGTCAGCCCCTGCAGTATATGTTATGTAAATCCTTTCAAACTGTTACATGAACGATACTCAGAAATGTCTTTCCTTTAGACTCACGCTGATTCTGTCGTGTCCGATGGATCTGAAGAATTTCCCAATGGACACACAGACCTGCACTATGCAGTTAGAGAGCTGTAAGACGCAACATCAAGAACTCATTTAAATATTATTTCTTCTTTATATGCTTATTATTCTCCCCGTTGTTCTTTTCTTCTAGTTGGCTACACTATGAATGATCTGATATTTCAGTGGTTGGATGAAGGCCCGGTGCAAGTGGCTGATGACCTTATGCTGCCCCAGTTTGTCCTCAAAGAAGAGAAAGACTTGGGATACTGTACAAAACACTACAACACTGGTAGAGCACTGAATACCACAGTACTAATGCTTCAGTACAGTACTTGTTTGAGGGGTTTCCTGGGGGTTATTTATATTTAACCATAAACAAATACAGAACAATCGGTAACACTTTATTTTGATGGTTCATTTGAGTATTAGTAGACTGTCTGCCTAATATCTGTTGATACTGCTCCTTCAACAGATATTTAACTGACTATAATAAACTTAGCAAGTACATGTCAACTTACACTAATCCCAACCCCAATCTAACAGTCTACTTATAATCTAATGAAAATTTGTTGGCATGTAGATGCAATGTATCTTAACTCAACATACGGACCATTAAAATAGAGTGTGAACGAACAATCATACGAATATTCGTAATTGACTAATGGTTGAAATGTTGCTGGTTTATGAAACAATCAAATTATTTATCTTTAGTGTACTTTTAAAAAACTGTATCAAATTAATATGTGAAAAATATCTCTTATGCTATTTTTCATAAATGCCAGATAAGATGTTGTACAACGAGGAACTTTTCATGTCACAGTAAGTGTCCCAATGTAGTGAAGTATACTCATCACTGCGCTTACTAGCAGGGGCGTAGCAACCAGGGGGGATGGGGGGCATACGTCCCCCTCACTTTTAGAGACAGACCATTTAGAAACAGGTGATTAATAATAGAATGAACGTATGATCTCATATAGCTGTCCACCTCACTTTTGAAATGTCCGCTACGCCCCTGCTTACTAGTGCCCAAATTAGTGTACACAACTTTTTGATAAATTACCTCTGAAGCAACTAATGTGTTCTGGAGCTAGTGTGTTCCAGACCCTTCTTAGATTTTTGCTAAGCAGTTGTTAGGGGGTTTTAGTCATTACCAGGGTGTTGCTATGTAAGAGATTACTATGCATACAAGTAATTATTAATCAGACTCATTTAGTTTTGCTAACATGATCATTTGTTTTGTCCAGGTAAGTTCACCTGTATAGAGGTGAAGTTTCATCTGGAGAGGCAGATGGGTTATTACCTGATCCAGATGTACATTCCCAGCCTTTTAACAGTGATCCTGTCATGGGTCTCTTTCTGGATTAACATGGATGCCGCCCCGGCCCGTGTTGGACTGGGCATCACCACAGTTCTTACCATGACCACACAGAGCTCAGGGTCTAGAGCATCATTGCCTAAGGTAGGAACCCAACAAGCATTTTTTATGCTTAAAAGAAGTTCCATTAAATTCAGTTCAAGTGTATTTGTTTAGTGCTTTTTACAATAATTATTGTTTCAAAGCAGCTTTATAAAATGTGTACATTATTGCATTATAATCATAACTTTGCATTATAATCATAACTTTATTAGTTACTAAAAACTTCAACTAATTAACTAGTAACTAATAGCTTTTAACAGTTAAAGTTATTATATATAAACATAGTTAACCTGCAGTTTTATGGTGTACAGGTGATGTCTATGTGTACATGCTCAGTGAAGTGTATTTGTGTATTAAGTGTATGTGTTGTCCTTGAAGACTTCGATGGTTGAAGATGAAGTCATCATCTCTTTACAGATCTTGGATCTGTCAAATAGAGAGTCTAATATATTTCTAATAATAGATGGCTTGCCTAAAACGAGGCTAATTTTGGGCTGTCCATGAAAATCTACTAAAAGGCTCGTTAACACCAAGCAAGATAGCTATAAATGCAACAGTAAATACAGTGCTCAGCATAATTGAGTACAACCCATTTTGAAAATGAATAATTTATCCATTCTCAATGAATATAGGCAATGTATTTTGGTGCATTTAAGCAAAACGGATTTTTTAAACAGATCTATTCATTAAAGTAATATTTTAGTCACCAAACATATTTAGAAATTGAAAAATAATACAATTAAATTTTGCAAAATATTACAACCTACAAAATTTCAACAAAATTTTTCCATTTTTTGTTTCTCTTGACTTTTCCTTTTTTTTTATTTTGTATTTAATATTTTCTATAACATATACATTTTGGTGTACTAGTTTTTGGAGATTACTGAAGATTTGGTTCAGTACCGACTAAAGTACTGAAGCCTATAGCTTCCTATATGAATTTAAAAGATAGATTTGTGAGGGGTGTACTTATATATGCTGAGCACTGTATATTTGCGTCCACACTGATGAATGATAAAAATCAGTTTGTTTTTAGTTTGTGCTTTCCATTGTTATTGTGCTTACATTTTGCTTTATGTTATCAACTTATCAACAACATGATGATCAGTTTTTTTTATTAATCGTTATTACTTCTGTTGGTGGTGAATTTGTTGTTTACATTAGTTGTTTGCTTTCTTAATTCATTCAGAAGTATTTAACGTTTAATTCAAATGGCAGAATGTGTACTTTATTTCATTTAAATCTTCTGCAATTATATTATACTACAGTGGCCGAGAAAGCTTAATGTGCTGCCATTTAAGAAAATATGTGCAATTACAAAAAACGCCAGCCAACTGAGAAAAGATCTTAGTCAGTTTGACAGCACATGTGCTGCAAATCCTCACAACCCAAACACATATTTAAAAAACGTGCTGCATTTTCACACAGCACAATCAATTAATAAAACATGCTGCATTTTCTCACACATTTTATGCTGGATTTTCTTACAACACAACAGAAATTACCTTTTAAACATGACGGACCAGGCAATTTATTGTAGGTTATGGTTATTTAGGCTAATAAATACAAAAGACAAGGGAATCTGGATATTAAAATAAACCAACAAAAAAACTCACCTTTCAAAGATCACCTACTACTTCACTGAGCATTAGTCGCGGCACAGTGGCGTCCGTCACGTTTTTGGGTTCCCTTGAAACATTTCCGTTGTGTTCCGTTCTTTTTGTGTTGTGAGAAAATGCAGAATGATTTCTCAAAATGTTTGGGATTTTGAGAAAATGCAGAGCGTTTTATTAATGGTTTGCATTGTGAGAAAATGAAGCACGTTTTTGAAAAATGTGTTTGCGTTGTGGTGATTTGTCAAACCGATGAAAATCTTCTCCTAATTTACTGCTGTTTTTTGTAGTTCCACTTGTTTTCTTAAATTGCAACACATTAAGCTCTCTCGGCCACCGTATTATACTAGATAATTTGTTTTACATTTATTTACACCATGTTGACTAATTTATTCAGGCTCAAATTTTCAGCATTTTCAAAGTCACTGAAACGAGCACCTGAGGTGAATACCTGAGGTACTTATTTTTATACTTCATTATTTTATCATTCTTTCCAATGAAATAACCATTTGTTTTCTAGATAGTCATTATCTTTAAATAATCTTTGAAAACAGGGCATCAAGCAGCGCTTCTCCAAAATGTCTTCATCTGTAGCTTTAAATTGCGTGAACCCTTTATATTTCAATGGATTCTGGCTGGCTGACAGTATTTGATCATTTATTAGCTGAGAAAAAATTTTTTGTAAAATGATCCCAACCATTTAATTTCTCTCCGCCTTTATCAATATAGTTGTGGGCTGAACTCTGCTGTTGTTTTACATTCAGAATGATTTTTGAGCTCTTTCTTCATCATTATCTTTATTCTGTAGTTTCCTGCTTGGTGTGAATAGGCCTTAAGAATAGCCTAAAACTAGACTAGTCATCAAATACGCAGGAATGAATGACTACACATGTGGAGTCCATCTAATCTGTGTATTCGATGACTAGTCTAGTTTTGGGCTATTCTTAGAGGTCTATTAGATTTTCCCTGACAGTCCAAATTTAGCCTTGTATTTAGCAAAGCTATCTATGTTTGGACGTCTATTAGATGTCTGTTAAGCAAAATAGCTTGAAAGTAGTTTTATCCACCTATCCAGTGATCAGCTATTACTTTGTTGTTCAAATCAACAGTCAATCAGCAGCATTTGACAGATGGATAACATGATGGCACTGTGTGTATGTGTTCAGGTGTCCTATGTGAAGGCCATTGACATCTGGATGGCAGTGTGTTTGCTGTTTGTGTTTGCTGCTTTGTTGGAGTACGCAGCGGTTAACTTCGTTTCAAGGCAATACAAAGAATTCTTCCGACTGAGGAGGAAACTGCGGCAGGAGCAACGCAACAGAGCTGTGAGTGGCACTTATAAACCCTTTTCACAGTGCCCTTAAGATACAGTACAAGCAATGTGTCCCTTTGATCTTTCATGAGCGCAGCCTTCTGGCCCCTCAACAGCAGAGAGGGAAGGTCAACTGTGGCATAAAGTGATGTCATGAATATTGCAGAATATGAGTAATACAAATCTTCCCACAGACTAAAAAAAATGTGGGACAACATGAGTTGGAAGACGCTGCTGGATTTTAAATCTGAAACGTCCCACTGAAGCAGAATACTAAATGCTGGGCTGAACTGATAAATTAAGCATTATTTCTCTTTTAAAACCCAATGTGAAGTTTCTAGGGTACTTGATCTGGCAAATGGAACTGCTAAAATGATCATTTTGTTCAGGGTTTCTTAAATTTAATTTATCATTGGGTGGCACAACAGATACAGCGACTACATTTACATGGTACATCAAACTATTTGCCTTAATCTGAATAAGACAATAGTATGATTAGGGTGTTTACATGAGTTGCTTTTTGAATTTTCTTTTCATGATCTTGTTTTACGTGTTATATCACATAATTCGATTAACGTCATTGCGTTTCCACGCTATCCACATTTCCTCCGAAGTTTCATGTAATTTCGGCTGTTTCATTTTTAATTTGTCGACTTTAATTGCAGTTCATCAAGGTTTCTGGCTTTTCTCTTAATGAATCAAAGTTAGTCTGGAGTTTATGAATATCAGACGAATATACTTTATTGGAATATTTTCCAAAAAAGCAGTGACTGCTAGGCTTGTTTGAAATCAGGTTTTATTTGGGTAACTTTTGGTATGGGTAAATAGGCATACCTGTGATGACTCAAGCTGTGAACTGTTTTAGATGGTTCAGTCTGATTTACTCAAAAAAAGAACTGGTTAAAAAAAATTTGTTCACAAACCAGACATCACTTTGAATAATTTGCCTGAGGCTGTGGATTACAAGTGAACAATGTTTGACTCAGTGAATCCTCAAAATATCATCAGGAGTCACTGGTATTTATTTGCAATCCCCGATTCCCTATTTTTTGTTTTTTTACTTTTGTGGTGATGTTACCATTCAGCTGCATCTCTTAAATCACCAATTAAAAAAATATTTAATGAATCTTTTGAAACATTTCATGAACATATTTACCAAATTTTATTTTGATAAAAAAAATTATTTCAGTTTAACAAATACTACATCACTTATAGATTAATATAATATTCTTAAACTACAATCAATTCAAATAAAATGAAAAAAGTTATTAATACTTTTTAAGGAAGGATGAATAAAACTGGTCTAAATTGTTAGTAAAAACTTAGTGACAAAATTATTTATATTAATTGGATTTTAAAATTGACTTTTAACAATGAAACAACTGTATCACAATTTCCACAAAAACAATCAAGCTGTAAATCTGTTTTCAACATTCATATTAAAAAGATTATTTCTGGAGCAAATCTTTAGAATGATATGATATTAGAATGATGTCTGAAGAATTGTGACATTGAAGACTGGAGTAATCATCCCAAAAATTCAGCTTTGCTTAAACGGGAATAAATTGCATATTTAAATATATGTATTTTTTACATTACAGCTTGTTTCAAATGCTTTGATGTATGATTGTATGTATGTATGTGCAGGGAAATATATATATATATATATATATATATATATATATATATATATATATATATATATATATTAGTTAAAGTCAGAATTATTAGCCCCGCTTTGAATTCGTTTTTTAAATATTTCCCAAAATATGTTAAACAGAGCAAAGATTTTTTCACAGTATGTCTGATAATATTTTTTCTTCTGGGGAAAGTCTTATTTGTTTTATTTTGGCTAGGATATAAAAGCAGCATTTATTTTTTTAAAACCATTTTAGGGACAGAATTATTAGCCCCTTTAAGCAAGTTTTTTTTCCGATAGTCAAGTAAACCATTGTTATGCAATAACTTGCCTAATTACTCTAACCTGCTAGTTAACCTAATTTATCTAGTAAAATATTATTTACTGTCATCATGGCAAAGATAAAATAAATCAGTTATTAGAAATGAGTTATTAAAACTATTGTGTTTAGAAATGTGTTGAAAAAAAGCTTCTCTCCGTTAAACAGAATTTGGGGGGAAAAATAAACAGTGTATATATATATATATATATACACACACACACACACACACAAGTGGTAAGAGTAACCTATATTTTAATTTGTTTTGAAATTTGGAGTGTTCCAGTAAAAAAATACAAACAAACCCTTAAGAAAAACATCCAGATGCATTATGCTAATGAGGACATGGTGGGGGTGGGGAGCTGTTCTTGTTGTCATGAAAAATCTTACAATGCAGTTTTAATGGTCCTAAGAATAGACTTCATTTTCTTCATGCAACATATAATGTCTTGTTTTTGCTTCTGGTCTTTGAGGTACAGTTTGACCCAGACATGCTCTTTGTCTGCTTGGAATAGAGTCAGGCTCTTTCCAGACTTTTCTCAAGAGTTTTAATGTGCCGACTGCAGTTATTTCTTTGTTGCTCTGTTTATTACTCTGCTCTCAACCAGCTAGTTGAGAGAACACTGTGGCTTTTTTTGGACACAGCCGACACTGTCCTGGTGCAAAGAGCACAGAGAATAAATATTACACTATCCTGTCCTTTTCAGTTCCTCCTCCATATTCCCTCTATCGCCCTGCGGGGCAGGCTGTGTGTGTGTGTGCGTGTGTGTGTGACCCAGTGGGTGAGTTGGTGGCGCTGTCCTCCTCATTTGCCTTAGGGAAGCTGATGGCCATGTAACATACGAATGAACTTACACACTACTGCACTCAAGCTTTTTGGCACAATGTACATATAAAGACACACACACACACACACACACACACACACACACACACACACACACACACACACACACACACACACACACACACACAGACACTCCGCTGTCCATGTGATTTTAGCCACGCACACACACACACTTTCAGACTGGCTGTTTGAACACAAACTGTACGCAGCATGATGCAACACAAACACACCTAACAAAAAAAAGGCTCCTTTCCCAAAAGAACAAATATGATTGCACACACAGAGAGAGAAACACTGCCTAGATAAATCCAAACAGTAATGTTGTTTTATTTTAAGCAAGCAAACTCTTTACAGTCTATGATTAGACCTTTATTGTGGTACCACTTGTGTATTTGGTAACAATACATTTAACCACATATTATGTGTTGTGTTGTTTCTTGCCTATTTCTGAGTGGATAAAGAAACATTATTATTTAATTAGTTTTTTCTGAATATTTCCCAAGTGATCCCTGCAGGCACAGGACGTCATATTGACATTATACCCCATGTACCCCAACGTCGTGGGGACGTTGGATTTTGTTTGCAAATGAAAATCGGGTTGACGTCAGAACCCAACATCAGGCCGACGTCAATGTCCAATGTCCAACCTAAAATCAACCAAATATCAATGTCTAATCATGTTACACCTTGACGTTGCGTGGACGTTACCACTATGACATCTATCAGACGTTGGATTTTGGTCACTTTCCAACACAACCTAAAATCAACCATATATTAATGTAATTTGACGACATTATTGGACGTCAAAATATCGTTGTCCTTAGACGCTGGCTAGACATTGAATTTTGGTCACCTGACGTCATGACCTAAATCTAGCCTAATATTAAAATGCCTTATGATGTTGTGTGCCTGCTGGGATGTTTAACAGAGGCAGAATTTTCAGAATTTTTTATAACAGTATTTCCTGTTATATTGTTTAGTCTGGATGAAGTCGTATTTCTTGTAGTTTGGCTGTAATAAAAAAGCAGTTTTTACATTTCAAAATGTAATTGTTATGGTCAATATTTTTAGTCCTATTAAGCAATTTTTTTTCCAGATTGTTGAAACCCTTGTTGTCCAATGACTTGGCTAATTGGCTATATGCACAGCTAGTGTTTTTCAGCCAATGATGAACTTTCGGTTAAAGGTTTATGTGACTATTTTCAATTTCATAAGGTTCCTTTTACAGCATCGATGTTGTAATGTAATTACAATACATTCAGTTAAATAGACATAAACATCCATTTGGTTGTTAAATCGTAAAAACAGACGAAAGACCGTTTAAACACAGGCGCCGTCATTAGCAGCAGGCGAGTGCAGAAACTCTTGAAAATACTGGGGTAAAATTAAGTTCCATATTTTAAAGACATGGTGTGGAAAAAGTATATTTTAATGCAGTGCTTCTTGTTTGGTCTGATACCCACTTTATATCATAACTCAGCCAGGCAGTGAAGATTACTGAAATCAGATCTTAAGCGCTGCAATTTTGTATGGAATGATTTTGTATTTGTATGGGATTCACTGGTTGACTGAAATTAAGTCTGTGTGCATATACCCAATTAACCTTACTTGTCTATTTAACTTGCACTGTAAAAAATGCTGGGTTCCACACAATCCCTTCATGTCATCCTAACACATATGAAGTTAATTGTGTTGTTTCAGCTCATTCTTTGAACAAGCTGCGAAAATATTTTTTTGAGTGTAGTTAAGCCTTTAAATGTCACTTTAAGCTGAATATTAGTATTTCACTGAAACAACTATAAAAATGTTTATATTTTGTCATCATGGCAAAGACAAAAGAAATGAGTTATTAAAATTGCTAAACTATAATGTTTAAAAATGTTTTGAAATCTCTCCATTAATCAGGACTTCCAACATCCAGAAACAAACAAAAAGTGCTTTTGGGTTAATTAATGTGTAGGTGCTCTTTAGATAAGAGATTCATAAGGACATACAAAAATATCATCAGTCCAAGGCACTCAAAAAAGTAGATGGAAAAAAAAAGTTAATGTTAAAAAAGAAATGTAATTCCAAAAGGAGGGCTAATCATTTTACCCTCAACTGTATTTACACTCACCGGCCACTTTATTAGGTACACCTCTCCAACGGCTTGTTTACGCACATTTCTAATTAGCCAATCACATGGCAGCAACTCAATGCATTGAGGCATGTAGACATGGTCAAGACGATCTGACGCAGTTCAAACCGAGCATCAGAATGGGGAAGATAGGTGATTTAAGTGACTTTTAACGTGGCATGGTTGTTGTTGCCAGACAGGCTGGTCTGAGTATTTCAGAAACTGCTGATCTACATGGATTTTCATGCACAAACATCTCTAGGGTTTACAGAGAATGGTCCAAAAAAGGGAAAACATCCAGTGAGCGGCAGTTCTGTGGGTGCAAATGCTTTGTTGATGCTAGAGGTCAGAGGAGAATGGTCAGACTGGTTCAAGCTTAATATAGATCAACATTTCTGAGGAATTTTCCAGTGTTTCCATGAAGGATTAAGGCAGTTCTGTAGGAACTAATAAAGTGTACCTGATAAAGTGGCCGGTGAGGGTATATTGTGCTGTTTAGATCGATTCATTATATTTATATACTTTTATATATATATTTATATATATTTATATATATATATATATATATATATATATATATATATATATATATATATATATATATATATATATATATATATATTTTTTTTTTTTTTAGAGGTTTTTAACCTTTAATGTAGAACAGTGTAGAGTATTGACAGGAAATTATGGGGAGCAGAGAGAGGGGAAGGGTCGGCATAGGACCTCGAGCTGGGAATTGAACATGGGTCACCGCGAGCACTTCAGTGCTATATGTCGATGAACTTAATCACTATAATGAATCGCAGACGATTCATTAATTCTAACAGAGCTTTGTAAGCTTGCGATGAAGTGAAGTGTGTGACAGCATTTGAATGATTATTGAGGGAGTTTGTTTGCTTTCTAGGCTACATTTAATTTCGAAATAAATCATTAAGACAAAAGTACTTTACAAAAGTAAATGAGAACTAGTTGGTATTTTTGGGCCCCATATCTGGAATTTTCTCACGGTCTCCAACTCACTATAAATCACTACACGTTATTGTGCACGAATGGTCTAATTTCACTTGAATGTTCAAACTGACAGTACTTGAAAATGCATGAACATGATAGGCTGTCTTCAAGAAGCAGCTTTGGAATGAATCAGAAAAGCTATTTTAGTTAAAGTGGGGCTGAGAGCAGAAAGAGGGAGCTCCTGCTCCCAGCAATGCCATTTTATAGACTTAATACCTTAATAAATCTACAAAAGAAAGGGGAAAACTAAGGTAAGCCGAAGATAGCTGGCTTAGTCAAAGAAAGCACAGTCACTGACAAGACTAAAAAACAAGCACACGGTTTTATATAGAAAATTCATTCATCTTTGAGAGTATTAAAACACTAAACGGTTCAGATTGCAGTCTGCTCACTGGCTTACTTACGTCTCGACAAATTAAAAGATATTACCGTAGAAATGTGCATGCTCACTGGAGAATTTTAAGGTACATTGTGACCCCATTTCAGATGTGTGTAATGTGTGGTTACAGTGGAGTGCATAGGAAGAGAGTTTTTATTGTTTGAATAAGTCATGAATATCTTTTTAAATAAATGTCCTTGTATTGTCTCCAGGCTTCTGGTCAAGCTGGAGCAGCAGAGACGAAGAACAAGAGCAACAATGTCACAGGAGGCACACCGAGCAGAAACACACAACGCCAGTGCAGCGCCTGCGCACGGGTATATACACACACTATATAAAACTTACTTACTTAGTCCTGGGGCTGTTTATACCGAAGTTGATATTTAGCCGCACCATGTTGGTGTTTTGTAAGATCTAATTTCTATGAGGTGGGTTGTTAGCCCATTGCTCAACCCCCAACCTGGAGGACCAGGACATACACACATATGTCCTCGGGTTAGTCCCTTTATTAATCAAGGGTCGCCACATCAGAACAAACAGCCAACTTATCCAGCATACGTTTTACACAGCGGATGCCCTTCCAGCTGCACCTTAGCACTTGTAAACAAACACCCATTCACTCTTATTCACACGCATACACTGAACAATTTAGCTTACCCATTTCACCTATAGCGCATGTCTTTGGCCTTGTGGGGGAAACCGGAGCACCCGGAGGACACCAACACGGGAAGAACATGCAAACTTCACACAGAAATGCCAACTACCACAGCCAGGGCTCGAACAAGTGATCTTGCCGTGAGGCAACAGCGCTACCCACTGCGCCACCGTGCTGCTCTCTATATAGAACTACATCCATTTTTTCAAACACATTCTGGAATATTTGATTGTGAAGGGCAAATATCTTTGTGCGATCATTGCTAACTGTGTATTTAATCAGTGATGGCAAATTAATAGTGTTAAAATCATGCCTCCAATATCAGGCTACTGTCTTTCCTTGTCTATCTTTGTGCTTTTTTTTACTTTCATCTCTGTCATATCAATTTGGTTTTTGTTTATCATAAAAATGCTTTCAAAAACGTTTGATGACCAATTATGGACATCTTGCCACACATAATTCATTGATACATTTAATCTTCAATCCCTTAAGAAAGCTAAAATATTGGTAGACTTAAAGTTGCATGAGAAATAGACGAAGATGTGTCAACAGGGTTTAGGTAAATAGTTAACTTTCACAAAGTTTGCATAGTAAAATATATTCAAATGTAAAATGTATTTTAAATAATCCAATTTAGCAAGGAGCCACTTTCAGCTAATCTACAAGATCAATATTTCAACTCAGGTCAATATTTCATGCCCACATGTTTGATAAGTAGCCATAAAATAAACATTAAAAAAGATAAATTATTACTTTTATTCTGCACAGATGCATTCATCAAAATGAAACTCAATGCACATGTTAGGTCAGGGGTGCCCAAACTCAGTCCTGGAGGATCAGTGTCACTGCAGATTTTAGTTTAGATTTTAAACTAGGATCAACATGGTGCCTCAGTGGTTAGCACTGTTGCCTCACAGCAAGAAGGTCACTGGTTCGAGTCCTGGCTGGGTCAGTTGGCATTTTTGTGTGGAGTTTGCATGTTCTCACCGTGTTCGCGTAGGTTTCCTCCGGGTGCTCCCGTTTCCCCACAGTCCAAAGACATGCGCTATAGGTGAATTGAAGAAGATAAATTGTGCATAGTGTATGTGTGTAAATGAGTGTGTATGGCGTGTGTTTCTATCCATACACAGCTGGAAGGTTTGGAAGCAGGTTCCAGAAACCCAAGCCATTCATTCCACTGTGACGGCCCCTGATGAATAAAGGGACTAAGCCAAAGGAAAACGAATGAAGAGTAGTTTAGCTAGCCCAGGTGTGTCTAATTGGGGTTGGAACTAAACTTTGCAGGACACCGAGATTGGGGAGCCCTGTTTTAGGTCATGATATTTATTTGTGAATAATCAAATGACACTGGAGACTGTTTTAATGGCTACTGAACAGTCAACTTTTAATTTATGTAGAAAACATATATAAAACAATGTTTAAACATATAATTTCAGCCTTGGTAAACTCTGGTTCAAGTCCAGGCTGATCTAGAATGCCTGTGCAGAGTTTTAAGTTTCTCCCTATGCTCACGTGGGTTTCCTCTGGGTACTTGGATGTCCCCCATAGTACAAAGACATATGGTATAGGTGAATTTGATAAAGTAAAATTAGCCATGCGTGTGTTAAAGGTTTAGTTCGCCCAAAAATGAAAATTCTGTTATAATTACTCACGACATTCTGATCTCTTGAGACCTTTGTTCATCTTTGAAACACAAATGAACATATTTTAGATGAAATCCGAGAGCCCTCTCATTCTCCATAGACAGCAATGGCCTCAAGATTTTCAAAGTTCAGAAAAGGAAGCAAAAACATTGCCAAAACGTTCCATGTGACTTCAGTGGTCCAACTATAACTATATGAAGCTTCAAAAACACTTTTGTGGGCCACAAACCTGTAAAAACGACTTTGTTTGCCGTCCTCTCTTCCCCTTCAGGTTAGAGTGCCTTTACTATGGGTAATATATGAGATTTTTATTGTTCATTTATATTGTGTTACAGTCAGCAGCATAAAGCCATGGTCACACTGCACTTTTCACCCCAGACTTCCATTATATGCATACAAATGCAGCAGACCTGAAACACACGCTTGTGCTGCAAGTTTCACATGTCACTGCATCCCAAAGTTTAAGGTTGGTGAAATACAAATTTGCATCATATTACTGCTTGAGACAAATCCTAGAACAGAAGTGTAACTACCTGCGGTTATTAAACAGTCCACGCTTCCCAAAAACGGATGTGTATGTGTTTTATTTATTTAAAAAACTAAAAAGACCAATGTTTCACACAAAAACACAACATAATCTAAAGAACATCAAAATAATATACAAACAATATTTCCTTTAGTGTGCTGGCCTGATAACCAGCAGTAAAATAATCAGCAGCATTTAATGTGTCTGCACCATAGACTGGTCTGCACTGAGATCTCATCATGCTGTCTATACCAACTCTCGCAGGTTAAATTAATGAGGGAGGATCACGTGACCTCCGACTCCATCCAACCGGAAACAAGAAAATTTATAAAATAACCAAAAACCAATACACATTCAAATAATGAAATACAAAAAAAGAACATAAAATACAAACTGACCGATTAGCATCAGCTACAAGAAGAATGTCACATTCTTCTATTTGTCTCAAGCAATATGATGCGAATTTGTAGAGTATAGAAATTTCAAATATGGAGCAATCACTCTTTTACTTGTTGCATTATATTGTTTTATCCAGTCCATTTTTTTAACACCGTAAAACATAATTTTACATGCTCAAACTCTTGTTACAGTTGTCATACAAGTGTTGTATTGTAAACAAGAACTCTAATTTGATGTGGAGAACATGGGCTAGCAAAGTCATTTAAAAAAATAATTTTGTTTGGCAGACAAAAGTGTTCTTGAAGCTTCATATGAGTTGAACCACTGAAGTCAAATGGAATGTTTTGACAAATTAAATCTCCAGACCCTTGTGGTCTATGGAGGGAGCTCTTTAATCTAAAATATCAAAGTTTTGTTTTAAAGATGAAAGGTCTCAGGTAATTCAAATGACACAACAAAGGCAAATAATTAGTAAGCAATTTTCAATTTTGGGTAAACTAACCTTTTGTGTGGGTGTGGAGTGTTTCCCATCACTGAGGGTCATGTGTCAGTGACTCTTAGGTCTGGGTTGTGCATCCAACTGTATAATATATTCCAGACCAATTGGAGAATCTTCCTTCTGTAGGAACCTCTGATAAAGGGAATGAGACTTAAGAAAAAAGTATAGATCCCAATCTTTTTGATCGGTGTTTATTCAATTCACACTGTTATATATTTTTTTTCCATAGGAAGAGCAGCTGGCCTCACAGAATCAGGACTTGTACTTTCCGGGCTTCGGGATAGATACGAGTCTGTCCGGAGACGGCCCTCTCTCTGAAGCTGCTGCCATGTTTGCTGGTCTGCCACCAGGTCATGCCCTGTTTGATATTCGCCGGCGCTTTGTGGAACAAGCGAAACGGATCGACACCATCTCACGAGCCGTCTTCCCCCTCAGCTTCCTCGTATTCAACGTGTTTTACTGGGTCACTTACAAAGTACTTAGAAATGAAGACATTCATCTTGCCCTGCGACCCTGACTCCCTTTATGACTTCTGAACTTCCCAGTATACCCTCTCGTAAACCAGTTTCAGTCCAGCGCGAGGATGAGCCCCTTTATCAAAGACATTTATAAAATCGAAGCGGTGCAACACGTTCTCTCTGCATGAGTGAGAATATATGCATGAGTCTGAGAGCACTTTAACAAAGAACTAAATAAACCTTTAGTTTATATGAAGAATGGCTGATTCACTCCTGACCTTTGCTTTTTTTACACAGGGCACATTTATTCTTGTCTGTTATATAAAAAAAATAAATGTTATATATGAATTTTCCCTCAGGGCTGCTTTTTGAAGACTATGAATCAGTTTAAAACGATTTGTCTATTGTTTAGTCACAAACACCAACAAATTAATCTATGAGAGCAAGTAAGCTTACTATTTGACATCAATGTCACCACCTAAACACTCAAATCAGTAAATTCCCAATATAAACTGATAAAATTGACAATAAGAACTGAAGTTTGTTGCTTTTACTCAAATTCCACATTTTTTTCTGGGTTGACCTGACAATGTGTCAATACTTACTAGAGAGAGAGAGAGAGTGGAAACAGGTTGTGCCTTAAGACATAACATCCATACTTAAGTATTACAATTCCTCACTTTAATTTTTTAACATGTAGCATGTCTCCTTGTTTCTTCTCCGACTACACACAACACAGTGTGAGTTCAAGTATAAATCCATCTTCCACCGCGGCATGCATAATTTGCCGTTCAACAAAAGCAGCACAAAACACTCAACAGGTCTGCTGTTGAAGTAACACTAAGTATTTATGGAAACAGAGCTGCGACTTGGGCTCCCAACAGTGCATTAAATTTGGAAGCACAGTTTGGGGCTGATGTTAAAAAATAAAACAGAAGTCATCATAACTGTATACAACTTTTATTGACAGCGATGGTAATCCACAAAAGAAGCACCTGACCCAGCTTAAAACTGGATGACCTGGCCCTGTAAGACAGAAGAGAGAACATGCATTAGAAATGGTCATGAAAAGGTTTAACATTTTTTCAGTGGTTCTACTCTGGTGCCAAACTTCTAGCCATTTAATACATGATCAATCGCCATTTTACAATATAAAGAAGTTGGTTTGACGTCTCAGTGTCCGTGTAAAAAGTACAGGAAAGATTTTTGAAACCACAAGCACTTAAATGTATTAATATTTTTTTAAATGATTGAACAATGAAATCAAGTTTAAGCTCCCAGGTTTACTGCTAATTATTTTAGTGAATAGTCCAGGGTTTCCACAATCGTTCCTCCAGTGATTCCAGATAGTATTGATAAATCACACTAATTTTTAAAGTAGTTTACAAAAATTGCCCTCACTAAAAGTACTATATCCAGCCCCAACACATTTTTAAATGTGAGAATGACCACTAATATTTTTTCACTATATAAATGAATACATAAACACTATATAAATGGATTAGTGTAGATCACAAATTGCCATAATTACAAAAATTAACAGTAATGTCTTCAAACCACTCTCACTAAAGCTTTTATGATTATAATAAATAGTTGTACTTCTAGAATGGCTGTTTAAATTGACATGGCATCTGGTAAGTTTGTGTATATTGCTCTCACCTTTCTCTTCTTGTCTCCTCCCAGCTCAAAGTGTTTGCATCTCTTAATGGCCAGCATCCTCTTTGAGCGGCAGTTGGGCTCCACGCACTCTAGCCTCAGCACGATCTTCTTTGTGGTTTTAGCCTATAGCAAGAGGAACAAATTAGTGAATAACTACAATCCAAACATCTATACGATTAAAATGGAAGATCATCAGCATTTCTCCACATCTCTAGATCTAATTAAGATAATCATTTTAGCCAATTCAATATTGTTTGAAAGCAACATATGAAAAAGATTCTTAAGGCTCCAGTTACACTTGCTGAAGTAAAATAGTAGTAAAGTACCAGAGTAGTATGTCCGCATTCATAGTTATATTAAAAAAATAAAATACCCATATGACCTACTACTTCTAGGAAGATTCTGAAATGTGCATCCAATGGATGCTTCACTATCCCATGATGCCACGCCAGAGAATTAATGAATGGAAGTAAAGTGATGCAACTGACATGGGTAGGTCATGTGATAACAGGAAAATGGCGGATGTAGTACAGCCGAATTCTATTCATACTGCTCACATTCATCCTATATAGAATGTATTTTTCTAATGGTCGTGTAGTAAATTCAAATGTAGTACTTTAATTTGGGCAATTTCGGACACAGCCATTGTCTCTTAAAAGAAAGTGTCTGCTTTAAATCACCTTTTAAAAAAATATTTTGCCTGCTAGTAATCTACGTTAAAACTATTTAAGTGATATATTTGTGCAATCCTTGCCTATCTGCAATGTAAACACTTAGTTTCCAACAAGTAATAGACACGGCCAGCTGAACAATCAGTTGTTACAGACTTTAAGTCAGACCTAATAAAACTACAATATTTTCTGGCCTTAGATGCAGTAAAACCTGTTGTTGGAGACTCAAACACAATATCAAGACACTTTGAAATACTATTTGATCTGCTCTATAAGTGACTAGATCTTTGACCCCAATTAATTTAGTCGAGTATAAGCCACTTTTGACTGGACTGCATGACCGTCTTTGGATACATTTACACAACAATGTTTCAATTAAAACAGCCATGTGTTTATTTACATAACACTAACATTTGGAGCCCTAAAATGAGTTTTTTTTTAAAATGATCTTTATAAACATATATATATATATATATAAAATAAATAAACACCCTTTGATCAATAATTAAGCCAAATTAACCTCACTATAGTTACAGTGCTCAGCATAATCGAGTACAGCCCATTTTAGATGTATATTTATATAAATGAATATTTATATTGATTTCTCAGAGAATATAGGCAATGTATTTTGGTGCATTTAAGTAACAGATTTATTAAACATATCATAAATACAATTTTACTCACCAAACATATTTAGAAATTGAAAGATAATACAATTAAATTCAAGCTAAATATTGAAAGAATAATTTACAACCTACAATTTTTCAACAATTTTCTCTATTTTTTGCTTCTCTTGATTTGTCCTCTTTTCAAAATTTGTCTAACAAATTTGGGTGTACTAGTTTTTGGACTGTTATCGTAAGTTATTTTGTTAGATAAGCTCTAGATCTGGCTTCAGTACTAAGTAATCTAATGTATATACACAAATATAATATTGTATAGCTTCCTATTAAAATATGAATTTAAAAGATGAGATTTGTGAGGGATGTACTTGTATATGCTGAGAACTGTATATGCTCATTTTAAACATCTGAACATAGTTTTGACACTTTAATTACACAATTACTTTACCCAAATACGATTCAAGCACTTTTTAAAAGCACCATTCATTTTAATTCAAGCACCTTTGTAATTCATACCCCAGGATATGTAGCACCATGAAAGTCCTAAATATAGTAATAATTTACTCACACTTGTTTACATTAAAATGTAACTACAATACTGATGATTTCTGAAAATACTGATAAACTACATTATTTGTCAGTGTTATTGTAGAAGATTAACATTTTTAATGTAAGAATTTCTAGTTTTGCACTTTCAAGAACCTGCACTTGTTTAAGTATTTTCCCAGCCTTGAATCGATGACTGACATTCAAATTAAGTGTGGGAACCCTGTAAAGCACACACCGAGAATTACTACTTTACACATGGCAACTCTTGCATCCATGCTCATGCATGACCCAACATACCTTTTTTCGGAAAATAGGCTTGGTCTGTCCTCCATAACCACTCTGCTTTCTGTCGTAACGCCTCTTTCCTATAATGCAGGTAAACAAATGCAATTAATTCATCGGCCAGTCAAGTCTACACGTCGGTCGTCTGTCAGCTCTCTGGACTTACCCTGGGCGTACAGAGAGTCTTTACCCTTCTTGTACTGGGTCACTTTATGCGGCTGGTGTTTCTTGCATTTTTTGCAGTACGTCCTGCGGGTCTTCGGTACGTTCACCTTGGGAGAAAACCACATTCAGCATTACTGAAATTTCTAGTCTAACATCACCAAAGGTGTGCTGTAGCGAACTAGCATATAAGCTAATCGGCGTTTAAAATTGGCCATTTTTAGTTGAAGGATGTAAATAATGCATTCGATTGTAAATTTAAAGATTAAGAGGCACAAGCTTAGTGTTTTATTAGGACTATCTAGAATAGCAGTCGTAAACGGTTAGAACTAAAGCAGCTACTTTACGAGTCAGGGAAGCCGCAAATACATAAAAATAATCATCTCATTCATTACATAACCGACTCAATAAAACATTTAATATGAAGCTGATGCTGTATACATTCTCATTGTGCGGTTTGTGTGAACCTACGACGTTCACATATTTCGGATTAAAACAGATTTTGTATGAAACTACACCGGACAATATTACGCACCATGGTTGCCCTCGCGGCGCAGGAGCAAAGAGGAAGTGCAGACGTCACTCAGAGCATTAGTACCGGGTCGCGCAAGAGACTCTCGCGCTGTTTGCCGCTGCTGCGTGATGATGCTACCACCTAACGGTCGACATACCAAACAAACTGTCCGCACGTATGAATGAGAAGAATATTAATATTGTTCATTATAATGACAACGCTGAAGCTCGATAATAATCTGCTAATCTCTGAAAAAAGATTGCGGTGTTTTCTTGAAACGTGACAACAACGGTAAACGTTTCTAAAACACACATTCAAACATCTTTTCTCTTTTTGTCAATCAGCGAACATTACTCAGAAAGTACGGTAAGAGGCTTTATCGATCATTTCATATTTAACAAGAATTGTTGTTGAAAGTGATAAGAATGTCATAAGAATGTCGGATTTAAACTAAAGATGTCGAGCGAAACGCCTCAGAATATCTTCTGTTAATTTTTCGTATGAATGTTCTTACTAAGTTAAAGGGCTAGGCATGGGCCGGTATAAGAGTCTGACGGTATGATAACCTTTGATAAAAATATCCTGATTTCACGGTATTGTGACTGCTGCTCTAAAATATATTCTTTTTAAATGTCTGGGTAAAAAAAAACTTTTCCCCCTTTGAACCTAATATATTTTTGTTTGAGAAACATTTAAAATATTTTGGAGCAGTAAACATATCAGACTAAGTAATTCAAAAGAATTTTTGACTTCTGCTGTCTTCATTTGTTTAAAAAAAAACTATTTCTTCACAATTAAAAAGGCATCTTTATATATCTTTTCTGCTGGAGATGTCCTAAAAAACATAAATAAAAAATCTTACACATACCTTAGGAACGGTATTACTGAAAATTTTGGCAGTTTTAAAACCTTGACTTTTCCAAACCGCGATATACCTTGAAAACAGTTATCGTCCCATACCTAGTAAGAACTTTCCCAATGATTATTTGATGCATTTGTTGTGGAGTTAATTCAAGCCTTTCTGTCATGATGAGTCACACAAAATGTCGTTACACACAGCGTGCACGTTTAGCTTTACACTGCTTTTGCAAGGCAGATGTGACAGGATACATGTTAATATCCACTGCTGTGTAGATATCCATTATGTTAACGTACAAAATGAACCTGATTTAATGTCCACAAACCAGTATTGAAGTGTCTTCTATTATTGTACTGACATGCGGCTGTGGTGAAAAAGACAGTAAAGGCAGTTTTAAAAACGTTCTTGATCACATTTGAAGATGATTGAAAATTACAGCGGGCTTTCTTTTAATCCCAGTTGCTTTGCGCATATCGTGTCTTGTTGATATGATTATACTCTTTACTACAGAGACATGTTAATACGCGGCTGTCAGTCAATTCAGTGGGTGGGTAAAAAAATTTCGATTAAATTATGAGGTTCAAATACTGCATTTTTGTGACATTTTAAGAACTAATTTTTGCTGGATTTTCTTGTCGAATGGTTATCATTACCACACTTTTTGATGTAACAAAAGTATTTCCTACGTTTTAGTCAAAGTGCTTAACATAATATTTTATGTTTACAAAAGTGTATGTTTATTTACAAATGTGCATTTAGTTATTACAATTTTATAAATAATGTAATGAGATTAGAATTTTAGAAATATGAATATTTTTTTTAAATGCTCGTTTATTATAATCCATCGTAAAAAACCCAAAAAACCCAAAGGGTAATCTGTTAAAACTTTTTTAAATTAGAAACTGTAGCCAATAGGCAAATAGCAAACTGGCCAGCTCATTTCCTCAGTCAGAATTTATTCATTTAAATAATGATTAATAATTAAATTTGTATTAAAGCCTTCTTCAATTGGTCATTTTCACAATTTATGATGGCATACTGTCAAAAATGGGACGAATGAGGAAGTCTTTCGAACCCCCCGAACCCCCCTGGCTGTGGTCCTAGTATACTATACAGCATTGTTTCTAAGTTTCAGTTTCAAATTTTAAATCACATTTTTTCTTGTCGTCATTTTAACTTATGGTATTTGTGAAGATGAAAAAAATTATAGTCTATAATATGTATGTTGGTGGGCTTTGCTCAGATAAAATTAAGATTTGTACTAAATGAAAAAAGACCAAAAACATAGAAAAATAAGTAAAACCGAATCAATGAACAAGGTAACATTTTAATGAAGAAGAAAAAAAAAACCGCTCGGGTGTGTTTACCAAACAACGACATAACTCATGGCTGAACTATCATAGTACGATGCATCATTTGGGAAATGAACGATGTAGTGATGCGTGTTTCCCCAAAACCGTTGTTGCTCTGTAGCCGATTCATCGTTTGAACCATGTTAGTTATAACGTAAAACCTCCATAATGACGCTCTAAATGGGGCATAGTAACATCTTCTTTAGAGAAAATGCCAATAATTCTTTCTGTATGAAATTATATTGTTTTACACTCACACACTTAAAAAAAATCCAATATTAGTTTTGGTAAAAACATGCACTCGTTTTCTTTATGGCACCTATAGGGCCGTTTACAAATATTATTGAGATTATTCCATATGCTATTCTAAAACATAAAACCCATTAGCTAACACTTATTTTAATCTCATATATAAATCACATAAACCATTATTGGTTGTAATTTACAGTAGGCTATTTATTAAGAAAAGTAATAATAATACTACTACTAATAATAATAATTATTATTATTATTATTATTATTTTATTATTATTTAAATATGACATTGTATATTGATTTATTTTTTGAAAAGTCTCCTTTTTAACAACTTTTTAACAAATTCAACCACTGCAGAAGTGTTCTAACCAACAGGCCCATGTCATATACAGTAGGTACATTTCTTAAGGAATATAAAGACATCCCCATTAAGGTAAAAGGTAATTGGAAGAGATATAGCAATCTTATGCATTTAGTTTTTTCCTCTTTGGTTTCTTTTTTTTCTTCCTCTTTCTACATGCAAGTTTATGTGTGCACATATAGGTAATTATGTATATGCATGTTGATATGTGTATGTATGTAATGATATATGTCTGCATGTTTTTTTCTTTTTCTTTTTTTCTTGTTAAATTACTGTTCTGTATTTTAAAAAAATAAACAAAATAAATATAAAATTATAAAATTTTGGGGAAAATGTATATGAATATTGTGGAAAAAACACTTTGTTTATATTAATATTAACAAGCATAATAAGTCAAAGAAAGGATTATAATAATTTTGATTGTGTGAAGGATTATAATAATTTTGAATTTCAAGTTTTTTCTTTACATTGTTTAAAG
This sequence comes from Danio aesculapii, assembly GCF_903798145.1. Classification (NCBI taxonomy): domain Eukaryota; kingdom Metazoa; phylum Chordata; class Actinopteri; order Cypriniformes; family Danionidae; genus Danio; species Danio aesculapii. The sequence goes on along the minus strand of NC_079439.1, from coordinate 23,727,868 downwards.
CGCATCTTACATAAACTAATGTTGCACTAATGTTACTCACTCTTTCCATGAGCTAAAATTGAGCAACACTTTAGCAAACCTTAAGTTGATGATCCCAGGAAACCTGTAGCATGACGGTTTCTCAGAATTAGGTCTGCACAATATATAGTTACATCATCGATATCACAATGTGCAAATCTGCAATAGTCACAGGATATCGCAGAATAGGAAATGTCATGTTGGGAATGGGATTAATAAAACTTGACCTATTCCAATAGGTTCTAATATTGTGTAAGGTTTTTACTTTAATGTATTTTTAAGCACTGTGACTGTGGGATTTCAAGCAAATTTAACCATTTGAAATTCTAAAGCTTGGCACTCAAACAAGGATTAATTGTTTAAATCAGAGTATATACAGGAATCAGAGAGTGAAATTCAATATCTTTTGAGACCATTTTAAGACACTTTCCATATATTTTAAGACCTTATAACCACTTTTCAACCGGAAACACTGGCGAGATATTAATTTACACTACATTTACTAAATATTATTGGAAGAAATTAATGCAAAACTAAAACATTATGCATATACTGAATAGAAATATATATTAAATCTAGCTCATTCAGCAGGTTGGTGCCTATAGAACTGCAGAAATAATGGTGTTGCCTTGGTTACTGCAGTAAACAAAGCAGCATGATGTCAAATCTACCAGGATTTGATTGATTTTATAAACTACACAGCATTCTGATATTCGCAGATTTAATTCAGGCCAATTTTAGCCTACAACCAAACATTGCATAATCAAAAATGACATAAATGACATTTAATACCTTTCAAAATAGCATTTAAGACTTTTTAATACTTTTTGACGGCCTTAATTTTCTCTACATTGATTTATCAACTTTCAATACTTTTTAAGACCCCACGAACACCCTGTTATTTATACAATGACGACTATACAGTGGTAATTTACATTTGATCATTGCGTTTCTGAACCTTAATGCTGTTAGATTCCACCGAAAACTATGAAGCGCTGTTTATTTCATTATCTTTGTTCTATTGTTTTCATCTGTGCTTTATTTTATTTGGTATATATTTGTATAATTTTGTATATTTTATGCAGATGCACAACTGTTGTTTTTTTCATATAGGTGCAGGCCAACTTAGAATACTGATCAAAAACCTGACCTGTTGTCAAAACATTGTTTTATTTCAAAAAGCTTTCATATCAGGCCTTTCTAGGTTTGCAAATCAGGCACATTTAAATCGCTTGCCCTTGAACAACAGAGCAGCAGTCATACACACATACAATGTTTGTTCTTTGTCTTTTCATATTATTTCACTTTAATTAACCCCATTAATCTGCATGAAGAGAGCTAAAGGCGAGCATGTACAATCAGGTGTTATTAATCAAAGCTCCGGGACATGCAATGCGTATGGATGGTTGAGAGGGTGTTTTTATTCAAAGGGCATGTCAAATTAGACTCTGAATCTGCAGGCATGATTTTCTAGTATCATCAAGCAGGCCAGTATTATGTGCAGTGTGCAGTGCAGAAAGCACCTTAAAGTCATTGGGTCAGGCAGATGTTGTTACTGCTCATCAGGAATGACCTAGTGAGTGTCGCCATGGTGATACTGCCAGCCAGCCGCATGCTGCATGTGCCAGTCCATATCAGCTTCTCAGAAGACCAGCGGGCACACAGCAACACTGCCAGTGCTCATTTCTCTTTCTGCTAGCTGTTTGCTTTAATTATTCTTTTTTTGAAAAGCCAAAAAAAAAGAAACAGTTTAATTGTCTTTTTAATGTTATTCAGATATTACAATGTTTATAAAGCCTATTTTTAATTGTAGTATGTTTAGTTATTTGTCATTTAGCTGGCAAAAACAGCAACAACTGAGGAACATCAGAAAAAAAACACCTTTAACAGAATTTTTGGATTTTAATCTTGCTGAAACAAAAACAGCTAAACCCAGCATGCAGGGGGGCTGGACATGACTGGTTTAAACTAGAATAGGATAAACTGAAGCTGGTCTACAAGCTTGGCCAAACTGGTGTTCAGCTGGTTTCACTAGTCTAACCTAAGACCAGATAAAATAAGTGGACACAACCTCTGTAAAAACATCTCCAGCTAGACTTGGACATCAACTAAAACCAACCTGGGGTGCTTTCCCAAAGCCATCGTTAGCCAACTAAAGTCGCAAGTTCCGTTGTTTCAAACATAGTTCGTTGATTTGCTGTTTTCCAAAACCATCGCTCCAACAAACATTCGCAAACTGTGTCACAAACTTGTACACTTGCAACTACACCTCTAGAGCTGTAGTTAGAAACATTTTCTGGCTGTGTTCTGTTCCCAGTTATCCGCCTATGCCCTATTCCTTTCGAACGTTCCAACATTTAAACTTGGAATGATTTAAAAAAAAACATTAATTAATTTGCTTTCAAAAGTATTTTTACAGTTCAGTTTTAGCAATCTTCATATTGACAACTGTGTTCCCTTCACAGTGCACTTTGAAAACATTTATGCCATTTTGACCGCAGTCGTGGCTCATGACTATAGCTATAGGTGACCAATTATTTAAAATAGGAATTTACGTTACGTCTCCAAAGCTTGTGTAATTTTAATTTGTAGTAGGTTATTTATTAAACATAAACCATTTTTCCCAAACCTTCCTGAAAATATCCATTTTCATTCTCAACGTAAATGTCTGTTTTTCCGTTACATGAATTTCTTAATTTTCCAAAACATTTTACATAAAAATTGTGAAATTTTTTTAGTTGTTTAGTGTTCAATTTCATCCCTGATTGTGTGGTCTCCCTTGTAGGAATGGAAGTGCATTTTCCCCATATCACAGGGGAGGAAGCTGTCCACAGGGGGGCGTCAAACAGCTAAAGGCTTCTGCATTGATTTGGATTGGGATAGAAGACAAGTTTATGCTGACATCCAGGGAGTTACCAAAGCAAAGGTGAATAATTTGAATCTTTTAATGCACTTATAGATTAAAGTATTTCATTTTGAGAACTTTTCACATTTTAAATATGCCGTTTTTCATTGAGCAGTGGGCACATTGCTTTAGAGAAAATTGTTCTAATTTTTATTTACATTTTAAAGTAAAAAATATGTAAAGAAATAGTTTGTTTGTTTGCCTTAGTATCTAGCATGCAACATATTAAAAACCTTAGCACAATGCAGGCCTAATGCAGAGACACTGCTTTCATTTTATGTCACACAGTTTGTGTAAAGTTTGAGTTCTTGAGCTCAACAAATTGGGTCAGATTTCATAATCTTGGTAATTTATGATACATGGCTAACCTGCTCCAGAGCAATTTTTTATTCTGGGTTAGAGATTGTAGACCAAAATTGGACCAATCAGCTGTGAGTAAAGTGTCATATCTAGTGGAACAAAGCTACTCTCCATCCCTGTCTGTCTTTTTTCCTCCAAATTAAAGTCTTTTACACTAAAAGCATTTTTGAAAGTTGTTTTTTCTAATACTTTCAGCTGCATGTGTTCCAGAGTTAATCTCTGGATCAAATCCCAAATTCCCTACAGAAAAATGTTTATATCAAGCATTGTGAAACTTAAACTGATCTTAACCAGCTTGGATTTCTTTGAGTGAACAATGAATGAAATTAACATAAATAAAATGTTTTGGGCTTGAGGCAAAAATGCCATCAAAAGTTTTGCTTAGAATACTATACTATGCTATAAATTACTATAACAAATAGCCTTGAGTTTTTTCAACTCATTTTGTGCAACAGGCCTCACCATTACCAGATGCATTACCAGAGTACAGACCCCCTCTTCATCAAACTAAAATCAGAGGGTGAAGACTTTGATGCTTGTGAGAGTATCTTCTCATTTTTTGACTCATGGAATGAATTGTTATGGATAAGGATGAAGAGATTTTCAGTACTGTAATGCTACATAAAGAGATTTATTCAAAATATGGTCTCACATAGCCAGATCTACATTTGAAATCAGAATTATTAAACCCCCTTTGAATTTTTTTTTCTTTAAATATTTCCCAAATGATGTTTAACAGAGCAAGGTAATTTTCACAGTTTGTCTGATCATATTTTTTCTTCAGGAGAAAGTCTAATTTGTTTTATTTCGGCTAGAGCAAAAGCAGTTTTTAATTTTTTAAGGTCAAATTTATTAGCCCCTTTAAGCTATATTGTTTTCGGTAGTGTACAGAACAAACCATACAATAACTTGCCTAATTACCCTAACCTGCCTAGTTAACCTAATTAACCTAGTTAAGCCTTTAAATGTCACTTTAAAATGTATAGAAATGTCTTGAAAAATATCTAGTAAAATATTATTTACTGTTATTATGGCAAAGATAAAAGAAGTCAGTTATTAGAAATTAGTTATTAAAATTATTATGTGTAGAAATTTGTTGAGAAAATCTCCCTGTTAAACAGAAATTGGGAGAAAAAAAATAAACAGGGGGCTAATAATTCAGGGGGACTAATAATTCTGACTTTAACTGTATATAGTCTATAATCTCAAATATCTCAAATCTGTAATACCTCATCTACATTTAGTCATTTAGCAGACGCTTTTGTCCAAAGTGACTAACAATCGAGTTAACGTTGACCTGATGCTGGTGCATAGCATAAATTGTTTGAAAGACAAAAATTCTTATTGCTGTGATCATAGGCTTACCTTACTGCTGTTATTTCTCACTGCTGTCTTTTATCTTGTGTGCAGCACATCTTCATCTAAACACCATTCGCAACAGCATGGTCTGCATTTGGATTCTGGTTACCACTCTAATGATGCAAAGGTATGTGCTAAATATTTTTAATTCTAAGCAAATAACAAAACATAATGGCACAAGTATATAAAATACATATTCTCATGTAGCAGACGCTTTTAAAATAACAGGGGGATGACTTTAAAACATAAAACAAAATAATTTGTAGTGGGTTCTCTTTTATTCCTAGGGGTTTTACAGTGGGATTTTTCAGTTTATTAAGTTAAATTAAATAACATCTGTGATAAACATAATTAGGCAATTCTTTAATATTTTTATTTTCAACACAATTGACATCAGTATTACATCAATTTTAGAAAACACATTTTTTAAAAATACATAAATAGACAAGAATGTTTGTGGAGTCTGTGCATGAATGCACAGACTATAAAAGATGCAGTTTAGCTTTAGGTATTGTCAAATTACGTGTACCAAAACATATTAAATCACACTTTACTCATAAAAAAATAAAACATTATTGAACCCCATTGATAAATCGTTTGGGAACAAGTAGCAAGTTAGTCTTCTGGGTTTTGACATCATCCCTGCATCACTCTATACGTCTTTGCAGTATATTCAGCCTTGTGCACAACATACAGTACTGTATGCATAAGTGCAAGCACATGCAAAAATAGCTGGCTGCAGTTTAATTAGTGGCCACCGGTGTCACTAATGAAAAGGGCTTCTGAATTATACATATTAGCCCCTAATGAGTACTTTAAAGGATTAGTTAACTTCACTAAATGGAGAAAAATCTTGGAAAGTTTTTCTCAGTAACCTTTTTGACTGAAGAGGGAAAAACATCTATGATGACAGGGGGATGAGTATATTATCAGGAAATTTTCTGGAAAATATCTGGGGTGAACTGATCCTTTTGTAGGGACACACTATATTCATTAAAGAAACAATACAATCATAATAAGTAATGTTAGTTCAAAAAGTTAATATTAGCTAATGTATTTGCTAACATGAAAAACAATCCATTTATGACAGTATTTATTGATTTCTGGTAAAGTTAATGAAATGACAGTCGTTAATACATTGTTAGTCCTTGTTAACAATGCATCAGTAAATCTCTCTCTCTGTCTGTCTGTCCGTCCTTCGGTCTCTCTGTCTATTTGTCTTTCTGTCTGTCTGTCTGTTTGCCTGTCTGTCTCTCTGTCTATTTGTCCATCTGTCTGTCTGCCCACCTGCCTGTCTCTCTGTCTATTTTTCTATCTGTGTCATTCTTTATCTATATTTCTTACTGTTGAAATATATGTTGTAATCATCAAATTTATATGAAAATGAAAATCCCTGATTTATATGCAAAATACGTTTAAATGTAAAATATAAGTAAAATGTTCCAAGTATCGATCCTACAAATCTCTAATTTTGATTCCATGCTGCTTGATTTAATTTGTGCAATGGTTGGTCTGAAATATAATCATCATATAATTCACTGTAATTCATGCAGATTTTGTGATTCACATAGCACAGCCCTTGTCTCTTTTTTCTTTTCAATCCAAATCTTGTATTTAATAACAATGACGCTTAATTGCTTCAATTATTTCTGAAAGCAGAATCCACCAGTTTCTGCAGACAAATTGCAGCCCAAATCAGTGTTTTCTGGGTGTGTGCATTTCTAAAACATCTGTCTCTTTAAATCGGAAGCTGCTATGCTACAGTGACACGTGTGTGTCCTTTCCTCTGCTCTCACTCAGCTGTTTGAAATGATGACAGATGCCTTATACACACACACTCAAGATATCTCCCATTAAATTGTCAGGTTTCCCTTCTGACCTTTTCTAATGACATAATCCACTTCTCTTTCTCAGCACACATGTAACGTGCACGTTGCTTCCTTTCCGAATGTCCTTCCGAAACACACACACACACACACACACACACACACACACACACACACACACACACACACACACACACACACACACACACACACACACATGCACCCTGTGTGTGGCATCTGCCCAACACTACTGCTGAGGCTGTGACCTCCAGTACCTCAGCATCCCTGTGGTTGTTTTCTAAACCAATCTGTTCCCTTTTTCTTACTGTTCTCCAACACACACGTATACACATACACACACACTGGCCCGCCCCCACGGTGCAGATAAATGTCCCTAGTGACACTGAAAAATGTCCCCCGCTTGCTCTCCCCTTTCCCTTACACCTGTTCCACACCTTCCTCTTGTTTCCTTGCTTTGCATGAGGTGCATTTCTCCTACATCATTTCTATCTCCTTTTGTGGCCAACGTGCCATCCTTATGCTTCATCTTTTCCTTTCTCTTTCTCTCTTTCTCTGCCACCCCCCTTTGCCTTCATCCTCTTCCACCCCCTCCCTTTTTCCCTCTCTCTCTCTCATTTTCTCGCCTCTCCCTCCCTCCCTCACTCTGAGGCACTGCAGTAAAGTCTGTTGATGGGATTGAGGTGGTTTTTTTGCGCTGAGAGAGAGAGAGAGAGAGAGACTGCAGCATGCTGCATTGCAATCACACTAGAGCACATGAGAATCTGCCCACAAAAGCACACGTGTGCATCCATTCAGCCGCCGGATCCTCTGCAGCAGTGCGATGCTAGCCGAGTGCGTGATCTCATTCAAAGCGGGTAACTTGTGTCTTTAGGTGTCTAAATCTGCTGCCCCCCCCCCACACATACACGCAAATCAGCGACTCCTCCCACTCCTCCTCCGAACCCCCATCCACCCAGGTCGACAGCAGGACGGTGTAGCGATTCCGGACACAGCGCTGAAACCGGACACGGACGTACGCAGGCAAAGACTCAGCTTTTGGTTCTTGTGCCAGCCCAGGGATTATAATGCAGTGTTTGTTTGCAGGAAGATTTCTCTAAGAGACCGAGAGCCTTTGGTGGGTGACTGTCCTGCGTGTGCGTGCGTACCGGTTGTTTTTTCTGAGCTGTTGGACTGACGCACGGATACTGCAGCAGAACTGCAGGGGCCTGGACACTAACCTGGAGGACATGAGGACCCAGCGGATCCCCCGCCCCTGAGCTCCAGACCCCACTGCTGCTGCACATTCTGCTGAGGTGCTGCTCTCTCCTCTGCTCTGGACATTTTTTTTGGATGTGTGTGTGTGTGTGCGCTGGGGTTTTTGTGCTGCAATGTTCTTTTGCTATTGTGTGTATGGGGCCTAGTGCTGTGTGTGTGTCAGTGATGGCTAAAAGATTGTGGCAGAGAGTGTCTGTGTCGTAGCTGTCTGCTGACTGCTCTGTGCATGTGTATGTGTGTGTATGGTGTAGCTGAGCAGAGCTCCCAGAGGCCGACAGGATGCTGACAGCTCGCGATGGAGCTCGAGATGAAGCTCAGAAGCTGCACAGGAAATGGATGAAGCACCAGGCCTTCATGGCCGAACTGGCCCGCAACAAAGAATGGCTCGCCAAGATTGAACAGGTGAGTCACGAGAGCTGAAATTTAAAATATGGGGTATAGGGAGAGGCTGGGTAACTGCATGGGCTGTCTAACATTCTGGCAAATTTAAACCAAATCACATTCATTCAAAAAGAGATGACTGTGAAGACTTGTCTATGTCTGAAAGAATCTATGACTGAGAGTCTTGAAAATTGTATCATGGTTTCCTCACAGATATTAGGCAGAACAACTGTAGTCAACAGTAAATCAATTTTTAACACCAAGTTTGCATATCAGAATGGTTTCTGAAATATATGATACTGAATACTTCAATTAGGAATCAGATATTTTAAATAATTGGAGTAATATTTCAAAATATTACAGTTTTACTGTATTTTTGATCAAATAAATCCAGCTCAGGGAAGCATATGAAACTTTCACTTGCTTAATCAATGTGGATGCTGTTTGGAGACCTTTCATTTTGAGAAAGTTGGAGAAGAACACAAAAGCCAATTGGCAATTAGCGAGATTTTTTTAGGGCGGGTTAAGAATAAATGGAGGACAAAATCAGTACTGGTTGAGGACAGCTATAGCATTGGTTGTGGATTTGTTGAGGACATTTAGCCTTGATTGAAGATGGACTGAGAAAGATCCATTGATTGAGAAGAGCTGAGAACAGGTTCTGGCTTACAGGCATACATTTGGAAAAGGATATTTGAAAGGTAGTGAACTGTCATCTGTAATCATGCTTTGTGTTTTTTTTTTTTGTACAGTCAAGCCCCAATATTGCTGTAGATTGCAAGAAATGCAATGCAATGCAATGTTTTGGTTATGCAACCTTCATCAGTCATGTAAAAGCAGAGAATGACACATGGCAGTGCCCAGGATTTTTTCTGTTCTCTTAAAATATTTCCTGTGTCCATTCAATGTGCTTGTCGGAGACCATAAAGGTGTTAAGGTGTTTATATTGTTCTGTATATGAATCTAGAACATTTTTGTATAAGATGTAAATAATAGTTTACAATGTTTCTAACTGGTTTACCCAGCAAATTACGTACATACCACCAGGGCCAGACAGAATCTGTGGATATTTTTTGCCATTTCTGTGGAGAATTTTGTAAAAAAAATCTGCAGAATCATTCAGAATAATTTTGGGAGTATCAAACTAAAAACATAAAATATGGAATAAAATATGAAACATTTTTTTATTTAACGTTTACAATGCAAATCCAGTTAGATCCACTTATTTGTATAATAAAGCAAGTGTCTCATACGATAGATATACCCTAAAAGGCAGAAAAGGTTACTTTACAAACTGTACTGTGAATAAATTATATGAACATTTTCATATTAGTCAATAACATTATAAAAAATTATTTAAAAACTGAATAAATATAAATTTACACTAGTAAATAGACTCAATGATGGCCTAAAAATCTGTGGAAATCTGCGGATTTCTGCATGCGCAGATTCCGTCTGGGCTTACATATTATTCTCTGATTATTCTGTTCTTAAGGAACTCCATATATCTTCCTTTTTTTAATTATAGAACCTTGTGAGAACCATGCTGGATACCAGCTGATATTAGAAATTATTTTAAACCAATCATAGATTGCTTTATTTTTAAAGCACAAAAAAATCAACAATATCAAACCATTTCGCTCAACAACATAAACTAAAAATAATAGCAAGTGATAAATAAGTACATTTAATATTTCAATATAATTTTTAATCTTAAAATCTGTATTTGGGTGACACTTCACAATATGGGACATGTACAGTAGTTATTGCTAGTTAATATACTTGCTAACATGAACAAACAACGAACAGTACATTTATTAAAGTATTTATTCATATTTGTTAACATTAGTTAATGAAAATGCAGTTGTTCACTGATAATAACTCATGGAGAATTAATTAATGATAACAAGCACAGTGTTTGATTTAAATAATGCATTAGTAAATGTAGAACTATGATTAATAAATGATCTACAAGCTTTATTTTATATTTGTTCATGTTAGTAAATACAACATTAACTGTATTGCAAAAAGTTACTAACATTTCTTATTCATGCAATCAATGGATATCCATATTTCATGCTCATTTGACATTGGTGACAACTGTTGATTTGAGCTCATACTGTGTTATTGGACTTTGTATATATCATTATTGGTATATCAGACAATAATTACCGATATCTACTGAAACATTAATGTGGGGCATTCCAAGACTGGATGGGGTTTAGGTGGTTCAATGGAATCTGAGTTAAAATGAAAGTGAAGATGAAGCTGATAACAAACAGAAAACGTTGATAGTGTAAATAAGGAAAAGGGTGGTCGAAATGGTTGTGGAAAGCTTGATAATGTGAAAGACAAAACATTAATGGATAAACAAGGCCTGTAGAAAAGAAGGGTTCACAAGTCTTATCTTGCACATGTATGTTTGCATCATATTGTTGATGTCACTTGCCAAAAAATGGTACACAACATATTAAAGCACATGATCAGATTGATTTTGTCTATATGGTGTCTTATGATGTTCTAGAATTCAATATTTGATCCCAGGTGACCTGTTCTGATCCGGTACATGCTGTCCTGAAAGACTGCTTATCATAGCTTGATATACAACAGGACATCCTGTGTAACGTTTGGGTTTTGATTTGGGTTTGGGTTTTTCCTAGACATTAATGGTATGTACATCAGTCTAATGGTATAACAGGGTTTAAAGGGATATCTGCTGGTGTTGCTGGTCACGGAAAATGGCAAGTGTATGATTTCATAACTGGTGTTGCTAACAGTGGGTGGAAAGCTGACAAACAGCCTGACTGATATGTACTGAACGGTTTTGCAAGTACTACATTATCTAAAAAACATGTGCATGGTCAAACTGTTTAATGCAAATGTGCGAAATATGAATGCAATATCGTTTCTTGCTCTTTTATGATAGGTGTATGGAGTAAAGTTCTGCATGGACAGAAATTCTAGCCTGTGGTAGTGTCATTGCAAATGTGTTCAGTTGGTTTATTTTATTTTACATTGCAGTTTTGATCACCAAAAGATCAAAATCGTACCTAAAGACTCTCTGCCATAAAGGTTTCTGTCCATAGTGTTATAAATCTGGCTATAATAAGAAATCTCACATGCCATATTCTGCATTGAAGATTTAAGGAATATTAGCTCAGATCTCTTTTTTTCTGATTCTTTGCTCTGTGTTCATTGTATTCTTTCCACACGTTTGAATGACAGCACTCTGAATGGGCCTGTTAAATTTCCATTTTGGCCTTGTTTTCTCATCTCATGTTTCTTTCCATGATTTACTGACTGCTGAAGTTAGATGCTGTTTACAGTTCACAGAAAAGTAGATGATGTAAGACGCTAAACTCCGTAGCCTTCGGGCTGACTGTACAACTTTGTAATAATTAAGCTAATCTTTATTCAAGCTGATTTTAAATGTCACTCGTGTTTATTTTCTGATATTCTGTGTCAGAGCCTGCCTAGAGGAGAACTCTACTTAAATTATTAAAGTCAACAATCAGTTTTCAGGCAGTAGTCAGACTGATTTGAAAATAATGTCATATGGCAAGAAAGATTTTTATTTGTGTGTTTTTAATGAGTTTGAGACATTGCTGGGAAATATAGTGAAAACTAACCGTGGAAGATATGTAAATGTATGTGTGTGAGGAAATATTATATAACATGTTAAATATGAAATGACATGGAGTGCATGGGAACAGTTTTAGTGAGTAAAGCTCCATCAAAGACATGCTACACCCTAGCAACATTATATTGCTATTTGGACATTATTTGTTAATTTATTCATTCATTTTTCTTCGGCTTAGTCCCTTAAATCATCAGGGGCTGCCACAGTGGAATGGACCGCCAACTTATCTAGCATATGTTTTACACAGTGGATGCCCTTCCAGCTGCAACCCAGTATGGGGAAACACCCATACACTTTCACATTCACACACATACACTACAGTCAATTTAATTCACACAATTCATCTATATCACATGTGTTTGGGACTGTGGGGGGAGACCGGAAGCACCCGGAAGAAACCTACGCCAACACATGGAGATTATGCAAACTCCACACAGAAATGCCAACTGGCCTAGCTGGAACTCGAACCAGTGACCTTCTTGCCGAACATTTATTTTACTGTTAACTTACATCAGGCCAATCAAGATGTAGAAACCAATTTTTCTTGTAGATCTTTCTAGTAGATGAAGAATGTTTACCTGAATCTTTACCAGAAGTCAATGGCTATCATCACTTTGTGAGTCAAAAAAATCAACAATTGTCAAGTGAAATGATTGATCTGTGGAATTAACTGAACATTATTAAAACATCATTACCTGTAATCCATAGCCTTGGGCTAATGGTCCAAAGTGATATCAGGTTTATGATCCAATCATTCTTTTAAATCAGCTGTATTTAAAAAAAACTGGATAAACCCATTGACCAAATCTAAACTGTCTTCAGCAGTTTGTGATTTACTGAAACAGCACAGATCTGCAAGTTATGTTACTCAATCAAAACCTACTTTTCCTGCCTGTTCATGCCTGTAAATCGCTCCTAAGTGTGAATAAACCAGAATATATAATCCTGTGGTGGCACGGTGGCTCAGTGGTTAGCATTGTCAAAGCAAGAAGGTCGCTGGTTCGAGACCTACATTTCTGTGTAGAGTTTGCATGTTCCCCCCTGTTGGTTTCCTCTGTGTGCTCCGGTTTCCCCCACAGTCCAAAGACGTTCGCTATAGGTGAATTGAATAAACTAAATTGGCCATAGTGTGTGAGTGTGTATGGATGTTTCCCAATACTGGGTTGCTGCTGGAAGGGCATCCGCTGTGTAAAACATATGCTGGAATAGTTGGCAGTTCAATCCACGGTGGCGACCTCTGAAATAGAGACTAAACTGAAGGAAAATTAATGAATGAATACGATCCTGTGAAGCCAGGTTTTCCATCTCATTTATCTTTTCAGTTCAGTAACAATGACTGAACTGAAGAAACTGTTTTGTCCAAAGAACTGTCAATAAGCTCATGTGAGAAACATGCAGATCAGTGAAAGGGAAAGTTCGAGTTTAAATGAGTCCTTGTGTTTTATGTACAAAAATTAGTTGACGAAGAGAAATGCATTCACTGTGCTTCAAACATCAAAGCATCCACATTTAATATCATTTTTGGGTGCTTTAAATGTATGATAGTATATACATCATGACGTTTTGTGACTGTAAGTGATCTGTTGAATCAGTTATTTGTTGCAGAATCAAACTGTCTGAAAGAACCAATTCACAGCATCAGATTTCTTCATTTGCTGAGGTTGGGAATTACAAGTAATCATGTTCAATTACAGTAAACAATGTTCGGTTTCTTGCACTGACCACTCATTTTGTAAGACCTTGATTTATTTGTCAACTGCCAGAGGTATTAATTTAGCTTTACTCAATATGATTTATTTGACACTCATAATGATTGTTGGTGAACATTATGTGAATCACCAAGAGACAAAGTTTCACCAAATACTTTAAAGTTCTTCTTGAGTTTTTTTAAAGTCACACATATGATGGGCTGAGGGTGGGAAAATCAATAGTAACTTTCAATGTTTGAGTGAACTGTATACCTTAATGGTTAAATATTTTATTCTTTTTTAATTATTAGGTACATCAGTGTTCATAGCACACAAGTATGATTATTTAATCAGTCAGAAAGTCCAACATTTTAAACATTTTCATAACCTTTAAAAGAGACCTATTATACAGAAAACACTTTTATAAGGGGTTTAAACACACTTGTGTAGCAACAGTGTGTGCATGTAGCCAGCCTCTAATGGAAAAAAATTTGCATTAGCATAGACAGCCCTCACTGAGAAGCAGCTGTCTGTCATTAGAGTTTTTGAGATGTGCTTGCCAAAGGTAATGTTAGTGACTAAGAAGCAGTATAAATGGACTTTTAGGATGGCCAAATGAATGTCGTAGTTGCAGCTACTTTCTTCTGAGAACATCTTCTTTTGACATTTTCAGTTTTTCACAGAGATAACATTTGTTCTGTTTTTGAATCTGCCGCTATGCTGTTGCATATACCTCTTTTGAAATAAGGCCTGGAATCACAATCTCATTTGATTTTAAAGCGACAGTCACCAAAACAGCAAAACTGGGATCAAAGCCTAAAATAGGGTAGTTTCAAAGAGTTATAAAACATTATTTTTGGGGTATTTTGTGCTGAAACTTCATATACACACTCTAGAGACATGAAAGGCTTATTTTACATGTCGTAAAAAGGGGCATAATAGGTTCCCTTTAATGCAAGCAGTTTAACCTACACTCTAAAACCTAAAAAGTTAAGGTAACTCAAACCATTTGAGCAAACCGATTACAACAAACCATTTAAGTTCAAAAACTAATCCTAATGAGTACTGTGATCCATTTGAGTAAATAAAGTATTTTTTTAGCACAGTAAAACCCGATAAATTTAGAGAAGTCAAACCAATTGAGAACTGTAAAACCCAGTAAGTTAAGGCAACTCAAGCCGTTTGAGGAAACCGATTGCTACAAACAATTTAAGTTAAAAAAACTATATTTATATGAGTACTGTGAACTTACTCCATTTAAGTTGAAGTAATGAGGTATTTAATTAACAAAACTCAAATTCATTAATTCAAAACTGTTTTCAAATGAGTAGAATTAACTTTTGAGTTACAAACTTATTAGAATTAACTAAATTTTGAGCTAATTTTGAGTTAACTGCAGTCCTTTCATTTAATAAAGTTGACTGTTGGGTTTTACGGTGTAGTAAAAAAGCTTTCCACACAGATTTCCACTAAATAAGAATAATTGTGACTATATTGACAATATATTATGGATCGCCCAGTCCTAATTTGCCATGGAACAGTGTCAGATCATGGGTTGAGAGTCTCATCTCATAGTATGACGTAATATGTGCAATTATTCTAAATGGCATGATTCTTTCTTCTGTTGATCTGTAAATGCCAATGGAAATCAGCAGCTTCTTCGCTACTGTATGTGGGTGTGACTCTCGTGTATCTCCAGGCCTTTTGTGTAAGTTGCGATTTTTAGTTTTTCTGGTCCTTTAGTGCTCGTGTTTTCAAAGCATTGTTCAGGGGATTTCAGTGAAGCATATCAAAACATGCAAACCAATCTCTAGAGTCAAATGGCTTTTTATTATCTGAATCCTGTAATGAATTAGATCCACCAGTAGATGCATGGGAATATTTATGTAAGCTGAATATTCTGTGATGATATGCCAAGTCAGTCCATGTCTTAGCGTCTTGTGTATTTGACTTTGAATTGTCAGATGTTTGCTTGTTCTGTTCAGTCTGAAGAAGGAGAGTCTAATTCTGCTTTCTGTGCAATCTGGAACATGCTTCCTTTTTTGTCTCCGTTCTTCAGGATTTTGTTTCAGAACTACAGCTGTGTCAGAAATCTAGAATCTTTTTTACCGTTCTGTGGGTCATTTTTTGGCATTTTATTTTAAAGAAATACATTTCATTCATGTGTATTTTTGTAATAAGCATCTGTATGTTTGAAAAATTTACATTTTAAGAATAATGTATTTGGAAATAATAGCAATATTTAATATTTGGAAATCATGTTTATCAACAAACTTTATATCGGTTAAGAAACTGTATATAAATGAGTTTTTAATTATGCATACATACACACTTTATAGAATACAATGACAGATCATATTCCCAGTACTGTGGAAAAGCTAACCTTGTTCACTTAAAAAAAACTCCAATTGTATCCACTGAGGCTTTGAAATGACTTTCTTACTTTACTTTTTTTTGTGATGAGTGAATGCACACACTCAAAATACCAGATCTGAAAGTCTGATTGGCAACTGAGCTCATTAGCTCAAAAGAAATATGTGTGATTAGTTATAATGATCAGCACTGAAAAACATAAAGGAAAATAAATCTGATGCACTCTAAATATAACAAATAAATCCTTCATTTTCACTTTAGTCAAGACAGTCTTAAAGGGATAGTTCACCCAAAAATGAAAATCCTGTCATCATTTACTCACCTTCCTCAAAACTGTTTGAGTTTCTTTTCCTCTGTTAAAACCAATGGAAGATTTTTTAAAGAATGTTGACTTACTGTTTTTTCTTAATTTGAATTCCATTGGTTACTGGTTAACACATTCCTTAAAATATCTTCTTTTATATTAAACAAAACAAATAATCTTATAAAGATATACATCAGCAAGAGGGTTAGTAAATGGTGAGTAAATTCTAATTTTGGGCTAAATCATCCCTTTAATAAATTTTGTTTAATTGTAAAATGGCAAGAACAATTTTGGATCCTATTGTAGATGCGCTGTTGATATAAAAAAATAAAAATATTCGATCAAAGAATTTACATCATTCAATTACAATAATGCTCTTACAAAAATGTTATAATTGACTGGTTGGTGCTACATGACTTGCACTTGATTTTTAATATAAAAGAATACAATCCTTCATCCAAAAATGATTGTTAAAGTCGATTTACTGAGCATTATGATTATTTGAATTCTCTTTCCCTCTTTCCCTAATCTAGATATTATTGGACTTTACTAGTGTATATGAATCTAAAGCCCCAGAGTTTACCATGTACAAAACAAAATGTTATTATACTTACTTACCCACCCCCAGGGCTGTTTATATCTAAGTTGATATTTAGGTGCATCATGTTGGTGTTTCGTTACATTGAATTTTTACAAGGTGGGTCGTTAGCTCAACGCTAAACCCCTAAGGGGTTGGAGGACCAGGACATACACGCATACACTACGGACAATTTAGCTTACCCAATTCACCAACGAATGTCTTTGAATTTGTGCTGAGGAAGGAAACCCATGCAAACAAAGGGAGAACATGCAAACTCCACACAGAAATGCCAACTCACCCAGCCGGGGCTCGAACCATTGATCTTCTTGCTGTGAGGCGACAGCACTATCCACTGCGCCACCGTGCCGCCCATAATATTATTATACATCTTCAATATTATATTTTCTTCTGGTATTATAAAAAAGACTGTAATTTGATTTTGTCCTTGAGAAATTGTCATTAGGAAGTTGGATGTTTTTTACTGGAGGCAGATCTGACATACTTGATGAAGAGAACAGATGCTGTTTAGAAGGAGAAGAAAGATTAATGAATTTGGTTAAAGATTTTAAGGGCGTAATACTTGTTTAAATAATAAGACGTGTGCAGATAAATCATTTATAAAAAACACTGCAGCATTCTGTAAAATAAATAGGATCATTTTTGATTCCTCTGTGACTAATCGTTTTCAGTGTAGAAGAAGGACTTGGAATTTGTTTAAAACTGAACTCCACTCTGTGTTATCTGTGTGACATCTTAGTATATCACACAAAAATCATCAGTGTGGCTTGTATCATGAAGAAAGGTGTTTTAGCACAATTTTTTTATTCAGCTGAACTAAGATGGATGCCAGTATTTCCTGAAGCTGATTTCTGTAGCCCTGAGGAGCTGCCTGACTTGAGAGCAATTACAGCATCACACACAAACCCGCTCATGCCCAGACAGTGCTACGTATCCGCGGAAACGTGAGTTAATGAGGCTGTAACCTGAGAAACAGCAGAAGCAATGACACCGCATCCTACTGTGATTGGACAGCTCGTCGTCCTTTTGGAAGAGTTCCCGCCCTCTCCCTCACTTCCACACTCACTCGCCTCAGCATCCTCCATGACTGACAGGCGGCTGAACCAATCACAGTACACGAGGATGTCCTTAGAGCTGACCTTGCCAGGCCATTCACAAGAATACATGATGTAACATGTGATGTACAATAATAGGTCGACAAGGCTCACATGCATTTTCATCTTTTCTCACACACACTTTTGCATATATCATTCATTTGTAGTGCGTAAAGTGACGATGAAAAGAGAACAGGTACTCATGATTGTGTGCTTCACTGCTTGTCTCCTTTAAGTCTAACTGTAGCAATGCATAGCAACCTGCTGGAAAATTCTACACCTTAAATGCCCTGATAAGCTTAGAGTAAAATAGTGAAGTGGTGTGATGTCATTTTAACCAAAATCTGGCTAAAATTAAGATATTATTATAATCAAAAGTAAAACTGACAATTTTTTAAAATATAAAACTACATATAAGTATGTAAGTAAATATTACAAGACTTGAATTAGTGTTGAATTACAGAGCTTGTGCAGTCGTACCAATGTTGCTATAATTACATGATTTTTAAACTGCTGTTTTCTCACCATTTTGATTTTGGATATTATAGAAGTCGAAGTTTACAGGTTTACAGAATTCTTCAAAATATCTTTTATATATTTAACAGAGTAAAGAAATTCTAAAAGGTTTGGAACAAATAAAGCTTGAGTAATTGATAACAGAATTTTTACTTTAGGGTGAACTATTCTTTTAAAGTTTTTTTCATTTATTTAATTTCCTTCAGCCTAGTCCCTTTATTCATCAGGGGTCGCCACAGCAGAATGAACGCCCAACTTATCCAGCATATGTTTTACACAGTGGATGCCCTCCAGCTGCAGCCCAATACTGGGAAACATTGATACACTCTCATACACACACATACACTACAGCCAATTTAGTTTATTCAATTGACCTATAGCGCATGTCTTTGGAATATGGGGGAAACCGGAGCACCCGGAGGTGTGCCAACTTGCCCAGTTGGGGCTCAAACCAGCAACCTTCTTACTGTGAGGCGACAGTGCTAACCCCTGTGCCGCCCCTTTAAAGGTTTATTTAGCTCAAAAATGAAAGTGTTATTTATTCATCCTAAAGTCATTCCATTCCCATGAGACCTTCATTCATATTTAAAACACAAGATTAAGACATTTTAGTTTTGGAATTTTGCTTTCTATGGAGGATGAGAGAGCTAAAAATCATATTAATTTTGACTTCTTTTGTGTAATTGTGTTTCCTTCTGGAGTGTACCTTCAGTTCCACTGAATTAAACTGCTGTAAAAATGCATCAGATAAATATTTGTTTTCAATTCTTTTTGCAGAAATCTGTTAATCAGCCTCAGTTCTGATGAAAACTACTAAATGTTTTCAAAAATTACAGGATTTTAACTCTTCAATTGCCAAATTCATAAATGATGTCACTGATTTGGTGAAAAAACTCCCACACAAAATGATGTTTGTTCAATATAAAAAGTATTTGTGAACTGGATGTTTAAAAAACCTTTTATCACACTCTTGGACATGTGGAAGATTAGTTACAACATTGGCTTTGATGCATTGTTAGATTTTCATTTTTTCTCCCTAATTTACTGTTGGTGTCAGTCTTTGTTTACAGTCTTTGTTTTTATTTACTCCGGGTAGTTCTGAGAGCTCAGATGCACGTTATGATTTTCTCAAACACATCAAGGTAAGTGCGTAACAGATTTATGCAATCTGATCTGATGCATTTTTACAGCAGTTTAATTTATTAGTTGATTTTTTTATCCCTAACATATCAAAAGGGTAGTAAATTTGCCCAAAGTGTATTGTTGAGGTTTTTTTTTTTTTTTTGTTCAAAGCATTTTCTCAAAAGATGTGTCCAAAAAAGATTTGCCACTAAAAATCATTCTGCTTGCTGAAACACAGAAAAGTAATGGCCAAATTAAGACTCAAAATCATCCCAGAGTGGATGAAAATATCCCCAACAGTACATAAAGGGTTAAAAGATGGATCTTAAAACAATAGTCACCACTGCAACGGGACAAATATGCTCAAAAAATTAGAAAACAGAACAATGTGGAGAATTTGAACTATTTTTCTGAAGAACAACTGGCAGGACAAACATGAAACATAAAAAAAAACATTGCTAGTCATTCTGGTGACTATATTGAGATGCAAGGTTAAATATAGGTTGTAAAAATGTAAAAATACCATATTCATGACAATACTAAAGTTGCGTAACCAAAATTAAAATTAGAATTCAATTTTAAGATATGCTCTCTTAGTTGTGCATATTTCAAAAATGTAAACTAATGAACTGTACATTAGCATGCCTTTGCAACTTAGATGTTGAATCTCTTGATGCCAGCGGACGTTTCATTGTCAACATCGCCAGAGTTGAGCTCAGATTATTTTCACATTTCTGAAATAAATCAGGCGCTGTAAATAGTAAAAAGTAAATAGTGCTGTCTCCTCACAGCAAAAAGGTCGCTGGTTCGAGCCTCGGCTGGGTCAGTTGGCGTTTCTGTGTGGAGTTTGCATGTTCTCCCTGTGTTCGCGTGGGTTTCCTCCGGGTTCTCCGGTTTCCCTCACAGTCCAAAGACATGTGGTTCAGGTGAATTGGGTAAGCTAAAATTGTCCATAGTTTATGAGTGTGTATGGATGTTTCCTAGAGATGGGTTGCAGCTGGAAGGGCATCCGCTGCGTAAAACATATGCTGGATAAGTTGGCAGTTCATTCCGCTGTGGTGACCCCGGATTGATGAATGAAATAAATCAAAATTGTATTTCCTTGACAAAATGCTTTCTCATTTCCCCACCATTTATGAGAATCCTAAGTATAACTTGCCTACATGATGCTAATTGAACAGGCTGTGTGCACTGAACATGCCATTTAAAACAATTACCAAGACTGTTTCTATTAATATTTAAATTAAAATAATGACATAAACCGAATCACTCTGGTAATCTAAAATACTGTTTTAATGTAACCGTGATTTGAATACCACCGATATAAAATGTAAACTTCATAAAGTACAGTTACTCACATTTTAAATAGGTACATACTAGATGATTAGGCTACATGTATGTTCTGTTATTACCCAACCCTGATGACGAACAAAAAATGTATATATTGCGGCCTTCATATTGCATTACAGCCAGTCAGAATACCTTCAACTAGCATTCAACTAGAACTATCTATCTGTCACAGCTTTTCATTCCCATCTTCATTCTCATTAACCTCCTCCTCCATCATCCCCCTTTTCTTCTCTGTGTATCTCTTTATTTCTGCATCCTTTTTGTTCCTCCATCTGCTTTCCTGCCATCTCTCTCTCCTTCTCTCACACACTCTTTCTCTCTCTGCAGTACAGGGGAGCAGGCGACTTGTGCCAAAAGGAGAAATGCTGCACTGCATTATGAAACGCAAACGCACACACGTATGGACACGCACACGTGTACACACACAGACACAGTGACAGCTCTGTAACGGAAAGAGGGATATAGATTGTCTGAGTTTAATTCCATGTGTTTCTGCAGGGAAGAATGAACCTTTACACACTGATGCAGAGAGAGACATTGAGTTTGTGCGTGCTTATGTGTGTGTGTGATCGCGCCCTATTTTAGGAGGTTGGACTTCAGCCATGGCTCTGAAGAGACAAGATACTCTTTTTACTTTGATCTCTTTCCATTTTACACACACACACTCAGGCATACACTGGCATTGTGAGGGTCAGTGCGTTATGTTACATGTATGTGTATGTGTGTGTGTGTGTGTGTGTGTTTAGGAGGGCGAAGAGCTAATCCAGGAGCAGCCCGAGTTGCGATCTGTGGTGGAAATGAAGTTAAAGGAGATCAGAGAGTGCTGGTCTCATCTGGAGAACACCACTAAAGTCAAGGCCCGGCAGCTCTTTGAAACCCAGAACCACCGGACTACTGACCTGCCCACCAACAACCTCAGCGACCTGGACCAGCATTTGAACATCATACAGGAGCAGCCGCCCACACTGGGCTCCACCCACACCACACAACCCACCCTCCTCCAGCCCCGTCCCACTTTCAGCCAGCAGCTCCAGAGGATACAAGTGAGATCAGAGACAGCTACTGAATGATGTCTGCTCTCCAAAGGCAAAGTGCAATAACTGCACATTTGGTCAGAATTGAGCAAATTAAGCATAAAATAGCCTTTTTGACTTCCATCTGTACTGTCTTATTGTCTAAGGTCGTCTGGTTCAGATTAATCTAGCTATAGAAAAACTACTAGAGAACCACTAATCTACAGAAAACAAGTTTTGCCTGGTTTGATAACTTGAATCAATTAATTTTACAACTTCCCTAGAGTTTTACTATTTTTGAAGCCATTCAGCCAAACTCCAGGTCTGACAGGAGCACTTTTAGCTTAGCTTAGCATAAATCATTGAATTAGATTAGACCGTTAGCGTCTTGCTCTAAAATGTCAACAAAAAAAAAAGTTGTAACTCTATTTTAACAGTGATTTTTACATTTTACACCGCATTGTTTAAATAGCAAATCCATTTGCGCCATTTTGTGGACTCATGGGTGTTCCTGATCAAAAAAGGAGGTGTGTTATGGTGCATTGCTATTGTGCATTGCTAAAAGCTGGTCTAAAGTCCAGCGCAGAGCGTGTTAGTTATGCAGGTCCAAATGTTTACACATTGCTTATTACACACAGGATGTACAGCAATACACAAATATTTTTGCATATAAAAAACATTTAAGGATTGAAATGTTACAAAACTATTATTTTCTACATAAATATAAAAACCACTACCTCCATTCCAACCATCTCGGGGGGCTTTTTTCAGTTTATTCATGACAATTTGCATTTGTATACTGTTATTACTATTAGCAGTATTATTTATTATATGCAGATTTATTTTTGTTTTATTAAAAACAAGTTTAGATTTATCCACCCATAACTCATTAAGAGAATAAGCTCAACCCTGTTAGACCATATGCCAGGACGCAGAGCGTATTTTTCCATCCTTAAAATAGCAAAAGTGGATTCAGACACACCCTTAATTCTTTTGCACAATGATTGTTAAAATAGATTGTTAAAATAGAGCCCTTAAACTCTCCTTTTTAAACTTTACTTTTCTGTAGTTACATCGTGTACTAAAACTGACAGAAAATTAAAAGTTTCTATTTTGTAGGCCGAACGGCTAGGAAATACACACTCATTCTGGCCTAGTAATAATAAAGGATATTTGCTGATGTATCATGGCAGCAGCAGGCTCAATTATATTACGCAGTACCTGAAAATAGTCCAAGATGGGTTACTAGGTAAAATTGTTGTGTAATTTCATTGCATTTGCTACAGCGATGGTACAGCAGCAAATTTCCTTAATCATTACGCCCCATTGAAGGTATAGTTTATAGTTTAGCCATATCAACCTTGAAAATAGGAACTTTTAATTTTCCATCAGTCTTAGTACACAGTGTAACTACAGAAGAACAAAGGTTTAAATAGGAACTTTATCAAAACTCTTTTTGAAATTTTTTGGAGTGAGATGATAATGGTCTAATCCAATTCAATGATTTATGCTAAGCTAAGGTAAAAGTGCTCCCGTCAGACCTGTAGATTTGCTAAATTGAGTCAAAAATATTAAAACTCAACTGTTTTATACACGGGGAGTTGTAAAATGAGTTATCAAATAAAAAAGTGAATGTTCTTTTAAAAAAATGTCTTAGTTTTTGGTGTTTGCATAATTTGCACTTTGCCTTTGTAGGGCAGGTATAATTTCTTGATTTAGGAAACTGCAAATCCATGTGTAATCTCATTTTATCTTCAAATTTTAGTCGTGGGAAGACCAAATGCAGCTCTTTCACGGTGTTAGTGAAGTCATGGCTGGTGCTGATCACAGGAGACCTGAAGGAGAAGAGCAAGGAGGTGTGCCAGAGACCCGGATTGTGCGTCTGATTGAGCCTCTGAAGGAAAGGAGGCGGATCCTTCTCGCCTCAAAAGAATTGCACCAAGTCACACAGGACCTGGAGGATGAGATTGTGAGTGTCTTCAAATAGTTTGTGGCACTTTGTTATTTCTATTCAGTCATTAGTCAATAAAGTATTTAAATATTTTAATTTGTGCATAATGAGAATCATGGATATCTCAAATTGTGGTGCTTTTTGAAGAGTGAAGTTTTCTAAGCAATACAAGAACAATCAAAAAGGGCTCTTTTAACTTGGGTCTGCAAAACAGCAAACCAGAACAGCATAGCAATCAGCCAAATCAGCCAATCAGTTAGCAGCCAACTAGCAACTAGGTCAGAACCTAGGGATGCTCAATTTGGGGGGGTGGGGGGTGGGGGGGGGATGTTGGTAATCTAATGGGTATAGTAGTATTTCATTATGTTGTATAATAATTATGTAAAAATTAAACACCATAAATACTGCCCTGTATTTATTAAAATATGTAAATGAGTAAGTGATTATAATAAATTAGTTATATTTCAAATTAATAAAAACTGACCAATGGGGGATTCATTGTGATCCTTAAATTATTGTATATAAACTTTTTTTTTTTTTTACACTGAATGACATTTTAGTGAATGTCTTCTTTAGGTCATGTAAAATGTATGATATACATTATATTTGCTCATATTAAATATGTTTAAAAATACAGACTATAACATTCTATACTTTGATTTGTTTGTATATTTGATTTGTTATATTTGATTGTATATAACAATAATACAAAAGTATATACAAAATATAAGCTTATAGATTACTTACAGATCATAGATATAGAGAAACAATGAGTATATCTGAATTAAATTGCAGACTTTGCTGTTTGACAGTCACAGTAATTAATTTCATGATTTTGGTAGAACTTATCAAATGCAAAGCAACTCCCTGGCATAGAGAGGTGTACTGCTTACCTGTTCTTCAGAAAATATTGATTTGTTAAGTATTTACTATACTCAAGTTGTCTGTTTTTCTGACTTGGCTTTTGTAGATATGGATTCAGGAGCGGTTGCATTTGGCCTCATCTATAGAATATGGGACCAATTTGCAGAGTGTCCAGAATTTAATCAAAAACCATGAGGTAAGGGTTGTAAAATGGATTCTGGTACATTCTTAGCCTGACAGGATTATTTCTGTAATAAAGACAATCAGTAAAATATGCTTCTGTTTTTAAAATTAGTCATAATGCTTTAAAAGAACAGCTATGGTTTCATTTTTGAAGTCATTATGAAAGTCAAACCTTGCGCACAGAATAAATCAGCTTAAATTTGGGCATGCATAGTATGTTCATATACAATTCCTGTGCATTATTAGGATTTATGGTTTTTTTCTGCTAACATTCCATAACTATAAGACTATAAAAGAGAGAGAGAGCAAATACATCAGAGCTCTGGGAATTAATTTATCTCAGTGTTGTATTGCAGGCCAACAGCCAAATATGATACAAATGCCTTTTCTGTCTGTCAGTCATTTCTCTCAGTGCATTGGATTGATTTATCATCCTGATTTATTTAGTATTGTTCAAAGCAAAGATGATAAACTTAACTGTGATTTAATAATTACTGTATTTCTATGAAAATGTGAAAATCAACAGCTATAGTGATGGAAATACCACAACTTTAATGATAACAACACAATAAAAAAAGTCACTGTCAGTAAACAAAACAGATTCTGACAGTCAATCAGTCTTTGAGGAGCTTGAGCATTTAAAACAGCAACATTAATTTGAATTAGTTAATTAGCATGTTATTAATTAGTTATGTTCTTAAAGGAAAAAATCTTATTTTACTAGTCACTTAAACTTAAATTTAGAGTTTTTTTTTATCCTTTTAATCCATTCAGTCGATCTCTAAGTCTGACGATAACTCCTTTAGCTTAGCTTAGCATAAATCATTGAATCAGATTAGACCATTAGCATCTCACTCAAAAAATGTAAAAAAAGTTTAGATTTTTTGATCAGCTAAGTTTAGCTTAATGGATTCAAATGGTAGAACTCAACTCAACAAGGTGACTTGTAAAATAAGACTATTTCCAAAAAGTGGTTAGAACTGTTGCCTCACAACAAGAAGGTCGCTGCTTCGAGTCCTGAATGGGCCAGTTGGAATTTCTGTGAGGAGTTTGCATGCTTCCCTATGCTCATGTGGGTTTCCTCTGGGTGCTCCAAAGACATGCCGTATAAGTGAATTGGGTAAACCAAATTGGCTGTAGCGTATGAGTGTGTGTGAATGCGAGAGTGTATGGGTGTTTCGCAGTACTGGGTTGCAGCTGGAAGGGCATCCGCTGTGTAAAACACATGCTGGAATGGTTTGTGGTTCAATTTGCTGTGGCTACCTCTGATAAATAAGGGACTAAGCCAAAGTAAAATGAATGAATGAATGAATAAACTTCTATTAGTATTACTGTAGAAATTTAATTGATCCCTTCTGGGTTTGGTAGTTCAAATTTCATAGAGGCCAGTGATGAATTTTAATTGGTCAGTGAGGTTTGACAGACAGCTGATACATTCAATTCACCTTTATTTGTATAGCGCTTATACAATGTAGATTGTGTCAAAGCAGCTTCACATAAAAGGTCACAGTAAATAGGAACAGTGTAGTTCAGTTTGTGGTGTTTAAGTTCAGTTCAGTTGAGCTCAGTTCAGTGGGGTTTAATAATCACTACTGAGAGTCCAAATACTAAAGAGCAAATGCAACGATGCGCAGCTCTACAGATCCCGAACCATGCAAGCCAGTGGCGACAGCGGAGAGGGAAAAAAAACTTCACTAAAGGCGGAAGTGAAGAAAAAACCTTGAGAGAAACCAGGCTCAGTTGGGCACGACCATTTTAATTTCTCCGCTGGCCAAACGTCTTGTGCAGAGCTGCAGTCTCAGCGGTGGAGGCTGGAAGCTGGCCTCAGCGAAGACTCATCTGTCTCTGGAGCGTCACAGGAATCAGTCTCATGTTCTCCACTTTTCCATGACCATCACAGTAGCTGCTCAGGATTCGGCCAGGTCCAGGATATAAAAAACCTTGGGATCATCTTGTCGTTGGTCTTGGATCGAATCAGTGACTCTGCATAGTCTGAGGGCCTCGGGAAGAGTATCCCCAGGTGGAAATGGAGAATAAAGAAAATAATTAGCGTAGCTGATGTTCACAGTGTATATCAACAAGATGCAGAACCTGTGTGGAAGCCCCCTAAGTGGTGCACTAAGTGTATGCTTTACTGAACAGATAGGTCTTTAATCTAGTTTTGAATTGGGAGAGTGTGTCTGAGCCTCGGACGTTATCAGGAAGGCTATTCCAGAGTTTAGGAGCTATAAATGAGAAGGCTCGACCTCCTTTACTTGACTTTGCTATTCTAGGTACTACCAGAAGCCCTGAGTTTTGAGACCTTAAAAATATAAAAATACATGTGTGTATGTTGACACGCAGGCACTGCAGATGGAAATGCAGGTTCGGAGGGGGCGACTCGAGGAGGTACTGGAAAGGGCAGAGGCTATCGCTGCCTTGCGGACCCCAGAGGTGGAGCTTGTGCGGGAGGGGGCGGGGCATGTGAGACAGCTGTGGGAGGTGCTTCAGGTGGAGATGGAACGCCGCACAGTCATGCTGGATGCTGTGAACCAAGCCCAGCAGTACTACAGCCAGGCAGCGAAGACTGAGTCTTGGCTCAGTGGACAGAAACTTCAGGTCCTCAATGAGGAGAAAGGAAACGTATGTAATTTTCCATAAGACTCAATTTTTCTATTACTTTAAATGCATTTTGATTTTTTTTTATTGAATTATAGTGTTTTCATTGGCGATGTGTACACCACTTGTAACAAAACCTTTTCTGTATAAATGATGTTTTTGAAAGTCAAAGGATATGATGTTCATCCATGCTTTAAAAGCCTTTCTTCCATTCTTTGACACTTGGAACAGATTTTTATACAATGATCAGGATAATGGTGAATAAGCCATTCTGTCCTGTAATTTCAATCTTTCTGGCAAAGCAAAGGAATTCAATCAATATATAATCTCACAGCCAGATAGTCTATAATCTCAAATATACTTCATAATCAATTTATTATTACTGTGTCAGTTTAATTACCTCCACATTATATTGACATTATGCCAGTGAACTGCAGAGCTTGTGCAAACATATTCTATATACTACTAGTACATATACTACTATAATTAGATGCTTTATTTATGTATTGCCACTGTCATTTAACTTAAATGTTTATTTAGTTGAAAATAGTAAATCATGAATTTACATATTCACATTGCTTTTAGCAATTAATTTAATTACCACTGGTGTTGCTAATAACAAGGGTTTATAAATTTTATGGCCGGTAAACACCAAGCTGACAGCAAGCAACTAGCACTGACGAAACCAACTGTATTGATGCCTTGCTTTGGACCAAAATGTCCATGTCTCCACCAAAAAGCTGTACATGAACACACCAAACAGACAGCAGCCGACTGATTCAAAAGTATGAATTCTGTGCCTGCATAGGAGGATGTTTTTCCACACCATTGGGGGCAGTAGTTTTTTTCTGTTTACCAAAAGAAAACCGAACTTCCGACATGCGCGTACAAAGAGTACACAAAGCAGGGTTTTGTACCATTATCACAATAATTGTAATCACTAGCTTATTGTCAATCGCCCCTGCAAATATGTCTTATAATCTAATAATAGTTTACAAATAACCTATTGGGCTTTTTACTGTGATAACAACCGCCTGGATGTACTTTATCCCTTACATAATACAGTGTGTTATGTGTATGTGTGTGTTTATTAAGTCTTGAGAATAGAGACTATACAGTAGCATGGTTGTAAACTGCGGTCAGTGCTGTGTGGTCTGTTTGTATTTCACTTTGTAAACCAAGATTTATTGTCTCTCTCTCTCTCCTTTTGGTCTGTAGGACGAAGCCAGCACTCTTAGGTTACTGAAAGAGCAGTTGGCCTTGGAGCAAACAGTGGAGAATTATGCAGAGACAGTGGGCTCACTGTCCCAGCAGTGCCGTCGCATGCTTGAGTTAGGACATCCAGACAGGTAAATATAAAATTCTCACCTGTAATATCTAAATTGGGCATGATAAAACAAATATCTTCCATGTTTATTTGAGTTTTTAACCTCATGAACCACAACAGTGACAGGCTCTACATTTAATTATTCAAATGATCTGACATGTTGATGCATGCCCCCCCATTCAAAAGTAAAAGGTCAGAAAAATAATTGAAAAAGGAATACTTTTTAGTTGGCATTAAATTACATGTATAGTGGAAGGACATGTATAGTGTTACAAAATATTACATAAAAGCTATTGTTTTGAACTTTCTATTGATCAAAGAATCCTAAACGTATATTTACAAAAATATTCATTCATTCATTTTCCCTCGGCTTAGTCCCTTTATTCATCAAGGGTTGCCACAGCAAAATGAACCACCAACTTTTCCAGCATACAATATGTTTTACACAGCGGACGCCCTTCCAGACGCAACCCAGCACTGGGAAATATCCATACACACTCATACACTACGGCCAATTTAGTTAATCCAATTCACCTATACCGCATGTCTTTGGACTGTGGGGGAAACCGGAGCACCCAGAGGAAACCTGACGCGAACATGGGGAGAACATGCAAACTCCACACAGAAATGCCAACTGACCCAGCCGGGTCTCAAACCAGGGACCTTCTTGATGTGAGGTCACAGTGCTAACCACTGAGCCATCGTGCCGCCTTCGCAAAAATATTATGCAACACAAATGTTTTCAGAATAATAATTCTAAATAACAACAGTAATAATAATAGTTGCTATTTCAGCACCCAATCAACATATTACAATGATATCTGAAAGATTTTGTGCATTGAAGACTGAAGTTGTTTCTGCTTAAATTCAGCTTTTCCTTTGCAGAACTTAAATACATAGCACAAGATGCTTCTTTTTTTCATCACATATATATCTATTTGCTGTTAAATGACTGTGACCCTTCTTTTTAGAATAATTTAATATTTTTTGTCTTCTTCCGTTTCTCCTTTCTTTCTTAGTGAGAAAATAACCAAGCAGCAGGCTCATATAGACCGACTGTATGTGTCTCTGAAAGACTTGGTAGAGCAGAGGAAAACAAAACTGGAGCAGCAGTACTGGTTGTATCAATTGAAGCGAGAGGTGGAGGCACTGGAGAAATGGATTTCTGAGAGGGAAGCTGTCGCCAGCTCCACTGAGCTCGGCCAGGACCTGGAGCACGTCACGGTAATGCACTCACTTACACACTGCCAAGTGTGTTTAACTCCAAGTATGTAATATATACCGTTGAAGTCAGAATTGATAGCCCCCCTTTGATTTTTTTTCTTCTTTTTTAAATATTTCCCAAATGATTTTTAACAGATCAAGGAAATTTTCACAGTATGTCTGATAATATTTTTTCTTCTGGAGAAAGTCTAATTTGTTTTATTTTGGCTAGAATAAAAGCAGTTTTTAATTTATTAAAATCCATTTTAAAGTCAATATTATTAGCCCCGTTAAGCTAATTTTTTTCTGATAGTCTACGGAACAAACCATCATTATACAATAACTTGTCTAATTACCCTAACCTGCCTAGTTAACCTAATTAACGTTAGTGTCTTGAAAAATATCTAGTCAAATATTATTTACTGTCATTATGGCAAAGATAAAATAAATCAGTTATTAGACATGAGTTATTAAAACTATAATGTTTAGAAATGTGTTGAGAAAATCTTCTCTCCGTTAAACAGAAATTGGGGAAAAAAAATAAACAGAGGGACTAATAATTCTGACTTCAACTGTATGCTGTTTACACCTGGTTTTAACATGGATTTTACTGGTTAGCTGAGACACTATAATGGTTACACTTGGTGTTTACATTTTATTAGAACACAATTCATGTGACCACTGTTCAGATTTCATTGAGTCCCTTCCCTATAAATTTGACACACTCTTACATCACTTTTACAAGAGTGCTCGGTACAACAATCTAAAGAATGTGGATTGCTACTTCCATTTAAATTAAAAAGAAGTATGAATACCTTGTTTTGGTGTGATATCTCACAACAAATCACATAATTAGCATGTTAAATCAGTAGGCAGACAGTAGGTGGTCATTGGTTTGAATGCATTCAACCACATGATCATCTTACGATGGGAATGCAATCTTATCAAACATGTTTTCACTCTACTGGAAGTGGTCAAAAGTGGATAGGCTCAGAAACAGAGGCTCTAGGGTCTAGATAAAAACAAAATGACAACTTAATCGCTTAATTTATAGTGCAAAAAACAGCATCAATCATTGACCATTGTGCTGTACACAAATTATAAAATCAAAATTGAATAATAATGATCAAATAAAAGGCAATGGAATAAATAACATACAATAAATAAAATAATGAACATGTATGGAAAAACATTTCTAAAAAGTGGTTTCAGTTTCCTCTTGAACTAGGATTCTGTGGAGATTATCATGATGGAAAGAGGTAGAATAATCTACAATTTAGGACAGACGTTTGCATAAGCTAGATCCCCCTTAACTTTAAGTTTCTGCTTTGACCTTACACGTCTAGCAGATATGGCACCAGTCCAAGTTCAATTAAATAAGAAGGTGCTGGTCCGTTTAAGACCTTAAATCAAAGGGTACAATGGGTGTCTGTAGCTGGAAATATTGTTTAGTAACAAAAATGTATGGTCTTGTATTGTTTTAGGCTACTCGTCGCCTTGGAATTATAAGGTTCTATCTGTGTTCTAAATGATTTTGAGATACTGAGCTTCAAAGTTTTGGCATTCCATCTAGCAAACAATACGCATGTAACAGTTCTCTTTCATTCATTAACATGACAGAGACCCTAAATCTACTCTAAATGTACATTATCAAAATTCTATTAAGTTTGCAAATTGGGGTAAAAAAAACTGGGCAAATGCAGATAGAACCTTCTAATTCTGAAAAGTCATTTTCTGCTTGTAATTATACGGTTCTATCTGGTAAATCATTAATCGAAGCTTTACTTTTCAAGAAATACAATCACAAAAAAAAATTGTAACAATATGTTAATGCTTGAGAAAGTTAGATTTTTGTTTGCTATAACATTTATTTAATGTTTTAGGATGAATATTTTTCGTTGTTCAAATTAAGCATACAAGGCTGTGCTAAATATTTGATCCAGTGCAGCTGTTAATTTTCTATAATTTTATGGTAATATTTATTGAACTTTATGCTTTATATGAACTATTGAATTATATATTGAATTATATGCCTCATGAATGAAATGAAGTATTTGCCCTTCATGGATTAATATTAAATTTAAAGACTTTAAAAGAAAACAGACGATGAGCAAATGAGTATAATAAACACAGGAAAAATGTTTCACTGACTTTATATACACAAATAAAAATATTTCTCATTTAATATAAATTTTTTTTTTTCAACAATGTAAAATTTTACATTTCATCTCAATGTCAAAAAAAGCTTCTAACCCATCACATGATTTAGAGCTGATTTTGTGTTTCTTTCTGGTCCTACCCTATCCGGTGAAATGACAAAGCTGGCACTGATTGGTCCTCATGTGCACATTCATCAAAATGCTGATTGGCTCATAGAAAGAACCTTATAGAGCCAAGCTAGAGTTCAACTTTGTAGATAAAACCTTTTTGTTTTTTAATAAAAGAGTGAACAACTTATAAAAATACAAAAAAAATCACATAATGTAAATAAGTTGTCATTTAATAAGAATATGTCAATAACTCAATTTTGACAAAAATGTCAGATAAAACCTTAGTTCTGAGTTGACGCGCTATTGAATGAGAATGCAGCATCTCAATTTTTAATACGAGGGCACATTTAATGTTGCAGATAAAATCAAGTCCTGTGCTAATGGATTCCCTGTTTTCCAGTGAGCTCATCTCTGACATCAAATTTTTGTGCTGTTTAATTTCGCAGGTTCTTCAGAGCAGCTTTACCCAGTTTTCCTCTGAGACACGTGCAGTGGGCCAGAAACAGATGGATTCAGTCAATAAGATGGTGAATGAGATGATCGACTGCAGTCACTCTGATGCTGCCACCATTGCAGAGTGGAAAGACGGACTGAACGAGTCCTGGGCGGATCTTCTGGAGCTCATGGAGACGAGAGCGCAGATGTTGGCAGCATCCTACCAGCTGCACAAGTTCTTCACTGACTGTCAGGAGGTATACAGACACAAACTATTTGCAGTTTTTATTTTAAATCATATTTAAACAGAAGTGTTCAACATCAGCTGTGTGTTTTGGCTACGTAGGTATTGGTACAGATAGAAGGAAAGATGAGACAGCTGCCGGAGGTGAGGTCCTGTCAGGTGAGCTCAGCCAACCCTGGCACACTACAGAGACTCCTGCACTCTTTCGAACACTCCCTGCAGCTGCTGGTCTCACAGGTAAGACTCAATTACACACACACACACACAAAACACAACACACAACACCTGTTCTGAGCAGGTGCAGCAGCCACGGTAAAGTGTTTAGGCTGGTTCATCTACCTGACCCAGCAAGAGGGGGTTCCCATTTTAGCCAATGAGCACTATAATACTGACAAAAACTGTTCCAAATATCACACACTAATACTGTGCAAAAAAAAATAAAGTTAATTGCAACGTTTTATCTCATTGTAACATCTTTCTTTAGATCAGCGGTCTCAAACGCAATTCCCAGAGGGCCAGAGCTCTGCACAGTTTAGCTTCAACCATCTCCAACTCACACACCTGCTTGGAAGGTTCTTGAAATCTTAAAGGCTTGATTAGATGTGTAGAGCTGTGGACTTCCAGGAATTCAGTTTGAGATCAATGCTCATCATTTAGAAGGTTATATCTTGCAATTGCAAGCAAATTTGCAAGTTTATATCTTGTAATTATGGCTTTTGTCTTTTTCTCCTCTCAGAAATTTAAGTTGAATCTCCCAATTCCCAGTTTTTTCCTCATAATTCTAAGAGTATATTATGAATTTTCCCCCTCTGAATTCTGTTTACATCTCGTGATTATGTTTTCCTGTTGGAATTCAGTTTATGTCACAAGTATTATTTTCTCTCTTATTTGTAAGTGAACTTTTCTCTGTTATGATGCTTATCTCCTAAATTTTAATCACTGATAAATGAGGAATTAAAACAATATTTTCTTAATAATAACCAGTGGTGGAAAGAGTACTGAAAATTCTTACTTGATGGTAAACGAACCATTACTTGCCCAAAAATGTAGTACACGTAGAGTAAAAGTATCTGTTGTAAATATTACTCAAAGTATGAGTAAAAAGCAGCCCTTTTAAAACTACTCAAGAGTAATGAGTAGTGAGTATTATTCTGTAACAGTCTGATGCATTCAAATTGTGCATGTGTGTGAAAACATCATTCTGGAGTGCATTTAGTTATTGTTTAAAGCCATTTCAGTCATCACACAGTAACCATCCGCCATCTTCTCATCAGTGACGTGCAGTTTAAACCGTCTCTGGGTCATTGTATCATTAAATATTGTGGACATCTTCTTGGACACTTCTAAATGGTTAGCTGCATTTATGAAGATAGTCCATGCCTTGAGGTTGTTTAGTATGATTTTAGTATGAAATTTTGTGCGATTTGATTGGACAGGAATCACATGACTGATTTTTCTACTTTAGCTAATCCCCATAGACAAGAAAAAATAAAGTAGTGACTGCAGATTGAAGGAAAGTAGTGGAGTAAAAGTACAGATGCAGCACTAAAACGTACTTAAAGGAAATTAAAAGTACACAACTTTAAAACTATTTAGTAAATTACAATTCCTGAGAAAAAACTACTCAATTACAATCATTTGAGTATTTGTAATTTGTTACTTTACATTAGGGATGTCCTGATTAGGTGTTTTTGCCCTCGATTCCTAGTCATTTGATTGAGTATCTACCGAAACCTGATCTGATACTTCTATAATACATAAAAAAGCATAAAGAAGAGTAAAGAAGAGCTGTTTATTTAATTCACCTTTAACCATCATTTTAACCTTCAATAACTCTGTTAACAAACAGAGCACTTCTATGAGGTAGCTTGAACAATAAAATAATAAATAACAAATTCTTCACTTTTGGACTTTAGTGCAGCAGTAAAAAAAAAAAAATTATATAAAAACAAATAGAACCTAAAGGGCCTCACGGTGGCTCAGTGGGTAGCATGATCGCCTCACAGCTAGGTCACTGGTTCGAGCCTCGGCTGGGTCAGTTGGCATTTCTGTGTGGAGTTTGCATGTTCTCTTCGTGTTTGCGTGGGTTTCCTCCGGGTGCTCCGGTTTCCCCCACAAGTCCAAAGACATTATGGATAAAAGGATTAAGCTGAAAAGAAAATGAATGAATGAATAGAACCTCAACTTAAAATACCCTGCAGACAATCCCAAATTTGTATGCAATCCCAAGTTTACATGGCAATGTTGTCATCATCAACTTTATAATACCTTCAGACAGTAGGCATACTCGATTCCGTGTTCTACTTTGCCGACATTCAACCAATATTGTCTCTGCAACAAAGTGATGTCATGCCGCACTGTTTTTATCAGCCAATTAAAATCTATCTTTGCAGCAGCTTCAAGATGTTTTCAAGCATTGCAGCATTTTTACCTTTTACTCCCTCAGGTACGCCAACTGCAAGAAAATGCAGTTCAGCTACGTGCAATCTATGCTGGGGAGAAGGCAGATGCCATTTTGAGCCGTGAGCAGGAAGTGATGCAGGCCTGGAAAGAGCTCCTCGTCGCATGTGAGGGCAGCCGTGTGCAGGTCACCACCGTAACCGATAAGATCCAGTTCTTCGCGGTGGTGCGGGAACTGAGCATGTGGATGGATGGAATCATGGGGCAGATTGGCCCAAATGACGATGCCAGGTACCAGATCATTTATAGAACCCTCTGTATCATCCCAAATAGATGGTTAGATTAAAACCGATAACAGTAGACAATTTGCATCAGGGTAATGTGTCTGTGTGTTTCTTGTTTGTGTCTGGGCGTGGGCTTTGGTGTTGGGTGGGTCCTTGTGAACGTGTCAGGGACCTCTCAGTGCTGGAGGGCATGATGTCCCAACATCAGAATCTGAAGAGTAAGATGGACAACAAGAGCAAGAACTTTGTGCACTGTGTGGAGATGGGAAAAATGCTGCTCGCTGCCCGCAACCCTGCAGCTGAAGAGGTGCACACATCCTCATACTAAGACTTAAACCATGCTAACAATGTATACTTGCTGAATAAATGCATTCATTTCTTTCTAAATTAAAAATATATATATATATTACATGCCGCACTTTTAAACTGTTAAAATCTAAGGATCTCTTTTTTTTTTTATGTTTTTTTATTTGCTATGTGATTATAATCTTAAATACTTCCTAAAATACATGATGTATTAAAAAATCAACTATTGTTTAGGTTATTCTATTATGTAGCACACATGTGGAATGATCACCCTCATTTTATGCCCCTGCATTGAATATTAATAATTTCCTATTAATAAAATGATTACAATATCCATACCTTCTCATCCAGGTGAAGGAAAAGCTGGAGTATGTCATGACAAAGCAGAAAGAGATGAATGAGCGATGGGACCTGCACTGGGAGAAGCTTCAGCAAGGTCAGTGACAATGTTGTTGTAGTATCATGTTAAAGGTCTGCCAAGCTGATTCTTCCTCAAACTTATCTACAATCTTTCTGGTGCTCTCCAGCCAAGCAGAGGCTGCAGTCCACTCAGACGGGATTGACAGAGCAGCCCTGGCTCACAATCAAGGAACCAATCACTCCGATTACCCGTGAGGCAGGGGGCGGGACAGACGAGGTGGAGGAGCTGATTCGCCGGCATGAAGCGTTCCGGAAAGCTGCATCCACTTGGAAAGACCATTTCAGCTCTTTACGACAGGTTATTACTTCAACACTCAAAACTTTTTGATGTGATTCTCATGTTACAGAAGGAAGGTGGAGCTCCAAAATCATTTGTAAATATTATCTTATTTCTATGGGACAGTGGCAGTTAAAAAGTCTTAACCAGCTAAAGCAAAATCTTCAAGGCAGTTCAATTTCTTCAGTTATTAAAATAAAAGTCAAGTCAAGGAGTTACTTATGTTTTAATGCATGGGGCATCAGCTTGAGTCTGCTGAGTCTCTCAAACATAAATGAATTATACCATTGTTAATTCATATCAGCAGACTCTCCACTATTATTTCCTAACTAGTTTTTTCCTCCAGTGGGTTTCTAATAATGGGTTTCATGACCAACGTTATTGGTCATGTAAGAACATTTACTTGTATCATATGTTGTTTTCTCAATAGGGAATAGTAATTTTGCCATTGTCTTCTACCTCATGATTCAGTATATCGTCAGCTCCATATGACTAAGTGCACATGGCAGTAAGCACATCCTAAGTCGCTATGAAATACATACATTCATGCATTTCTTAATGTATACAGTTTAATTTATTAATACTACAATTATCAATTACACTTTAACAAGTTGTTTCTAGATACAAGCATGATACCAGGTATGCATCTTTTAATCTTAGATTTATCTTTGATAATTTTATGTGTTGTATTGATCGTTTATTAATTGACTGAATGAATTGGCATAATACACATTTACCTGACTAATAAATTGTTATGTTTTGAATTATTCAAACAGAGTTCATGTTATTATCTCTAGTAGATTACGTTAAGTCCATAACACCACAAACCACAAGTCCATAACAGGGTTCTGCGTTTTTAGGATATCGGTTAATCGCCACTATTTAGTGACCAAGACTGACATGCTTGTGCTTAAGAGATTGTGTAGGGTGAGAGGAGATTTTCCACTGGTTAATCAATCGCGGATGTTTAAATATTGGACGGATACTCGGCTGGTACAAGACTCAGGATGTTATAGGAATCCGAATGAACGAGAATAATATACAATAACGAACCAAAGAGAATATTCCATCATATTCTAAAGTAATTTTAAAAGAAACAAAATAATATTATCAATGTTTTATAATTGGAGTCAGATAAAACGAGGATAAATATATTAATAGTCTAAACCACCTGATACTAAAATTGGAGTCAGACACGAGTTAAATTTAAAGTAAATCAACATTGTGCACTGGAAAGACCAAACATGCAGTGAACCTTCGTCCACCAGATGACACCATCATTGGACTAACTGGCTGGACCTTACACCAGTTTGTCTGGAGTTTTGCTAGAATAATATTGATAAAGCAAATTGCTGTTAAAAGGTCAGTGCTTTCCACAGGTTTGAAAAATACTTGCGGTGGTAGCCAGATTGAAACATCTTTTACCCACGGTACATGGTTACCTACAAGCTACAAAAAAAGTGATTTTTAACAATATTTTTAATTATTGTACACTGTTTCTTTTCAATGGGTTGACGTTTTTGAAAAAAACATAAAAGACTTGAAATAAAAAAAGAAATCCACACTATTTGTTTTTCTTTCATTTTTTCAGGAGTGTACATATATTTTGCTGCCAGTTTAGATGTAATTTTGCCCTCTTTGAGTAAATAGAAAAGTTTATCTGAGTCGTTTAATTATTTAATGTTTCTCTCACTCTTGAGGCTGTGCACACACTGTCAGATGCGAAGCCAAGCGAAAGTAAATCAGGCTTAAAATAAAAGTGTAATGCAAAAACGCATACGACGGCTTAGAAAGCGAAACCAAAAGTCGAATCCCGGACATTTTAATGTCATTTTATGCATTTTTAAGTCTCATAAAGGCGCATCTCTGTGGGTCTTTGCAGAGATTGTTTTTGTGCATGTTTACAGTTTTTGTGCACATACAAAGAGAAGTAGGAAACATGTAGGGTGAGAGGAGATTTTCCTCTGGTTAATCAATCGTGGATGTTTGAATATTGGACGAAACAAAAAAAGAGTAAAAGGATGATAACAATAAAAAAATAAAGTGTCACCAAATATACTTGGGTGGCTGTTAATATTCCTGGGCGGCCCACCCAAGTAAAGTCTATGTGTGGGAAGCACTGAAAATATATAAATGACAGATATGTGTAACTTGTGTAAATGTCTCTCTCCATCTACAGGCAGAGAAGATGAAGGAGGAATTGAACAAACCACCTTCTACCTCCTCTCTCCTCAGCAGGCAGATGTTCCCTCTCTCCTGTCTTGTGCCCAGCTCTTCTTCCTCATCTTCATCATCCTCTCTTTTCCGTAACCCCCTTCAGGACTCATTTCTTGAGTCTAAGCCCGGTCCAGACCTCATGCACTCCACAGAACACACGGTGACTCACACTCTCCCTCAGCGGCTCGGGTCCAGCCTAAACCCCTACACACCTGTTATGAATGGTTCCTCCTACCACGGGTTACAGCAGCCATCGGGGGTCATCAATGAAAGTCCTTTATACCAATCGATAAAACAACAGGGTGTTTCAAGTTTGGATAATTCCAGCTATCAGGGGCTTAACCAACA
Organism: Danio aesculapii; assembly: GCF_903798145.1. Taxonomy (NCBI): domain Eukaryota; kingdom Metazoa; phylum Chordata; class Actinopteri; order Cypriniformes; family Danionidae; genus Danio; species Danio aesculapii. The sequence continues at coordinate 23,688,719 of NC_079439.1, read as the reverse complement.
AGTTGGCGTCTTTGGGGTGAACAGCTCCAGCTATACTGGACTAAACCAACAAGGTGCTTTAGCAGAGGACGGCTCTAGCTACCATAGCCTGAACCATTTAGGTGCCGTAGGGGTTGTAGAGCCCAAAATGGGATATGCTTGGCAGCACCTGAAAGCTGACTGCTTTCAGCCCAAAATCAACCACATTCACAAAGCGGTTCCTCCTTTACTGGAGGCGCATCGAGCTCAGCTTGCTAGCGCAGGAGCAAACATGCCGGCTCCTCCAGTGGGCATGGACCCCTCGCTGGAGATGATCCACAGTCGTTTACAAAGAGACCCCCGTGGGAGCCGCTCTGACCCACAGATGGATCACCTTCGGCGGGAGAGGGAGTACAGGCTAGGCAGACAGACTTCCAGCGAGCAGGAGATTCAGGCACGACTCAATGAGCTGCCATTGATTGTTCGGCAGGAGCGTTACCGTCGGAGAATGGAGAGACAGTCGTCCAGTGAGCAAGAGGCCAGTGGAAAGCAGAGAGTGCAAAAACACGACTCCAGCGATGCAGAATCTGGGAAAGAGCCATCTGACAAGAGGCCGTCTGGGTGAGTGTGTGCATGTGTTTGCTTGGCTTTAGTTTGGGAACTAAGATTGCTTTCTGAGATGTAAGAATGATAAATAAATTAAGTAAAAAAGAAAAAACATAAATATTTTTAGGGCTTTTAAGCCTTTAATTTTGACAGGAACGTAAAGAGTTAAGACACTTAAGTGCTATATATTGGTGTGCTAACCATGAGGCTATTGATACCGACTGGGTTAATATTAAAGGGCACCTATGATGAAAATCTTCTTTTGGAAGTTGTTTGGACAGAACTGTATGTAGGTGTAGACTGTCCACAGTCATATTTGAGTAATATAAAGACAATAAGTCTCTTTTTTGTATTCTTCTGATGTTAAAATAGGATCTAAATCCCTCCCATTTTGGGGCCCACCGCAATGTGACATAAGAGTGCAGTTTCCCCACCCACCAAATTGATTGACAGCCCTGTATTAACGTCTCTGTAGTAACGCGTACAATCATATCAACTAGACAGGGCATGCACAAAGCAACTGGGATTAAAAGAAAGCCCGCTGTGATCATCAATCATCATCAAATGTGATCATGAATGAGTTTTACAAGTTTAAAACATTTTTAAAACAGTGCATGTTTGTAATGAATTACAGCGATTTTACCGTCTTTACTTCACCACAGCCGCATGTCAGTACAATTATAAAAGAAGACGCTTCAATCCTGGTTTGTGGACATTAAATCAGGTTTATTTTGTACATTAACATAACGGATATACATACTGCAGTGGATATTAATGTGCATCCTGTCACATTTACGTACAAAAATAGTGCAAAGTTAAACGCACGCGTTGTGTGAACTTCGTAACAACATTGTGTGTGACTCATCATTGCAGAAAGGCTTGAATTAACTCCACAACAAATACATCAAATCATCATTGGTAAAGTTCTTACTGTAGTATTTCTCACAAACGTTACGTGAGATCTGCTTCCTTCATGTCTGTCACTGTGCTGTTTATCTGGCAGCTGAAGATTGAGGCACACTCTGACAGGTATGTGGGAACTGTGGGCGGGGAAAACTAGCATTAAAGGCACAGGCAACAAAATCAGCTACATTGTATTTCCAGCAGAAAATCTCAATATTCGTAAAGGTATAATAAATAATCTGATGGGTGTTTTGAGCTGAAACTTTACAGACACATTCTGTAGACACAAAAGACTTATCTTAAATCTTGAAAAAGGGGTAAAATAGGTGCCCTTTAAAGATACCCACGAAGGAAGTAAAACTTAAAATCAGCTAAAATTTGAAGTGAAGCTTATTAAACATTTTATTAATAAACAGATCTGTTATTGTTGAAATAATTTTCTGTTATTTGAAATAAAGCTACAATAAAATGAAATATAGAAACATGTTAAAATTTGAAATGAAGTTCTAAAATGACTAAAACAAAAACTGAGTTAAATTAAAATAACATTGATGACAGAAGTATGTAAAAGTGAAAACTGAAATTTAAACAAAAAAATAAGAACTAAACTCATTAACATGATAGATAAAATACTGTTTAGAGAGGATTATATTTATAGTTAGGGTAATAGAAGAAAAAATATTAGGAAATATTTGTAAAAATGAAAATAAATCATACGGGTAAGGAAAGTCAGTTTGTGTATGTGGGTGTTCTGATTTGTTCATGGGTATCTAAATTCGCAGGCTTTCTCAACTGTTTTCTATTTCAGGGAGAAGCGTTCCACTATGGCTGAGATTGTTGAGCAAGTGCAGGAGAGAGAAGCTTGCCATGTATGTGCCATATGTCTGTACTGGATTTAGTGTTTTTTCAGAGATTTATTTTGCATCATGCATTTCATTCCAATGTCATTATTGAAACTTTTAAACTGCACAATTTTTTGGGTCACAAATTGTGTGATTTTTAAAGGAAATTTCCTTTACAAAAAAATATGACAAAAACAGTAATATTTTGACAATATTAAAATGTTATTACAACTTTTTTCTGATTGAATATTTTTCCACATAATTTTCCCTATGTAATAGCACAGCTGTCAGGAGTTTTCATCAAATACATTTGTCATCATCACATTATGTGAATGATTTGGAAACTATTCCAATATGACGATTAGGTGCTCAGAAAACATTAACGGCAATAATATCATTTAAATAATATTACTGATGCTGAATAGGCTGTTTGGTAACGATCTTTACTATATAGTATTTACTTTCTTTTTTTACTTATCTTTGCTGTATAATAAAATTGCATTTCCTTCTAAACAAAAATCTTACTGGCCCCATTATTATTATTATTATTATTATTATTATTATTATTATTATTTTGTGCAGAAAATCATTCCACACAGCACTGATTACATTTTTTCAGCCATTTGTATCATCCAAAGAGAAATAAGTGTAGACTTACTGCAGGTACAGTGCTTCTGAAGTGTCTTGCTCAAGGGCACAATGGTGATAGAGCAGAACTGTGATCTCAGTAATTCTCCACTTTCTGGGTCACCTTGCATCCTCTGAAACTTAGGACTGATCCCCAAACATTTTAGTCAGCAGCTTAGACTTTGTAGTTTCTTTATACATTTTACTGCTCATGTAAGATTGATATATTGTGATTCACAACACACCTAATTTCCATATAAACCCATTCAGAATGTTTTTATTTATTTATTTTTTATAATAAACAATTCTGTCTCTTACATGAACAAATGCTCTTTCTATTTTCAGGCAAGAGGAGAGGTGTACAGACCCCCCAGTAGCCTCTCTGCACCAGTAAGTCGTCTGGATCGTCCTCGAGCTCGTGACCGTCCCAAACCACGAAGAAGACCTCGTCCAAAAGAGCCTGAAGAGCCACGGAGGTCACGCTCTGCACCTGCACAGAGTGTCCCATCCACACCTCAACCTCCGACCCACACCGTCCATCACGAGGGCTTCCTGTACAGGAAACACGAAGAGGAGGGAAAGAGAGAAGCCCAAACAGGTGTGTTTCTACTAGCAGAAAATAGCTAGTATCTGAATGCATGCATGCATAAAGTACATGAACTGTTGAAGGGGTCCTATTTTTTTTTTTTTTTTACACTTTCAACCTCTTTTAGTGTGTAATTTTACTGTTTGAAGATAAAAGATCTACTGAGCTACAAAGTCACTCCAAAGGGAGTTATTCTCTATATCAGTGAGCTCTGTTTCTGAACTAGATTTTTCATCATCTTGAGTTTTCTTTCTGCATCACAGTATCCTAAATTTAAATAATTCCAACCCAAAGCAGTCCAAAATGACAAAGCTTAATTGAAATGTGTTAGAAATGTTTTGCCACCATGTCCAAAAGATGCTTGTTTTTACACACATTTAATATACTGATACGCATGCAGTTTCTTGTCAAACTATTTACATTTACAGACATACCACCATTGTGCAATCTTTCTGTGTGCTTTTAAATGCATTTTATTGTTGACAGATGCAAAAGAAAACTACGTAATAGAAAATCAGAGTTTAAGCTGCTAAGGCCTTAAAAATACACCGATCTATTTTTTTTTTTGCTGCGAGAGTAACCATGATCCAAACTGCAAAGGGTCTGCCCTCTTCTGGAAATGTGGGCAGGGAGAAGTAGCTTATTTGGATTTAAAGAGACACAAAATGTGTTTTTGATTTTACCAAAAAGGGCTCAGAAAAATAGTTGAATTAGCCCCCCTTTGAATTTTTTTCTTCTTTTTTAAATATTTCCTAAATGATGTTTAACAGAGCAAGGAAATTTTCACAGTATGTCTGATAATATTTCTCTTCTGGATAAAGTCTTATTTGTTTTATTTCGGCTAGATAAAAAAAGCAGTTTTTAATTTTTGAACACCATTTTAAGGTCAATATTATTAGCCCCTTTAAGCAATTTTTTTCGATAGTCTACAGAACAAACCATCATTTTACAATAACTTGCCTAATTACCCTAACTAGTTAATATAATTAACCTAGTTAAGCCTTTAAATGTCACTTAAAGCTGTATAGAAGTGTCATGAAAAATATTATTTATTGTCATCCTGGCAAAGATAAAATAAATCAGTTGTAAGAAATGAGTTATTAAATCGATTATGTTTAGAAATGTGTGGAAAAAAAATCTCTCGTGTTAAACAGAAACTGGGGGGCTAATAATTCTGACTTCAACTGTATGTGATGTGTTTTGAGCTGAATATTATAGACATATTCTGAGGTCACCCGAGACCTAAATTATGTCTTGTAAGAACAGTATGCCCCCTTTAAGGTGTGCCCTAAAACGTACTATTTTAAATAGGGTTGTAATGATTTACCTGACTTACGATGCGATACGATTCACAATACTAATCTCACGATTCACAATTTAGTCACAATTATTTGAGCCAAATTTAAGGTTTTTATTTTTTACAAAATAAAATCTTTTCTGCAATAACTAAATTGGAATTTTAAAACAAAATCCAAATAAAAAAGTGAATAATACAAACTAAAGAAGACTCTTTAAATAATCTAAAACTGTGACTGTGTTGGGATTTACATTTTTTAAAAGAACTATCAGCATATCTCTGTTTTCTGGTAATAAGCTGAGGTCTTTGCACATTTACAATGTCCCCTGCTGAATAAAACTCTTTTACTGGGGAGTAAGTGGAGAGGAAAGCCTTTCCTAAACCAGAGAGCAGTGTGTACAGAGGTGGTCAATAGGCGCTTTGCTCCAGGGGACTGGCCACTGGCATAAAATACTGATTATAATATACAATATAATAAGCAAATTATTTAAAAGTGCATAAACTAAATTGAAAAAGAGAGGGTAAAAAGGAACAATCTAATACCTGGTTCTGTAACAGCACAACTTTCTCTTTCAGTCTAAAAGACATCTTCACACTTTTACTATGTAAACACTAATGCATCATGTGATCTCTTTAATGGTAGCACTTGTCGGAGCAAGCAGAGAAGCCAATCCTCCGGTTTGGCCTATTAATAGCTTTTTTCATACAGATGTCTGTGACAGTAGTTTTTCTCTGTGCTGCATTATATTCATTGTTCTGTTAGTGTAAGTAAACATCTTTTTGCAGTTTTTGCACACAGTTTGTGTTTTGTCTGGTGCACTTCAACACTGTCATTTTACTTTGCCACCCCACCTCTTGCTCGCCGCTGATGTGCAGGTAAATCGAGTTTGCGCATGTAAACACAGCGCCCTCTCTGTTAAAAAAATTTTTTGCTAGTCATTCAACATTTCTACAAATTGAATCGTCACATATTTTAATAGATTTTCAACTGGCTCACGGTGAATCGTTACATCCCTAATTTTAAACTTTCTAGTTCCATTCTAGTGTAGGATGACCTACATCATGGAAAAAATTAAATAAATTAAATCCCACTGCAATTGATGAAATTAGAGTGATATACAGTAGGTGATACATACTGCATTCATTATTATGTTTCAGTTTACAGCATACAGCACACTGATTTCAAGTGTAATTTAAGAATTCTTCATCTATCTGTCACTATTGAATTCTGACCATATTAGACTACTGTATTACTACAACCCTGTTGAGTAGGACATGGAACTGTGAATAGTATTTAGTATCTATTAATAGTAGCTGTTCTGTTCTGAGTGTGTTTGTCTGCTAATTTCATTTCTGAATGCATTGGTGAAGCTTAATCTTTATTTCTAAACTGTTGCAGTAAATCGTGGGTAAATCTATTCTGCGTGCTCAAACAAGGGGAGATAGGGTTCTACAAGGATGCACGACACACAACCACACCCTACAATGACGAGCCTCTCCTCAACCTGACCATCTGCGAATTTGACACTACTAATGGATACAAAAAGAAGAAGAATGTCTTCATTCTCAGGTAAAACTAATGTCTGTTGTCTAATAATCTCCAACTATGCAGGAAATTCATTGACCATTTAGTGAAGACCTCTTATTTTTGCAGCTTTTGTGTGGATTTGTTTTCTATTGAAGCAGAAAATATATGGGATTGGACATTGAAGGATTTCCTTTGTTTCTTTGTAAATAGCCAATATCCCTTTGTTACACTATGTTCATAGTTTGGGTTAATTTAAATAATAATAATAATAATAATAATAATAATAATAATAATAATAATAATAATAATAATAATATTAATAATAATAATTCAGCACAGGTGAATCAAATAGATAGACTTTTTTTTACTTAACCTGCTTTCTGTATTGATGATAGGAAATACTTCTTGTGCACCAAATCAGCATATTAGAATGATTTCTGGAGTATTGACTGATGAAATTTCAGCTTCAATAATCTTCATTTTAAAATATATTTTTATAAAAAACATTTTTGGTTTATTGGCACAATATTCTACAACATTACTGACTTTACTGTATTTCTGATAAGATAAATGCTGCCTTGGTAAAGCCCCAGTCAGGTCACACGATTTTGACTCGATTTTGTCACAAATTCCTTGACGTTTCTTCTCGTGTAATGTGGCATAGTTCATGACAACCGATACCATGTCTGCAACGCCTCACGACACCATCACAGGAAAGTCTAGCATGTTTCATTTTTTCCTTGATCTTCACAACGAGTTCTGTCACGTGGGTGACACTGGAAAATAGGAGCACATAATTTCTCTGTGGGTACCGCCATTAATCTGTGGGGCAGGTAATCAAAAAATAAGATGCATATTTACTTATGGGTGGGTCTCCGGTGGATAAGATTAATCATTGGTTATGCAAACTTTAACTACTTTCTCTAAAAGATTAAAGTGTTTTAAGCTATTTTATTTCACAGACTCACAAATATTCAGACATCTCCATTCTGCGAGTTTCTAACTTCTCTCATCCTTCCAACCAGGTTGCTTCTTCTGAGGTAATCTGTAACCACATTCAGTGCTGCTAATACATTGTAAAAGCCTGTCTTGTTTATTCAAATTACTTGATTAAACTAATTAAATTGAAATTCACCAGCAATAGATGATTTTGTTATTAAAAATGAAAACAGTTTAATATAAGTTTCTCTGAATATTTCTCTTTAATTTTATTTAGGCTAGATTATTATTTTATTTAACAAACCAGTTTATGCTTTGGCGCTGAAGCAACATACCGGACTGGTTTTGAAGCTCTTCACCTTAGATGTTATTCGTTATTCTTATTTGTCCAGTAGATAACTGACCAACAAAAAATACCTTAAAAATAAGATACAAATTACACCAAGAACAACGAATTATATTTTTGTTTGTGCCCGTCCACTACTCAACTGTTCAGATGAATGATTTGTTTCGCAAAAATAAGTATTTAATTAATGCTTCTCTGTAATTGTTGTATTACAAACCTCTGTCGTATATTTGCTCATTTTTTAATGTCATTATTTTGTCTTGAGCATCCGATTTTTCCTTAGTGCTGATGTGCTTTCATTTTCTCTGTCTCACTTGCTGATAGTTCAAACGAGGGAGTGTATAATAAGCAACCCGTCGCTGAAAAACATACATTTAGATTTCAAAGAAATATCTTGAAATTAAAAAGGAAATATACGTTTGATCATTTTCAATGTCATAACGAATGCACTTCAATTATGTAGCCTATTCAGCAAGCATCAGTGTTTATTGAGATTGATAAGGTTTAAAAAAACATTGAAATTAATACGATAAGAAATAGTTATAGCAACAATTGTGACTGCTTTGGGAAAAACATTTGTAGTAGACGTTATGGGATGACTGATCGTGAAGGAACGTGTAGTCTGGCACATTTGTTACCCACGACAAGTGAATATTTTATCTAGACAAAATTGCATGATCTGACATAGTGACATTCGTAACCGACAATAAAAATCGTGTGATCTGACCGGGGCTTACGCATTTGATGTTTTTCAAAAACATTTTTCTCAAAAATAATAAATGACCCCAAACCTTTAAATGGTACTGTTCTGTACATCAAAGCCCCAAACCGATGTCAGAGGGCCTACCCTTTTACCATTTATATTTATTTATTGATTATTTTCAGGACCACTGCTGAAGGGGACTACATCTTCCTGGCTAAGGATGAGGTATGTCACACACAGAGTGCTAAAAGATCAGTTTTAGTTGTTTTAAACTACAATATTACAGTTTTGTAGAGATTACAATTGACCATTTATCTAGTCATGGCCATATAACAAGTATGTCTTTTGTCTCACAGGAGGATCTGAAAGGTTGGGTTAACAGCATCAACGCTAGCCTGAAAGAGATTGAGGAAATTGCCAAGTATGAGAAAGCCACAAACTCCTCCACCGACCCCGACAAATCAGAGCGCAAGGAGCGTTCTGAAGGGGCAGAGCCATCAGAGGGGGTGGAGAGATCAGAGAGGTCAGAGAAGTCTGAGCGTTCAGACCGATCAGATAAAATAGAGGCATCGGACAAAAGCTCCGAAAGGAGGGACGCATCTGAGAAGGAGAGAGGAGACAGAGGTGACCGAGGAGAGAGGGCGGAAAGAGGGGAGCGAGAGAGGGGTGAACGAGGAGACCGGGGTTCCAGAGGATCCAGCACTTCGGGAAAAAGCAAATGACTCATCTCTCAACACCTTTATTTACTCATCCATCCCTCCATCTTTCCAGAGAGAAGACAGGACTTGCATTTCTCTGTCTCTGTCGCTCTGTGTGTCCTGACAGCCTGATTTCAGGACCGATGTAAGTGATTATGTCCCTTCGAATGTGTCGATGTGTGTCTGTGTGCCAATGTGTTGAACAGAAGAATCTGTAGATGAACGTATCCCAGCATCAGAGGGCCCCGTTTAGACGCCCTGCTCGACTCTCACAGAAAAGGCACTTTAGATTATTGAGGATGACTATAGCCCTTAATATTTTAGAAGCGTTTTCTTGAAGCAATATATTGTATGTAGTAAACGAGGCCGCTTGTTTTAGCTGCTCTGCTCTTCCAAGCGAGAGAGAGAGAGAGAAAGAAAGGAAAAAGTAGTGGACTTTTTAAGAGAGAGAAATCTGGTGCGGTAGTAGGGACAGTGTTCCTCCTGATCGACATTCTTACACAGCCCCACACATGCATACGCACACGCACAGTGCATCATGGGAAAATGTTTGGAATGGAACACCATTCTCTTACCCGAGGCCGTACACGTCTTCCACCTGCTGCTTGTAGTGATGGTTTTAATCATGCGACGCTTCACACTGTTGAGGTGAGCGCGATTCAGTCCAACTACACTCGATCAAGATTCTCCATCACAATACGTCAATATAACGTGGCAGTGTGTGTGTGTGTGCGTGTGAATACAGCTCCATTCGAAAGGAGCTCAAATGTACTACTGTATGTATAATCTCACTGATGATCGTATTTAATAGGTTATCGCGATACCAATTTAAAGGTTAACTAAGAGGAAGTACGATCAAACACCCCGTGTACGTGTACAAATATGCTGCTTTTTATCATCTCTGGCCCCCCAACATCACTCTTTGATTGTAAAATGATTAGTACACATAAAATAGGGTGTCTGTGACTTCGTCATGCTATAAAGAAAAAAAGATTGTATATATATATATTTGTATATATACTAGTAAACGAGATTTACTTCTATGAACTGCAGCGTCTAATTACGAAGAAAAAAAAGTATCATTTTTATTAACTTATGAAAATGTAACAGATTCAAAAAGAGTTGTTAAAGTGCCCCTGGCTGAATATAGACGGTAAACATGTGCGTTGGCCACCTTTTCCGAGATCTCGTGCATACGGAAACACAACTTTCAATGTTTACGGTTTGTTCGGTTTTTTTGGTCAGGGCAGAAGATCCTTTTTACTGGATCCTTGTAAAAAGAAATCACCATTAAAATGTCTTCATTTTTATTTCCTTTAGATGTTGAGAGAGTTGTCTCTTGACAGCTGTTGCATTTACTGTGACAATGAGTTTTCCCATAAAACTATATAGGTGCAAATTATATTTACACACAAAGCGTGAACGGAGATATCGGAATAAACCATAAATAAATCTAAATTTTCTTTTCTTTTTACATGTTTTCCCCCTAATTTTTTGTACTGATGGTTTTATGGCTTTACGTTATGTTGTAAATGATTTCGGTGAGGTCAAGCTTTCTGCCTGTTTTCAACTCTCTATGGCCTCATTGTCTATGCAACAGCAAATATCAACATTATACTCCAGCTAAGACTCTTGATTTTAAATCTAGTCCTTATCTAATTCTGTGAATGATCACTTTCATAATACCCCAACGCCGTCCACAAACCTCAGCTCATTTGATGGATTTTTGTGAATACTGAGGGTGCCTTATGAATGCATGTAATAAGCAGATGCGGGCACCTCGTCCTGTAGGCAGAGTGTTTTGGATATAACACACATTTCCAGATTAAATTTCATCTTGCACCAACAAAAATAACAACAGAAGATTTAACACTTGACCCTGCTCTAGTTGAACATGCAATATTGACCCGCATGTTGCCTGTTGAGCCAGTTGTGTGTTTCAGAAATGCACACTCCTTGCGATCACATAACACGCAACGACCCCTCATGACAACAGAAAACAGTTGCACATTGATCATTGTGTCAGAAACTTTATAAATGTTTTGCACTGTGTAGCTGTGTCTGATAAATGGGACTGAATGAATGTTGCTGTGTATTATGTGTCTGTCCAATCTTTGCTGAAGCAAACTCGCTCCCCCTTCCAAAATCATACCTGAAAAACTGATCTGGACTCACTTTTGGACTCTTCTACATTTCCAACATTTCTTTCAGAGTGACCTTCAGTATGGTCTGCCTGCAAAAAGCACAATTTCTCCCTAAACAGCAATCTGGAGTATTAGAAAAGACACCGGATGCTCCATGACGACCCCTGCATTTCTTAAAGATGCCACATGAGGTCAGTGTTGCAAAGGCATTGAAGTACTAAACTCTTATTTTCAGGAGGCTTCATATGATTGCTACACTTCATGTTTGTTTGTGATTTGCTACGCCTTGCTTTGTTTCTTTAGCAGTGTCGACCACTTATTTCATCGCTTGACCTCACCAGCAAGTCTTTATATTTTTTATTAACTCATTAAAGAATGAAAAAAGCAAGCCCTGAAATAAACGGATAGTATGGGTTGCCCTCCTTTATTCAAAGTCAGTTGTTTCACACATGAAATTAAAGAAAAACACTATTAAGTTGCATGAAAGAGAATATAGAGGTGATTTCTATGCAACAGCTGTGCATGTTTTTCAAAAGGGTTTCAATCTTCAGCAAAGCACTGGGTTTGGATGATGATGATGATGATGTTGATGATGGAGATGGAGAAATGTGTGGAATGAGCAGATCACTTGTATAGCTGAAATGAGACATTAAATCATTTATGTACTGATATCTGCACTAATTCATAAATACAGGTTGTATATATCAGCGTGCTGTGGAGTTTTTATTTTCTGTATCCAAATATACAACTTTTAACCAAAAAGCAGACATTTTGCAGAATGTTCAGCTTTTTGTAGGGACAGATTTTTGTAAAATCTTCATCATTTGTTCACACGTCCATCATATTCATAACCATAAAAAATTATGAGGCTTGAGTAAGGTGAGTGTAGCATGAAGTTAAAGGTCTGTTGTCAACAAATACTGATCAAGAACAACAAATGACCAAATACAGGAAAAAAAAAAAAAATAGCTCCAGAGACTACATGAAATAAAGCAAAGTGGATGTAATATAATTATTCAATTCAATTCAGTTTATCTTTATTTTATTTTTTATCAGGTTGCTTTATTTCTTCAGCGCTTTTACAATGTAGATTGTGTCAAAGCAGCTTAACATAGAAGTTCTAGTAAATTAAAACTGTCAGTCTTGTTTTCAGAGTTGAAGTTCAGTTTAGTGTGGTTTAATTTTCACTGCTGAAAGTCCAAAACACTGAAGAGCAAATTCATTGATGCACATGCCGCTCCACAAGTCCCAAACCAAACAAGCCAGTGGTGATGGTGGCGAGGAACAAAGGGGAATAATTATCAACATTAGCTTGTTTTTTTTGGGGACTAAAAATAACCAAGTAATGATAATAATAATAACCTAGATGGTTTCTTTATTACACCAAAGGTAAGTTACTTTATTTAACTGATGTAACTCTAAAAGAGTTCAGTAACAGGCCTTCATCTGTCTTTAGTCAAACCTGGTTTAAAGGGCACCTATGATGAAAATCATCTTTTGTAAGCTGTTTGGACAGAACTGTGTGTACATATAGAGTGTATAATAGTGGGGTGATATAAAGACTATAAGTCTTTTCCTTAAATTTCATGACATTAAAAATCTCTCCCATTGACACCACATGATGTAGGAGTGGGGTTTTCTCCGCCCACCGAATTGATTGACAGTCGCATATTAACATGTCTCTGTAATAACGCATGCAATCACAGCAACAAGACTGGATGTGCGCAAAGAAACCGGGATTAAATCAATCAATCATCAAATGTGATCAATAATGAGTTTTACAAGTTTAAAATGTTTTGAAAACAGATCATGTTTGTAATGAATTACGGTGCCTTATTTTACCATCTTTATCATCACAGCCGCATGTCAGTACAATTATAAAAGATTTCCGGTTTGTGGACATTTAATCAGGTTTATTTTGTACATTAACATAACGGATATCCATAAAGCAATGGATATTATCATGTATCCTGTCACATTTGCGTGCAAAAACTGCCAAGTTAAACGCGCGCGCTGTTTCTGTGTGTGCATGAACTTTGCAACAACATTGTGTGTGACTCACCGAAAAGCTTGAATTAACTTCACAACAAATACATCAAATAATCATTGGGAAAGCTTTTACTGTGGTATTTCTCATAAACTTTACATGAGATCTGTTGTAGTCAGAAGCCCTCTAAAGGATCTTATGATTTTTTTTGTCTGTAAGATGGCTAAAGTAGTCTCACAACTTGTAAAGATCTCACTAAATATTTAATTTAAAAGAATCTTGATTCGTGTCACCAACAACCCAAAACAACAGCATAAGTCACATTACTTATATCATTACATTTTTATAAAATGGGTCTCAATATTGCACAGTACACTAACCACAATCAACAGAGATGCAGATCCAAAGCACAAGCAAAAAAGTTCTTTGTCAAGACAAATTTATTAATTGCTCAATTGCTAAAAGATACATCTACTATTCTGTTTGTCTCTGGGTTTTTCTCTTATTCAGTAGGATGTTTCAAGACAAGAACATTTTTCATGACACAAGATGGTGCCACTGAAATAAAGAGCTGAACTTTAATGTTACAATTGCTCAGCCCTTAAATGGCACTATGTTGTTCATTATTTGTCCATTTTTTATATTATTTTCAATTGACAATGTTTAACTTTTTGAGATACTGAATCTTTCATTTAACAATCAGAATATTATTTATTGATATAGCTTAATAAACATTAGTATGCAGGCAATTATTTGCAGAAACTTAATTCATTTGTTAAACTTAATTTATTTAATAACTACATCTTTGACTGACATAAATCTGCATTCACTTAATAAAAAATATTTTCACTAAAAATCTTTAAATAAAACAGTGAACAAAGATCAAATCAGTTACAATAATCTCTGTGTAATGAAGATCATGAAGCACTGCAGAGTGGCAGATGTGTGTCAATCCTCATTTAGCCAAGGAAGTTTTCCAAGCTTTGAATCGATTTTCGGGTGATTTCTCTGTTGATTTGAAAATGAAAATGATTTTTAGATTTAAAGTCTGTCAGAACATACAGCAAACATCAATTATTTAACTTGGATAATAATACATTTATACAGTAGAATAAACATAATGACAAAAAGTCACCTACTTGGGTATATTTTAAGACCCATTTTCCTGCCCTGTAAAAATAACTGCAACATTAGCTTCCTCAGTTTTTCAGTTGAACGATTTTAAAGTGATTTTCAAACTTGATATCCCTACCTCCTGTATTAACCAGTTGACAGATTTGTCAAATGCATCTAAATTCCTCTGACACCGCAGTAATCCTGTATCCTCATAGAACAGACAGTCCACTGTGAGCAGGTTCTCCTTGTTGACACTTTTGCTGCTGTCTGATACAGTTTTCTCTGGTTCAAACGTGTGATGAAGCACCACTAGAACAGTCAGCTTAGAGGCTGTTTAAAAAGACAAATGTGAAAATTAATTGATCTAAAACATAATTTTGACAGTGTTTTAAAATTAAAACCATGATTTAAAATACTATAAAAATCAAACCATTTGTATAGTATCTGTGAACAGCTGCACTAATGTCAGTTCCAGCTCGAGAAACAATAGGACAGAAAATTAAAACAATGTCACTCTCGTCTACTGAACGAACTTCCCTCAGATGCTCAACTCGGGCTTGCAATGATGCAATAAAATGTGTTTGACAGTTATTAGTCTTTCCAGCCAAAACACAGCACACTTTGACCTCCTCTGGATAATCAACTGCAATGGAATAAGCAAAAAATTAATAATATACATAACAAGAACAAGTACAAAAATGGTTATACCGAAATTGTCTTATTCTCCAGAATGGAGAATGCCTAATGTCCTCATGCCTAATTATTAAAATGCTGCACAGAAATGGTCCTATATTTGATCATTTGCTAAATGTGCATAAATGTGGTCAAGAAGACCTGACATGCTAAGAGTTTTTTACATCAAAAATGTCAATCAAGTCGGTGCCAATGGCGTAGTGGTTAGTGTGCCGACACATGCACTCCGGTGCTAAAGGCGACCTATAAGTTCGATCCTCGCCTCGTGGTACAATGCCAATCCTTCCCCTCTCTCTGCTGCCCGTGCTTTGCTGTCACTACTCTCTACTGTCCTATCCATTAAAGGTGAAAAACTTATGATTATAAAAAATGTCAATCAACTGTTTCCTCATCTTTGAAAGAAAAATCTACATAGCTTTTCAGTGATTAAACACATTGGAGAAATCCTATGATCTCTGAATTACATGTCTCACATGATCATTAACACGCTCAGTCAGATGCTAGTATTTATATGTGGGATCCCCAAATGTGGCTTGTGAGATCCTATAGATGTTGTAGAGTTTACCTTCCTAACTGATCAAACTATCGCTAGATTGACACAGGAACTCTGAATCAGACTAGCACAATGGTCGAAGTGACAATAGTCAATTACAAGCAGAAATATTTTACTAAATCTTTTTAGTAGTTTGAATGTTGGTGTGAATTTTAGCATAGAAGCACTTTAAGATCAAATATTTGATTATGTATGTTTTGTAAATGAGGCACCAGAGATTGATAGAATGATTCTATAGTATAATAATAATTATTGGCAAAAGTCAAGAATGTAAAAAAGTTACTAAACAAGCAGTTTTGTGTGAAACCCCTCATCCCCACTCACCTGACATTAGTTGGTTGTACCTTGGCTCCAGTGGTTTATATTCAGATTTGTCCTGCAGATATTTGCCAGTCTCGTTTAGCTGCATAGAGTTACTGTACAATTAAACACTGTCAGTTGTACAAATGCAAATTAGTTTTTCCATAAGTAAATGGCACACTGTACCTCACTGACCACACATGTAGTAACTCTGATGACATCACTATCTACGGTGTAGTTCAGCTTCCCCACAGCTGCAAATTTCATCTCATACTCAGTGTCTGGTCTGAGATCAGTCAGAAAAACTCTATCTTGACTCTTTATCACAGACTGAGATTTCCAATTGTTCTCTTCTTTCATTTTGTACAGTAACCAGAGCTCTTCTTTAGGACATACAGATGTCGCCTTCAAAACCACCATTTCCTTACCGACCTGTTTAATGACTGGACAATCTGGTTTTAATGGAGGAGTAAAGCATGTCGCTTTATCAGATTTCTTTTCATAAAGGAGAATGCAGGAACCTGGATGGCTTGTCTGGTCTTTAGAGGTAACCAAGAACGCTGTGGAGTGACTGACATATGAACATTTGAGCTCTTCAAACATTTTCAAATGCTTCTTCATAGTCTCTCTGATGCTCCCTGTGAGCCAAGTTTCAGACACAGCATTGGGTTTCTTATCAGAATTTCTTCTCCTTGTGCCAGGTTTCATGAATTTTTTTTGTTCAGAAAGCAGGTCGTCTGGCAGATCAAGAGAAGTGAATGTAAAGCACACCACATTCTCTACACTAATATCCAACAAATATTCATCTAAACTATTGTTCACCTCAGCTCCAGAGTCCAGCAGCTGTTGAAGAATCTTCTCAACTGCATTTGATTCTGTTTCTTTCACTCTGATCCACTCCATAAGATCACTTTCATTAAATGGAGACTCATGATGAGCTTGCAGAAGGTCTGTCAGAGCACTGATGTCTTTTTCACAGGCTTGAACTGCCTGCATTGTAGATTTAATTTTGCTTTCTAAATCTTGTTTGTAGGTCTGACAGTGTCTCCTCATGTCTTCTAGCTTTTTGTGAATTGCTCTAAATGTGACTGCACTCTTGTCCTCCATCAGTTTACTGCACTTGTCTTCTGTCAGGCTCAGCTTTTCTAAAATGGACTCTGTGGCATCAATGAGTTTCTTCTCAATGACTCTGAGATTAATCACATCACTGTCTATGGTGTAGTTCAGCTTCCCCACGGCTGAAAATTTCATCTCATACTCAGTGTCTGGTCTGAGATCAGTCAGAATAACTCCATCTTGACTCTTTATCACAGACTGAGATTTCCAATCGTTCTCTTCTTTTATTTTGTACAGTAACCTGAGCTCTTGTGTTGCAGGACATACAGATGTCGCCTTCAAAACCACTTTTTGCCCACTGATCTGTTTAGTGACTGGATGAGCTGGTTTTAATGGAGGAGTAAAGCATGTTGCTTTATCAGATCCATTTTCATAAAGGAGAATGCAGGAACCTGAATGGTTTGTGTGAGCTTTTGATATAACCAAAAACTGTACGGAGCGACTGCCATATGAACATTTGAGCTCATTAAACATTTTCAAATGTTTTTTTATTTTCTCTCTGATACTTCCTGTGAGCCAAGTTTCAGACACAGCATTGGGTTTCTTATCAGAATTTCTCCTCATTGTTTCAGGTTTCAGGAAGTCTTCTTGTTCAAAAAGCAGGTCGTCTGGCAGATCAAGAGAAGTGAATGTAAAGCACACCACATTCACTAGACTAGCATCCAACAAATATTCATCTAAACTATTGTTCACCTCAGCTCCAGAGTCCAGCAGCTGTTGAAGAATCTTCTCAACTGCATTTGATTCTGTTTCTTTCACTCTGATCCACTCCATAAGATCACTTTCATTAAATGGAGACTCATGATGAGCTTGCAGAAGGTCTGTCAGAGCACTGATGTCTTTTTCACAGGCTTGAACTGCCTGCATTGTAGATTTAATTTTGCTTTCTAAATCTTGTTTGTAGGTCTGACAGTGGCTCCTCATGTCTTCTAGCTTTTTGTGAATTGCTCTAAATGTGACTGCACTCTTGTCCTCCATCAGTTTACTGCACTTGTCTTCTGTCAAGCTCAGTTTTTCTAAAATGGACTCTGTAGCATCAATGAGTTTCTTCTCAATGACTCTGAGGTGAATCACATCACTGTCTACAGTGTAGTTCAGCTTCCCCATGGCTGCATATTTCATTTCATACTCAGTGTCTGGTCTGAGATCAGTCAGAATAATTGTATCTTGACTCTTTATCACAGACTGAGATTTCCAATCGTTCTCTTCTTTCATTTTGTACAGTAACCTGAGCTCTTGTGTTGCAGGACATACAGATGTCGCCTTCAAAACCACTTTTTGCCCACTTATCTGTTTAGTGACTGGATGAGCTGGTTTTAATGGAGGAGTAAAACATGTTGCTTTATCAGATCCATTTTCATAAAGGAGAATGCAGGAACCTGGATGGTTTGACTGATTTTCTGATATAACCAAAAACTTTACGGAGCGACTGCCATATGAACATTTGAGCTCATTAAACATTTTCAAATGTTTTTTTATTTTCTCTCGGATGAGTCCTGTGAGCCAAGTTTCAGACACAGCATTGGGTTTCTTATCAGAATTTCTCCTCATTGTTTCAGGTTTCAGGAAGTCTTCTTGTTGAAAAAGCAGGTCATCTGGCAGATCAAGAGAAGTGAATGTAAAGCACACCACATTCACTAGACTAACATCCAACAAATATTCATCTAAACTATTGTTCACTTCAGCTCCAGAGTCCAGCAGCTGTTGAAGAATCTTCTCAACTGCATTTGATTCGGTTTCTTTCACTCTGATCCACTCCATAAGATCACTTTCATTAAATGGAGACTCATGATAAGCTTGCAGAAGGTCTGTCAGAGCACTGATGTCTTTTTCACAGGCTTGAACTGCCTGCATTGTAGATTTAATTTTGCTTTCTAAATCTTGTTTGTAGGTCTGACAGTGGCTCCTCATGTCTTCAAACTTTTTGTGAATTGCTCTAAATGTGACTGCACTCTTGTCCTCCATCAGTTTACTGCACTTGTCTTCTGTCAAGCTCAGTTTTTCTAAAATGGACTCTGTAGCATCAATGAGTTTCTTCTCAATGACTCTAAGATGAATCACATCACTGTCTACAGTGTAGTTCAGCTTCCCCATGGCTGCATATTTCATCTCATACTCAGTGTCTGGTCTGAGATCAGTCAGAATAATTGTATCTTGACCCTTTTTCACAGGCTGAGATTTCCAATCGTTCTCTCCTTTTGTTTGGTACATTAACCTGAGCTCTTCTGTTGCAGGACACACAGCTGTTGCCTTCAAAACTGCTGCTTCATTGCTAATCTGTTTAATGACTGGATGAGCTGGTTTTAATGGAGGATCAAAACCAGTCACTTCAGATCCATTTTCATTGAGGAGAATGCAGGAACCTGGTTTATTTTTTATTTCTTTTGATGCAACAATAAATTTGGCTGGTTTGCGTGTTTTTGATTTGATCAAGCTTTTAAATATTTTCATGTTGTTCCTCATTGTGTTTTTGCTTTCTGGGGTGAACCCTGTTCTTTGTTTTACATCAGATACATCCTCATAGTTGTTCTCTATTGTTGATGGATTAAGGAAGGCCTTTTGTTTAGTAAGGAGCACATCTGGCCATTCAAATGAAGTAAAAGTGTAGCTTACTACATTTTCAACATC
Source organism: Danio aesculapii (assembly GCF_903798145.1). Taxonomy (NCBI): domain Eukaryota; kingdom Metazoa; phylum Chordata; class Actinopteri; order Cypriniformes; family Danionidae; genus Danio; species Danio aesculapii. The sequence goes on along the minus strand of NC_079439.1, from coordinate 23,669,149 downwards.
ATCATCCATTAAAATTTCAACCAGATTCTCTTCCACTGTTGCTCCAGAATCAGTCAGTTGTCTGAGGAGAGATTTAATTATGACAGATTCATTCTCTTTCTCTTTCATCCATTTCTCAAGATCATTTCCTCTGAATGGACATTTTTCATGATCACGCAGGAGATCAATTAGGGCTTTTTCCTTTTCTGTATCACCACGGATTTTAGGCAACAAAGAGCCAAGTTTCTTCATGAGGCTCAGCTTATAGTTGCAGCAGTTTTGCTTCATGAGCTTTATTTTATCACGAAATCCTGCAAAAGCCAAAGATGGTGTATCCTTCAGAAGATCACTGCACTTCATTTCCGTTGAACTTAAATTCTCAAATACTGATTCAACATTTTTGATGAGATCTATGCTGATTTCTTGTTGAAGCTTCGCAGCATGTGAATGTAGTTTGTCCAGTGGATAAAGCCACACTCTCACTGGTACTGCATACTCCTTTGTTTCTCCCAGCAGTTTAGGAAGATCAGCAATAGCCCTCACAGCGTCTTCAAAAGAGGCTGAATTAGATCTTAACTGGAAATCACCATAAAATTTGCAGCTGAATTTCTCGAAGGCAGTCTTCTGATTGTCATCCAAGCTCAGATCAAGCTGTGCACCTACTGAAATGCCCTTTAGTTTATCAAAGGCAGCCTTTATGTCTCCTTCTACAGTGCTTTGGTCTTCAACTAATGAAGCTTCTCTGTCAAAAACAAAGCAAGCACTCGCCCCATACAGTATAGCTGTCACCACATGTGTGGCTGCGTCATTGTCAAACGCTTCAAAGTGGGCTATATTTTCAGATGCCAAATGGTTCATTGTCAGCTCTTTAAATTTGGTGGTTGAATGATAATGTAGAGTCAGTCTCTGCTGTTTGAAGGATTTCTTGGTGTCACTGAGATACTTGGCTGCTCCACTAACATTGATGAGGCCACTTAAAAAACTTAATTTTAGACAATCATCGATGTGAAGTAATTGGCATTTTTCCTCAATGAAGTCTGAATTTGTAACACTGAAATCAGAATAAATTTGAGTATGGATTTTTATTCTCTGCTGCAGCTGCTCTTCATCCCACAGTGTGATTCCTGGAAAACATTAAAAGTAGACAAATATAGGATTAACCTACTACAAAATAGGCTGAAAATGCAACCATGGACACCCTATCTTCTTAAAGAATGTGTCACTCATTTGCCTGCTGAAAAGAAAAACACATGGTTGTAAGGTATGTCTTGGTGCTGGTTTGCTTGTTCTTTGCTAGTCATGTGCTGGTTCTTGATGGTCAGAATATGACTAGCAAAAAATCGGCAAACGACCAACAAAAACAAACCAGCATAAGCAAGCATCAAAACTTGAAACCTTAACAACATATGCTGGTAACCCTATTTTAAGAATTAGACAAGAATAGGTTTTAATTACTTAAAACAGTATGAAAAGTCTTTAAGAAAAAAAGGAGAAAATAAGAGAAATGATTAAGAGAACTTTTATCGACCACACTCTGAAATGTTGGTACAAATGATGTCATAAGGGCTGTACTTGTCCATACTGGAACCTAAAATGTTATAATAAATTCACCTTGCCAATTCTTCCCATCAGTATTATTTGTCATGATCAGTTGTCTGTTAAGTGAAATTGTTTTGTATGATTTGGTACCTGGTACGAATGCATCTTTTCTGCAGTCGTACAGCATCCCCAGCCTGAAGGGTCTCCCCAGAGCTGCTGTTTCAATAATGTTAACTCCCACTCCCAAGTCCATACTGAAGCCAGGAGACCAAAAAACAGAAAATCATGACTATTGTTAAGTATTCATAAGTACATACATGCATACATAAATAAATAAATCTGGTGACCTGGCTAACACAATGTTTTTGGTGAAATTACAATAAAATGACTTGTGATATTCCTGAAAGAATGACAAAAACCATCAATAATCACTAGCCTCGTTACATTTTCTTCTCTAGGAAGAAAATGCTTCTAAATTACATTTAGCATGACATGTGTAACCTATTGACCTTATTCTTGACGTAAGAGAGGGCACAACCATTGGAAACTTTTTATTATTAATAGTCATTTCTCTTATAGTCAACTGAATCAACGGCACAAGTTCTAAACAGGGATAGGGAACCTATGGCTCGGAAGCCACATGTGGCTCTGACCAAAAATTTGTGGCTCTCCACCTGTCTCTCTTCAATATTTCAGATTTTTACAAAATATAACTGTTACTACAGTTTCCTATTGAAAATACAATTACAATTCCCTTTATATTGTATTTACTACAGCAAAATGAATAAGAACTCGGTTTACAAGAAAAGGACGTTTCAACCAATGTGCATATGTGGTGCTGTGGTTTAACTTGAATCGCAAAAACAATAAAGGGCAAGCTCTATTTCAATGGAGCATTTCTGTGCTAACTTACATTTCTATGGTAACCTCATGCATGTAAATTCAAACATTCATGAGTGGCGATGGCAAAAAAAAAAAAAGTTCTTTCCTTATACATTGTGATGCGTCATACTTGTTTAATTTTGAGTTGTGCATGGACATAAAAAAAAGGTTTATAAATAAATAAAGGTTTTGTTATATACGCACACACACCTCATATGGCTCTTTAAAAATGCATTTGATAGAAAAAATCTGAAATGGCTCTTTGCTGAAAAAGGTTCCTGACCCCTGTTCTAAAACAATCGAAAATAACCGAGCGCACTTCTGCATGAAAGAAAGTCAATATTTGCAGCTATTATTGCACATGGAAAACTAAACCAAAATACAAACTAATTGTAGGCCAATCTGTGTTGCTAAAAATAAATATGCTACAATATTTAGGCTCCAGTGAAAGCATTTATCATTAATCGTTTAAACTGCCCTCCCTTACAGATCTGCGGATTCGGAAGAGGCACTTTTGAAAAACGAGGTCAGATATGATTGCCCCCTGCTGGCTGTCTGCTATAACCTCACCAGCTCAATGTAAGAGTGTGGAATATGTGAGGGCTATTATTAAGAAAACATTTAATAGAAACATTGTATAAACCGCGTAGGTGAACAGTTTTCTACAATCTACTTTTTAGAGGCTCGATCTGTTTCTTCCGACAATAGTTTAGGTATTTTACAATTTTTATGTTTCTAACTAGTTTTACCTCTGCGAATTGTTCACGTTTGAAGCAATGTAACGTATTCACAAGAGAAAAAAAACAAGGTTGAGACGTACGTCCGACATTCCGTTTTTAACCATAAAATCAAATATTTCTTAACAGCTGCTTAGCACTTTAGCATGAAGCTAATTGTATAATACAGACCTGCGCATTTGCTTCAAACTCGGCTTTGACGTTGTCTGCTTCAAAATGACTGATGAATCAGAATTCTATCTTTAAAAAACACATTTTCTGTGGCTATAGCCTTTAACGCAAGCTTCTAAGATCACCACCAGGAACCGCATTCTTTCATTTTCACTTTTCCTTCTGTTAAACGCCTCCTACTAGTAAATCAATCATTTTCAGGCTCTCCTGGTTATGTTCGAAACAGGCATGCAGCCTTCTACTTCTTAGTTAAACCTTTGATTTGCAATGAAACATTTTTGAATAATAATGTTTTTATAGGAATATTTAATCTTGAAAATAATAATTGTCTCTGCTTCCTGAATTCAGCTTCAGTTATAAAAAACAAAAATAAGTCTTATATTCATCTTTTTTGTGAATTTCTCTTTTAAATAAACATTTTCCTGAAACATATACTTTGTATTATTTGTTATTTAAAGTAATATTATAGGCTATAATGATTATTTATGTATATGTATTGTTATTTGTATAACAACAACAATAATAGCAATAATAATGATAATAATAATAATATTAATTGTGTATATTTCTGTTCTGGTCAACTCTGTTAAATTGGTTATAGAAAGGCACAATGATCTGTAAAGCACTGATTTGAAAACATGTGACTTGTTCCTAGTGATTTCACTTCCTCTGGCTGGCATGTCATTCATTCTCTCATTAATTTATACAAAATGTTTAGAATACACCAATAGTAGATTTATTATATGTCCACTCTGTTATTGTGATACTTCAGTGTATTTCTAATTCACTTTTTAAAAAACAATAATTTGATCATAGCATCTTGAGCTAAAACCACGTGCGCAAAAAGAGGGTATGCAGTATATGCGGCGCATAGGGGCGCCACACATGGGGGCGCTATTGTGCCAAAACGATTTTTGAAATTATCCATATTAAAAGTTTCAAATAATAAAAATAAACAAATATGTTTTGTTAAAAAAAAATTCTTGCATTTTATTCTAGTATATTGTATTTTATTAAATAAAATTATACCATGAGTTGCATACTTTGGCACACACGTTTTAATTCAAAATCATTTAACACAATAACATGCAGTCACACATGTAACTTTAGATTTTTACATTTTTATCAAAATAAACTTTCTAATCATACATACAGTACAGTTGAGGTTAAAAGTTATAAGATTAATCTGAACATTTTTCTTTATTTATTATTAATTAATTAATTAGCCAAAATAAGAGGGATGCACAAAATGTATATTTATGTAAGTACAAACCTCAATATATTTCAGATAAAATAGAAAATAATATTTGGATTAAAAAAAAATCCCCCATATGAATTTTATATTCTTGATTAATATTAATGCATTAATAATAATGATTCATAATGAGTCATAATATTCACATTTCTTTTTAACTGAATTGTTTATTAGTCTTTATATCAAGATATATTTTCATACCGTATAGATGTTTTTATGAATTTATGATGTATCATATTGATAAATCAGGCCTTTTGGTAACTCTTTTCTTAAAACTATTTAAAGTTTAGTTACAAAAAAAAGTTTGCCCATACAATTTTGATAAAATAGAGCATTTCAGGCAGTTTGTCTATTTATTATTTTTGACACTAAACATTTTACAGTCTTTTTTATTTCACTTTGTGAGAGGTGTAATAGCAGTTTGAGTCAGTTGTTCATGCAAAGACAGACCTTACCCCTCGCATGTGAGAAGTGATTGCATTTTTATGTTCTTTTGATCTTTAGGACTCCCATATTTATCATTTTGTTTTCACAAATGTACAAAAAGTACAGAAGCAAGGCATGTGAGGGTGCTTTAATCATTTAGTGAGGAAAATGAAATTGAGAAGAAATTTGGCGTGGGATGAGATGTAATTCTTTGTGACTTAACATGCTTAGTGTAATTATACTTTTACTACATACTTTTTCAGTTGTGTTCAGAACTGCAAATGTGTTTGTTTGAAGCATGCTGGCGAGGTAAAAATATCTGTAATATATTGATGGAAAAGTTTGGCACTATCACTTGCCTGTTATAAAATATAGTTGGATTGCTTAAAGGTCCACTTTGGATGACAACAATGCTGTTCTGTGTGGTCATGTGCCAGAAATAATGCTCCATGATTACCAGATTCAACGTGTGAATATAAAAGTTTACCTTAATAACTTACACTCACGTTTCATTCTTAGCATTCAGTATCCGCAGTTTAATCAACCATATGTAACTGTTTTTGCTGAAATCATTGCTGCAATCAAAAACGAGTAATGCCCAACACAAGGGAGCTGTGCTCCAGACGAGTTCAGCTTGATGACGTATAATGTCTCCGACGCCGCCTGTAGTCCCATTTAGCAACTTGATAAAACCGTCTTTTTAAAGAACCGTTACCGATTTAAAAAAATCAAGAGTGTGATGTAACTGATGTGTTTTATGTCGTAGAAACGTGAAAGTATATTGAGTTTGTGTTAGCCACGAACCTTATTTAAGCGATTTAACTGAAATCTCATTGAAAGACCTTGGGACGAGGGAATGGGAACTGCTAAAATGCTAACTCGATTTCGGGTTTTTGCATACAAATTGATGTCATAGTTCCTCCACTCTATTGACCTTATTCTTCAATGCGGAAGTGTGCGCGGTTTTGCGATTGTTTTATAACTTCCGATTCAGTTGCCTATGGGAGAAATGACTAGGAATAATAAACAGCAAAAAACGGTCAAACTACTTACTCTACAAACAAGTGTTTGCATTAGAATACAGACCAAGTAGAATAATATAATAAGAAAATATCAGTTTGCAACACCAAGCAGCAAAACGAGCTGTTTTTAACTTCTAAAAGTGAATGAGACCGGAAGTTTCGAGCCAAAATGATTCAAATGGCTGCGCCCACTCGTACACAGAAAATAAGGTGAATTAGCGGTCTCTCTGCATTTGCTTGACATTCGTCTTATATTATTAAATATAATATAATTCAGTGAAACTACATATTTATCATTTTTAAAAACAAATAAATTAAAGCTGTTGAAATCTGTTTTTACCAATTTGTAAAAAAAAATCTAATCAAACTGGGGCTTATGCTTGTTCATAAATCCAGGTCATTAAATGTAGCAACTGATGGATTAAAATAAACTTTGTTAATAAAAATAGTTTAGGTAAATAATATACCCCTTCCTTCCTACCATTAAAATATGGACTGATGTTGAATTGAAAAATTTGAATTGAATTAATATCAATTTACCTAATATGAAGGAACTTTATTATAAAATGACTATGCCTGTAATTCTTTAATGTCTAAATTTAACAAACAATTCTTAATGCACAATGTTTACAAAGAAACTTGACTAAAATCTCTTACAAACTCTAATTAGGAAAGATTTAAAATGCAGCTTTGTAAGGGATTTTTGGACAGAATGTATTGTTTTTAGAGTGCACAACAAACTTTATAAAAAAGAAAAAAGGATTGTGTGCGTATGCTTTATTTTAGACCCGTTTCATTAATTAATCATTGATCACGTCATCCCGGAAAATGTTTTTAAAAAATAAAGTAAAAAAAAAAAAAAGATAAAATAATTCACAGATTTTATTCTGTCAAGCAGTTTTTGCTAAAATTTTAAGTGACGCATATATAGTGCTCTTTCTGTTAAATTGCTTAAAATGTCCTTCACTTGTTTTGTATGTCCTTTTGTTTAATCCTTTTAGTTTAATATGAATTTGTAAATTAGGCTATCTAAAATATTTTAAATACATTTTCTCTATATTTTAGAAACATTGTTTTTGAATTTTACACTAAAGACATTTTTGCATTTCGTTGCCTTGTACTTGTACATGTGTGATGACAATAAATTGAATCTAATCTAATCTAATCTAATTTTTTTTTTTTATTGAAAATAGTTTTTGTATAAGCCTCATGCTATTTAGGCTATTGGAAAGTCTAATGCACCTTTTGATACATGCTTCGAAGCCTTGGTGCACAACGTCACATCACTACTCAGAAACCTTTAGATCTAAGTCACAAGACAAACAACCTTTGCTATTACACCACAAATTTTACTCAGATTTGTAATCAGTTTATTACATGCACATGTTTTAGAGGAAAGACACAGTGATTGAGAGACACAATCATAAAATTGCATTCAAATTGCATTTAACACAGATTATAAATGACAATGGACAGCCTCACAGAAACAACTGAAAATCTCATTTAACACACAAAGAGAGCAGAAGTTGTATTTGTCTCTGTAAGAACATAAGGCATTGAACTGAACATTATTTGATAGTTTGATGTTTGCCATGCAGCAAGATCAGTTTTACTGCTTTTGTACACTCATTGTCAAGCCATTAATTTTTAACTAATGTATTTACATTCATTAGTAGTGAGTAAGGACATATGCGCACAAGCCAAAAGTCAGCAAAACAAAGACCTCTGAGACTCTGAGATTTTATAAACTATTACTGTTTTAGTTCACAGGAGATGTGGCTGAAATGAACTGAAATTGACAATAACCAGACGTATGGTTTGGTTTTTACAAAAATCTGCTGAAACATCTATAGCATATATAATATATAAGGATATATATGGAAATTAACAGACCCACAAGAGCTAAAGGTAATCATCCGTATGTATGTTGCTGTCATAATCACCGGATCTTTCTTAATGGTGGACAGAGCAGGAGTGTATTGTTTCTCAGCATCAATCTACTCATGTTCTGAACAATCCAGAGCTATACAAAACACAAAAAGTATTTTTATTTTGATGCACATTCATTACCTTTGATCAATGTCTTTGATAATAATAATAGCTGACCTCACCTTTCAGAAATGTTGAAACGTCAGAAATGTTCTTTTCATTCATTTGGTAGCCAAACAGTCCTTTACCCTCAGGGACAAAACATTGCACTGGAAAAAACCTTTTACTAAAATCAGATTCTGGACCCAATGTGCAATCGAGTAAAATCAGAACAACAGGCTTTCCTGAGATGAAGAGAGAGAAAAATAGACAGTTGAGAATTAATAGCAGTGGAGATGAAGATGCTTCATTCAGAAAACAGATTAGTTATATCACTCATGTCAAGCTGATCAGAGGTGGTATTGCATGAAATTCATTATTTATGAATTGGCATCATATCCTGTGGCCATAAAGACAACAACAACAACAGCAGCATTCCTGAATGATGAACCCACATTAGACATAAACAAGGTGCGTGATGCACTATAAGATAAAATGTATGATTTAATAGTGGCATTTAATATTCTCCTGATTCTGATTGTTATTTTATATGTAAAAAGAAGGCAGGGATAACTGAACCAACCAGCTTCTTTAGAATTTTAATCATTCAATTGGATGGCAATCAAAAAGAGAAACAATAATTGATTAAATAAACTTCAACAGTGCTCAATCTCTGCAGAAAAAAATATTATTACAATCTTGTCTATGTGTATGCATTTATATTATGTTGTAAAATCTGTCCTTATGATTTTTCTTTGTTCAAATAACAATAACAATAAAAGCAATTACTAAAAACCCAGGTAAAAACTGTGCCTCAGCCTAGAAACCCCAGCATATACAGTAGTGTTCAGGTCTATTTCTCTTAAAACATTTGGACTGTATTTGCAAGCATTATCCTAACATTTTGTCAGAACTGAAATGCTATGGGTATGGCAAATGCTGTAAGCAAACATCTCCCTGATCCTCATCAATGCCACAGCTGATCAAAGTATTCAAGATGAGAGAGAATAATAAAATAATTCCTTTTAATTTTAATTTTCTCATTTCTGTCCCTTTAAAATAAATTGAAATTTATATAAAAATTGTCATAAGATAGCAAACCAAAATACCTGTTTTTTTATGACCAATGATATCAGAACAGAAGAGCAGAATCACATCACTGTTCTCAACTGTAAAAACCCTCCTCAGACTCATCTGTTCCTGCAGAGCTTTTATAAAGTCTTTGTGATGCTCTTGCGTGTCTCCAGTCACATTCATAAAAAACTTTACTTCACTGGAGAAAGTAGATGTCATCTGCTGTTCATCTAAACAAAAGACCTCAATTATCAAACCAGATCAAACATACTGTAATACACAACACAAGAGGAAAACTGCATCATGTGATAACATCTAAATTACCAACTACAACAGAATATGGCTTTATTTTAAGGTTTCATTTATCAAGTAAAATACATTTTTAAAAATATTAATCATTTTAGTTGTGAGATATGACATGGTATAAGACAGAACATTATTTTAACCTACTGTCTATTTTCGGCTGAGTTTCTTCTTGCTTTGACTGTAGAATAAATCATTTTGTCATAAGATGCAATTTTAAGTGAGATTGTGATATTATTAAATACGAGATTTCTAATGATTTTTTAATTTAAAGAATACTACAGTCAAACACAAACATAGTTCTTACTCTCACAACTAATGCAGATCCTCACTAGACCTACTATGTCTTCAAATAATATTGGCACACACACTGTAACCTTGTACTTCATCTTTGTTACCCTTCAGATTAGGAACTCAGATTTGAAATGCTACAGTTTGTCCAAATGACATTATAGGGAATCGCCAGATGATGAATCATGCTGAAGAGTAAGAAAAAGGGCCAATGAATGCCTATGAATTGGCAAGTGCAGGTGCTCACAGAGCAAGTCAGACCTTTTCACTTTAGAGCCTTCGCATCTCTGAAGAGATCACAGCTGCCACTGAGATTCTTCTGAAGAGATTACAGCTGCTACTGAGCTCCTGATTTTCAGAGTTCCAGTATTCCTCTGTCAGGGTGCCAGGGTGTGTGATGGCGCATTAGGCTCCTGTTGAACTGGGTCTTCTCTCCTGTCTCTTGGTGCTTCACTGGCAACTAAGGGAGCAGCTTTTTCTAAGAGTTGGTAAACACGTGTTTTTATAGACATTGTTCTGACCGTGCGTTCCTAGATGCGGTGGTTTCCAACTGGTTCGCAATCAGACTCTAGCTGCATTGGCATGTCTAGTGCCTGGGGCCGTTGACAGTGTTCTAGCTCTTTGCTAGTCTCATTCACATGAGAAGGTAGACACATACTGGTTAAGATGGACAGTATGGCGGCAACTACATTCATACAACAATATCACACTGTTGTATATCGCACTGGTGGGAGGCATACGTTGGCATGTGGCTGCAGGCCGTAATGTCTAAGTGATGACAAATCAGGTGATTTTGCTCACATTTTTAAATTATAAGAATGAAGAGCATGAAATGCCATCAGTCTACAGAGATTTCCCAGTATTTCTCTGATGCAATCGGGAGATCACAATATTACTATGGTATAAATACAGCACTACAATATACAAAAGAGAGATCGACTTAGAAAGTCATTTACCTGTTTAATAATAATTTGATCAGACGTAGTTTGAAATTATCTAGTTATTAAAAATCTAGAAATTAAAGGCTTGTGGACATTAGAAGGTTGCACCTTTGGGAAATCCATATCTGATTCCCATCTCTGGGAAACATCCATACACACTTACTCACACTCATACACTACGGACAATTTAGCCTACCCAATTCACCTGTTCCGCATGTCTTTGGACTGTGGGGGAAACCGGAGCACCCGGAGGAAACCCATGCAAATGCAGGGAGAACATGCAAACTCCACACAGAAATGCCAACTGACCCAGCTGAGGCTCAAACCAGCGACCTTCATGCTGTGAGGTGACAGGAACTATGGTAGGGAATGCCACAGTGCCACAGTGGGTAAATCCTCAGCTGAATGCTAGCCTTTGATTGGCTCAGTCTATTTTTCAATTAAACTGATTACATTACATCATATCTTTAAAACATAGGACATCAGAAAGCTATTGTATATTCTGAATGTTTTAACTAATTTTTTTAGACAAACTATTTTTAGTATAAAACAGAAGTGAGTTTCTTACCGTTGTGATTAATTTATGATAGTTTTTTTTAGACGTTTCAGCTATTTAAAAAAGACAGTGTTACTTAGAATTACCATACACAGAGAAAATAACTAAATGCTAATAATAATTTTCACAATACAATAAAAAAGCAGACAAATATGAGATTAAATATACTTTGACCTACATTGACGTGGAGAAATGCTGACACCTATTTTGTGTCCCTGAAAAAAATTGCAACACAAGCTTATTAGTAAACAGTTATGTGTTCAATAAAAAGCATCTTGTTAAATACCTGCGCTATTAACCAGCTGGCAGATTTATCATATGCATCTGAATTCCTCTGACAGTCCAGTAATCCTGTATCCTCATAGAACAGACAGTCTACTGTGAGCAGATTCTCCCTGTTGACATATTTGCTGCTGTCTGATATAGTTTTCTCTGGGTCAAACGTGTGATGAAGCACCACTAGAACAGTCAGCATAGAGTCTGTTTAAGGACAAAGGCAATAATATAAATTTAAAACACTTTAAGTTGAGAGTACCCTAGAAATTAAACACTTAGGGAATTGGGTGATAATTAAACAACCTGGAGCGTAATCAATTTTTGCCAGGGCAGCATCAATGTCAGTTCCAGCTCGAGAAACAATAGGACAGAAAATCAAAACAACGTCACTGTCTTCCACTCTTTGAGTTTCCCCCAGATCCTCAATTCGGGTTTTCAGATCAACAATAAATTTCTTGTGAATGTCATTTATCTTTCCAGCTAAAATGGAGAACACTGTGGCCCCCTCTGAAAAATGTATCAAGAGCAAGTTAAACAGAGAAAAATACAAATGTTCATGCAAAAATAGAATTAAAATAACAAAAGTCAAACTACATTAACTATTTTTAAATACATGTACTGCAACACATACCCCTGAACCAACCCCAAGCATATCACTAAACTTGCTACTAAACTTTAATCTTACTGTATTGCAACACAACATGAACACAAAAAGTTCACTGTTCACTATTGCATAGTTAAAAACACCTAATATAAAATGGGACTATATGAATGGGTATGCAAATCTATATTTCCAGGATGGCTGAATAAACTAAATTTCAAACAAGTAGTTATAATATGTGACATATATGACTAACGTTTTTCCCCTTTCAGCTTCTTTACTTGAGATTGCCGAGATTTCTTTGTATCCTGCAGACACACAAAAGTCTATATTATGTGTTTGTCAAAGAAGTATGTGAAAGTAAGTAAAAATGTATTAAAAGCCACTAAATTGTGAGAGTGTAAAATTGACCTTATTTGATGTGTTTGATGATTGGCTTTGTCCTTGACCTGTAAAATATTTAGCAAATCTTTCTGTTAAATGAGCAGAAAAGAACACAAAACAACATCTATATCTCAAATAAAAGTGAATAAGAATTTTAAAAAATAAGAGGCGGTTCATTCCGCTGTGGTGACCCCAGATTAATAAAGGGACTAAGCTTTTAAGAAATGAATGAATGAATGAAAAAATAAGAGTAAATCAAATGTGATGTCCACTGATAAAAAGTAAAATAGCTCAAAAAGAAATTAGATGTATGCGTTATGCATAAAGCAACAGTTATTAATAAATACAGATTATAATCAAACAAAACACAAGTTCATTGGTGGGTGGGGGAGATTGAGTTTGGTATATTAATTCATAGCATGTACAAAATGATGAAACCCCCAAAAGTAAAATTTACAAACATACAGTACGTGTATGATAATGCTTTAGTTTACAGCCCACAATTTACATGTTAAGTAAAAAGAAATATTACAGCATGCTTTTTGTTATATTAATATAACAATTATTATATTATTAAATTATTAATATATATTAATTATATTTATTATAGTGCAGTACATGTTAATATAAATAAACAATATTAAAGGTTTGGGGAAACAAGAGGGTAATGAGCACCACTTTAATGTACAAGATATAAAATTTATATTCAATCACAAGAAATATGGGCTTTGCTTGGCTGATTTAGATTCACTAGGCCGTCCCAAAATCCACTGCATCTGCTGCATAAAACATATGCTGGATAAGTTGGTGGTTCATTCCTCTGTGGTGACCCCTGATTAATAAAGGGGCTAAGGCAAAAAGAAAATAAATGAATTTTACAACAACAAAAGTAGCTATACTTGGTAATTTATGAATAAAACTGAATGCAAAAGATCCTGAATTTATCACATGAAAAAAGGATCATGCACATGTTTTGTAGGTTGTAGTTACGCATATATATGTTGCTTTTAGCATAGAACAGACGTATTACAGTTTTTCTGAGTTGCTTTGGTGCATTTCTCAGATCAGAATTGAAATTTGCAAAACCGTAAGTGCATTTTTAAAAACAATGCGAAATACTATGGATTACCTGCAAAAGCCAGTCTCTTGCTCAAAACTTTTATTTCTTCTCTCAAAGCTAAATTTCTGTGTCAATGAACATGTCAGTGCCATCATAATGACAAGTCCTTAGTGTACTCTGGCGGGGTGTTCGGATGTAAACTATGGGAATATTTTTTTTTAGCTGTTTGTACTGTAATTTGTTGACAAATAGTGTCATTGTGATACTGAAAGGAAGACATTCCTGCATAGCACAAAGCAAAACAAACAAAAGTAGAAATGTGAACATAGGACAATCTCCTCTGAACTGCACCTTCATTAGAAAAAGTCAAGATTCACCTGTGAAAAATGTACCAATTGTAGACAGATTTAGAAATAAAAGTCTAATGGGAGTGCGTAGAAAAATGCATTATGACAAAATACGATGACAACTTGTTCAGCCATTTTGCATGTAAAGACTTAAGCCATGAACAAATGATAAGATGTTGTGGGGGGTGAGTCTATACAACAGAGGCCAAAATAATACATTTTGACACATAATCAATTGCATAGATGTACAAAAGCATTTGCAAGCAACTTGTTTAAAGAAATGAGAAACTGCTTTTTTGATGTGCACAAATGACACAATGATCTGAAGATTGAACAGGTGGTTTTGAGAATTTCAATTCTAATCTGAGAAATGCAACAAAGCGACTGAGAAACACTGTGACAGAATTCATGTGTATACATTAAATTAAATAACCATAATACCCTGGAAAAAAAACACTGACATAACAGGTTATGTATGAGAGCTGCTCTTTGAAGAGAATAGAGGAGCTTTAGCCTAATGCAAAAAAAAGTTTGCAGTCAAAAACGATATAAATTTGTTTTAGCAAAAGAAAAAAAAATTTGACAGAATTGTGTGTAAAATGTAATTAACTGGTAACATTGTCAAGCGGGTCGCACACCAGATGCGCCGCAACACGGCGCACACATGACAGTTAGAAGTATCGCAGACCAGACGCACACATTATTTAAAATTAAACTATTCAGATGGCGCTTTGTGTTGTGGCAGAAATATGAACAGTGTCCTGAGTCGTAGCTGAGTGCACCGAAATGCGGTGCCGGTGTGCGTACACTGATAAAAATCTATGTTTAGAATTCTAAAATACATGGTGCTGTGTGGTGTGAACCAAATCATTACAGTAACTAACTGGCAACAGTGTTGCCAGTATTTCACTGTAAAAAAGCACGGTAAGGTCTAACAGTGTATGTAATATAAATTACCAGAGTTATCCTTTTCAGAGTAAGCTCATGAGTTGTGTTGTTTGGATAAAATTTTGGCTTAATTATAATTAAACTCAACAAAAGAGACAGTTAGAGATGTAGTGTTCCCCTTCATAAGGAACTTCGACATGCGTCTGGAAATCAGACTATGGGAGTTCGTTAGACGACCTATCACTCTAAAGAGTAAGAAAACGGGCCAGTAAATTGCCAATTGAACTGGCGGAGCTTGGCTCCACAGCTGATCCTGATGAGCTAATCAATGCAATATTAGTCAGTTGCTGGACTCCTAACTAGAATTGTTGCTTCAGACCCGATCACGAGACTGAAGACACGCTATATCTGCCAACCTAATTTCAAGTTTACCCACCAGTGCGGTGGAAGACATGACAGCAGCGGTCGATCTGGAATTCCTGTCCCTGAGTGTTTCGCTGGTGTGCAACAAGCGGCAACCTCCTGCTCTCACTCGGGAAGCCAATATGGAAGTAACCGAAACTGCAATTCATCAAAATTCCGCTAGTCCTGGCTCCATAATAGAGCAAATTGTAATTGAGCCCACTCTTAGAATGGCCAACTTAACAACAGAAAAATAGGTGTTTACAGCCTGGTACAAAGAACGATTTTGGTTCATATAGCTATTATTACCCTCCATGACAACTGTGAGGGGGGTGAATTTTTTTTTAACTCATCCATTTCCTTTATATTAGGTTATATTAAGTCTGCATAATTAAGGGCGTGGCCACTTGAGTGACAGCTAGGTCTCGCTGGTCGCCGTCACTTCACCTCAGCTGAATCTGGCTGATGAGCCACTGATCTCGGCATATTCATCGTATTTTTGTTTTGTTTTATGTGGCTTTACACAGTCAGTTGCCTTTTGGACTTATTTCTTACAATTATCAGATGATATGGGATGCTGTGTGCACTTAATTGTGCTCACAAACCATTCACGTGGCCTCCATTTCCCATGTGAGTAACGTTATATTCTTATATACCATCTCTATAAATGTATTTGTTTTATTTAAGATCATTTATCATTAATAATTTTTCTTTAGACCCGTAAAGCACTCCAGAATGTGACAGATTGATTAGCTGTAGGCTCTAGAACAGTCATCTGAAGCGTTATCATACAGTGTTATGCTGGATTTCATCAATAGTCTTGCATTTACTAACACACACTATAATTGAAGTGTTTGGAAGTAATTCGTGTTTTCCCCCTGTAGAAAAACGTCATAAGAACAATGTTTAGTGGCTCACTGTACTACAGTGTTTTTAAACGTCTAAAGACTTTATTGATATAGTGTACAACCAAGCACATGTGGTCAGAATACAAATGAGTCGCAGGTAATAAAGTATTAAGCTTTTTCACAAAGTAAAGTCTGCTTAAGCCAGGTCTAAGCTAAATGCCAGCAGGTGTCTGTAGCTCCGCTCACTCTCCGCCTCTTTGCCCTTGTTTGGTATCCTGCCGTGGGTGCGATAACGCGTGAACAAAATGGAGACGGTTGGCTGCGCCTACTTGTAGCTTCTTTTGCGCTCTTCAGAAACCTATGGGTGACTTCATGGATACTACGTCCATATATTCTTACAGTCTATGGTGTGCACAAAAGAGCAGTTTCCATTTAAAGAGGCAGATTTCCTAAGAGAGCAACAGTCAATCAACACGTCTTTTTTAAGACGCTGTTCCGACTGTGCGTTTCTGGATGCGGTGGTTCCTATCTCCGGATGATGGGCACGAGTATTGCATGACAGGTCTAGGGGTCCAGCATGTTGATGCAGTGCCCGTGGACAGCTTATGCGTCTCACTGTGAGGGCTTGGCTGTTGCACAGCTGAGATTGCGGCTTCAGCCACCCCCGTTGCTCCCTGTGAAAGTGGTTAGCATGCGGGCACATCTGAGGATCACAGTGGGGGTTTATCCGTCACCTCTGGGCCCGCGGACATCCCACTCCTCCACCATCCAAGCTTTGGGTGGTTGTGCGGCTCATCCCCTGGGATGCCCGTGCCTCTGCTTGATGACACCGGAGATCAAAGGTCCATCGCACCATCGGAAGGCGAGCTGTTATGCTCACATGACAGACTCACTTCCATCTTATGGGGTGCAATGTGCTGTTACGGTTTTCAAATCAGATATAATGGCTGCGCTTCCTGGGCTGTTTTGGCAGTGTGGCTGGAGATGGCTTGTCCCCCAGTCTCACCGCCGGACCGACTAGAGGGTGTGACGTGCGGGCTGATGTAAGATGTATCTTCCAGCTCCTGTCCCCTTCTTCCCAGGGGCGCACAGCGAGCACACACTGGCATAGAGGGCGTTTTTTTTCTCCGCCAGGTCCATGTGTGCTTCTGCCTTCACCTCCCTTGATGGCGAGGTGGCCAGTGGGTACGAAGCTATTTCCTCAAGTGGTGGGCGCCACCACCTGGAGGGGTAAGCTGAGACCCCTGTCTAAAGCAGGTGGGTTATCTGTGTCTCTCATGGCCAGAGCCCACACCGCTGCGGGCAATGCCGCTTTTAGTTTATGCCATCACCCTCGCTTCATGTGCCAGGGCGAGCTGTGTCCCTTGGGAGAAAGAGCACACTTATTTATTTAATAACAATAATTTAATAAGCGGTGCCTCCTTTTCGACATGGGTACGCAGTGCCTCTTAAACAGATCATGTAGAGCTGCAGGCAGGGCAACATCTAACACATTCTTGAGATTATATCCTCGAGTGGAGCTGAGTTTCCTCCCGATTACTGGTTACCCCAGTCAATCAGGAGGAAATTAAGCTCGGTGTCAATAAATGCTTGCTGCACCAAGCTCCCTAACCCGGAGATGCATGCGCATTTTCTATTCTACTTGTAAGTTTCCCTTTTTAGGTGAACCCTAGAGAATTCCTCCGAGACCCCCAGCACCTGACCCAGCACCGGAGTCGAGTGGATGGCTCAGTGTGTTGTCTGGTATGCCCATCTGGTCTACCCACATACTGAGGTTCGGTGCAAGCTATGTGCATTCCCCTGTTTTGGTGATGCCATATGCATTATTTATCACGGTGTTTCCCCCTTCAAGCGGACACGTCTTCCCTAACCACTAACCAGCTTATCATATGTAGCACTCCCCCTCATTAAGGCTAGTCCATATGCTCTATTAACATCAAATCTCCCCTCTTGGGTAGCAGGTGGTCTCTTAAGCATCTTCCCCCTTCGGGGACTGGCACGCTTTCCCAACGTACTGTCGTATTTCTAAAATCCCTAGGCTATATTAGCTAGGTAAAAGCACATTACGATCCCCGATCTAATTCTTATTATTCCCATGTAATGGTAATATTTTGGGCCTAGATGACGTTGGAAGGTTGCGTTTTTGGTGTTGTCAGTGCGCTCACGCTACGCTTGTTAAACTGCACATCAGGATCGTGACGGGCTTAGCTGCTGTGGCGTTTTCGATACAATCTCCCATATTTCGGTTTCCAGACGCATGTTGAAGTTCCTTATGAAGGGGAACGTCCTGGTTACGTCCATAACCCACGTTCTCCGAATAGGGAACGGAGACATGCGTCTCCACTGCCACAGCATCTGAGTCTCCAGCTGGAAGCTCTTCAGCAGGCTAAATTCTAGTGAGCAGACTCCAGCAGCCGACTGATATAGCATTGATTAGCTCATCAGGATCAGCTGTGGAGCCAAGCTCTGCCAATTCAATTGGCATTTCATTGGCCCGTTTTCTTACTCTTCAGAGTGATAGGTCGTCTGACGAACTCCCATAGTCTGGTTTCCAGACGCATGTCTCCGTTTCCTATTCCGGGAACGTGGGTTACGTACATCACCAGGACGTTTTGTATGTTGGTGCTAGAATGTAAATGAAAACACAGCCAGGAAATTAATTAATATCAAGCGCTTCATAAACAGATGATGTTTAATAAAATGTATTGTTGTTCTTTTGTTGTTCTGAGTGATTAACAAAATTCTTAAATGTGCATTTTACACTAATTACACACTTATACTCTGCAGTCTACAAGTGTTTGTTGAAACATACATTTCAAAATAAATTAATGAAAGATAACATTAAACATACCTTGTGCTTCTTTGGGATATATCTCTATATTCCATATTTATTCTATATATTGCAATTACTGAACTCTTGTTTTGATTTGTCTGTAACTGGAAACAGGATTGTCGGCACTAGCCTGCTCCCTCAACTGTCTCTATGTATGTACTGTCCATGTAGAGATTAAGCAGTGATTACTGACCTGAACATTTCTGTTGTGAATCGCCCAGATTTTTTTCATCTGATTGAGATGGACTGGTTTCCAATGCTATGGAAGTTTTAGGTGGAATATGGATGTCAATTACCACAAAATTTCCAGATCAACCATTGTTAAAATAATAATCAATTAATTTATTAATCATTCATTTTAATATGTTTACTTCAGTTGCACATTGTCAGAGGAAGTGCAAATGACAATAAAAAGCAAGCATCCTCACACAAAAAAATCAGTGTACTTTACTCACCCCCTTGGCATCCAAGTTGTTAATTTCCTTCAATTGTCTCTATGTATGTACTCTACAAGTAGAGACTTAACCAGTATTTACTGACCTTCACAATCCGATTGTGTACTGCCCAGATTGTCTTTATCATCGGGTTGAGATGGACTGATTTCAGTTTTATTGTCCTTTTTATGACAGTCTTTATTTTCTGAAAAAAAGGCAAGTAAAGTTCTAGTCCAGAAGCAATACACACAATTCCCAAAATTTAAATAAATAGAGCATATCCTAATAGGTTTAGTTCACTTCCAGAGTAAGATGTTCAAGATGTTAATTTCTTTATTTTTAAGACAAATATTCCAGGTTTTTTTATATAATGGACCTCAATGGTTCTTAGGGGTTTGAACTTCCAAACTGCAATTTCAATGCAACCTCAAAAGGCTTTCATATACGCTTTATATATATATGCTTTCCTTTTCTTCTTTCCGGCATCAAGATCCTCCGCCTGGCAATGTTTTGCCCCTTCTTTACTCCCTTACAGCGTTGAGTGCTTCCGCTACCGTTTTACACCTTTTTTTATCTCCTCCCTTATCTCCTTATCCTTCAATTCCCCCTACTATTTTCTTTTTCCATCGTCGAGTTTTCTCCGCTAACTGTTTTCTTTCAGCGTTGATTATTCCACTACTTTCTTACTTACACTTAGGCCCTCAATCCCCAGCTCTAACTCCCGCAGGAGTGACTAAAACGAGCTTCAACTCCCGCAGGAGTTTATGCCCCCCTTTGCCCACCTCACACCCTCTCATGCAGGAGTCTTCACTGCCCAAGACCTTTCCCGACTCTCGCAGGAGCCTACCCACCCCAGCTCTCACTCCTGCAGAAGTGTATCCGAGCTTCGACTCCCGCAGGAGTCAATCCAGCCCCTTCCACACCCCCGCTTAAACTCGCACAGGAGTCTACTTTTCTCTGCTCCCGCAGGAGCCTCTCTTCCGAAGCTATCAATATTATATCCAGCAGCAGGATATAGCATTGTTAAATCTGCTTTTTGGGGGGTCTCGAGGACTCCTATGAGCTCAGGGCTCTCTCCCGGGACAGCATGCCAAACAAGCTTATAATAAATCATCAGCTAAGTGTGAACTCTTGAAGTGAAGTTTATTTATAATTAATTAATTAATTAATTAACTAATTTCGAGAGGACCACATGCTTATGATTGCTAGCAGCTGGATCCGCATTATCCAATTCTCATTGCACCAATCAGACAACACCTAAGCCACTACAAATACTCTGGGTTACGTACCACCGCTATCTTAATTTTGAAGAATCCCTCCTTCCACCCCTATTCCTCCTTCTTCCTAGATGGGTGACATGGTGGCCCAGTGCTAAGCACTGTTGCCTCACAGCAAGAACATCTCTGGTTCCAGGCTTTACCAAACCAGCAGACGTTTCTGTGTGGAGTTTGCACTTTCTCTCCATGCTCACGTGGGTTTCCCCCGGGTTCCCTGGTTTCCTCCCACCGTCCAAAAACATGCAATTTAAGTTAATTGACTAATCCAAATCAGCACCATAGACATGCACCTAGTAAGTAGTTATCTCTTAAGAGCAATCACTATCTGTTCATTAGTTACTACAGCAGGGGAGTTCTCGAGATCTACCTGAGCTCAAACTCCCCTCTCGCCTTGCAACGGGAGGGAGCCCTGGGCTCGAGGATCTTATGAGCTCAGGGCTCTCTCCCGGGACAGCATGCCAAACAAGCTTATAATTAATCATCAGCTAAGTGTGAGCTCTTGAAAATGCAGTTTTAATGTAGCTTCGAAGAGCTCTAGTTGAATCCAGCTGAAGAAAAAGTGTTTCATCTAGTGAAAAGATTGGCCATTTTCTAAAAATGTATAACTGATCATTACCAGCGTTCATGCTGTATTTCAGTTCATACATGTACATGTTAATATTGAAAGATAACCAGATTTAATGTATTGTATTTAATGTATTGTCCTGTAATGCAGTATGTGTATGTGTGCTTTATTTTGCTCCTCCATGAAAAAAATTTACCCAAAAATAAAAACAATAAACTAGCTAAATTTGGTGTATGGCTATAAATATGAATAGATAAGAACAACAACAATTAAGACATTATCTTTATATCATTTCATCAAATAATTGCTCTGGATGCAGTAAATGCAATCTGTCTTATTTTCCACCTCCCCTTAATTTGAGTCTTTGGATCCCTGAAAATTACCATCACCACACGATTTATAAACCCTACTCAGAAGACTGATTAATTGTTTAGCAAATGAATGCTTTGGATCACTTTTACTTGAATCCCTGTCTGGAAATATATGAAATAAACGTATTTAAAAAAGTAATTACTGACCTGGACATCCTTGCTGTTGCTTGTCCAGATTTTTTGCTGCTTCATCACCTTGTCTGTCTATCTGCAGCACTTTCTGCAGATTAGAGAAAACTACACAGACAATTCCCAATATGAAAACAAGCATATTATATCCTTAAGACAAATATGTTTAAATAATTATGTAACTTATATTAATACATTAATATTATGAATAATAGACATGTAGAGTAACTATACAAGATAATCATCTATAATGTATTATTATAAATAAACAAGAACTATATCAAACTACATTTTCATTTAAGGACTTCAATTCCCCAATGAAAATTTCAGGATAATTTACTCAAACTTTTGTCATCCAAAAAGTTACTTTCTTTCAATTTGGAAGTTCAAGCACTGAGTACCACGGTATCTACAGTATAGATGTCCAGTATATTGAGAAAAGTCCAACAAGTTTTATTTCTTTTTCAAAACTTTACAATTATTTTTAGTAAAGGAGAATCCAAGGGTGACATGGTGGCTCAGTCGTTTGCACTGTCACCTCATAGCAAGAAGGTTGCTGGTACGAGTCCCGGCTGGGTCAATTGGCATTTCTGTGTGGAGTTTGCATGTTCGCCTGGGTTTCCTACGGGTGCTCCGGTTTCCCCCACAGTCCAAACACATGCGCTAGTAGTGTATGTGTGTGAATAAGTTTATATGGAAGGGCATCCGCTGTGTAAAACACATGGAGAATAAGGTGGCGGTTCATTTTACTGTGGCAACCCCTGTTGAATAAAGGGACTAAGCCAACGGAAAATTAATAAATGAATAGAGGAAAATCCCAAAATAACATCTTGGATGACACAAGCGATAGTAAATTAGGCCCTTTTCATTCAGGAAATCAACTAATCCTCTCACCTGCCAATAAAGCAGATTCTTTCATGTTCATTCTGTCATTATCTGTCCATTGTTTGTCATTCTGTTGAAGAGAAGAGCATTGTTTAACTTTTATGAAATTCTATCAATATTCTGTGAAATATATTTTACTCAATGTACTGTCCAAAGGCTTTTACTGCTAGATTATATATTCAATATTAATTGTTTACTACAAAAACATTTACTAAATTCTATGAGTACACTCATAAGATGGTATTTCAAAAATTTTGTATCCATGTTATAAAATAGTCTATTCCATATAGTGTATTTATAGTTTAAAGGGGCTATCTAACATTTAAAACAATAATTCACCCAAAAATGAAAATTTGCTGCTTTGTGCTGTTGAACATGTACTCTCTTTCAGGTCATTCAAGATGCAGATGACTTTTTTCCTTCAAGAGAATATTAATAATCCAAAACATTTTATATGACAAATATATATTTTTTTAGAAACTATGGTCCTTGGTGATTCATATAATGCAAGTCAATGGTAATCATTTTCTCCAGAGCAAGCTAACCAACAGGCTATGTTTAATCCCAGGTTTTTCATCTGTTGGTTCTGCTGCCAATTCTTCTTGAATTAAAGAAAGATATTACAGTCAGTCCATGCTTCCCTTATTCAACTCTTTGAATAAACCCTATTCTCTGTATTCTATTCATCTTTTAACCTGAGTTTTTTGTTCAAGTCACTTACAAATAATATAACATTAAATATACCACATATAAATATTAGCTATAATATTTATTATACGTGTTCATTTATGATCAGATTTGCATTTGGATAGATAAAATATGAAGAGGATAAAAGATTAGAAAAAAGTGAATGAAATTCTGATTCATTTTAACTTTGGGATTACCCACAAGTTTATGATATGTAGACTGTAAAGTGTAAACGTTGTTAGTGTAGATAGTGGCCCACAGTTTAATTGTATCTGAGTCAGGAAATGAATACAAAAAATCTACCACAAAATTATAATATTATAAATTAGATCAAATCAATTAGAAACCAAAAAAAATGGATACATGTAAATAGATGAGACAGAATGAATAGATAGACAAAATAAACTAAATAGATAACATAATTTTGCATAGTGACGCAATTACTATGTGTCCACTGGTCACATTCAAAGCAAACTGTTAGTTTGTTATGATGTTTATACTCTTCATGTGTTTCCATTAGAAGCTTTTGCTTAAGTAGAGGTCTTTGCAGTAAAGCATCTGAAGTTACAATATTCATTAATTTTCTTTTCGGCTTAGTCCCTTTATTAATCTGGGGCTGCCACAGCAGAATGAACCGCTAACGTATCCAGCACATTTTACTCAGCGGATGCCCTTCCAGCTGCAACCCATCTCTAGGAAAGGAGTTACAATACTACACTGTAAAATAGTTAATTAACAGTTTCAATATTTGGTGTTTCTGTTTATTTACGGTTGAGAATTGCATTATGGGAGCTTGATCTATGCTCGGTTGACTTTTGATGTTAAAACTTCAACTCTACAGATTATTAAAGTGACCTTTACTGAGATTTTAGTAGTAGTTTAAAATAATATAAAGTTTAAGAAATAATATGTAGAGAAATAAACTCTAATGTAAATCGACTGGCAGCTTATACCAAGGATTTTGTACCATAATATATAACCCCAGCACAGACAATATATCCCTTTAATAAAAATGTTGATAAAGTCACCTTTTCCCACTTTTTAAGGTAGAAAGAAAGAAGAAATATGAAGGTCTCATAATGCGATTCAAAAGCATAAATAAAGGGGGGGGGGGGGGGGAACCAAAAAAACATGAATCATAAAATACAGAAAAAAAGTATTTTCAGATAATTTTTTACACTGTAAAGCAGGGGATGAGAGGGGTGTTTTTCTTGTTAACTGATTGTATACCCTAGTGTTTTATCTATTTTTGCATCATTGATTCTCTGTTGAGAATTCCACAAACATACACTTATCCCAGCTATGTCCACTAAGCTTGACATAGCGGCACATTCTCATCCTGGCTCAACAAATCCACAATAAACTCGACTTTCGTGTGTTACCCCTCTGGAGTGTGACTGTTCTGTTGTGCAATGATGTATATCAAACATTAGGAATCTGGATATATGCCATGTCCTGTGATACAGCATGCTTAAGGTGTATTTATCATCAGGAACCATTCTGTTCTGCTTGTATTCTTTTGTTTTACTGCCAGAAAGAGAAGGTTACCAATGACTTACAATTACAATATAATACACCACGGACCACGGTTTCAGGTAGAAATCTTCTAAAATAGTATCCAAAAAAAAAAAAAAACAGTTAACCTACACTTAAAGGATGGCCTATAAGGGAGAGCAAATTGACTGCAGTTTCATATTAGTGTAAAGGTATGCTGTATGGTTTATGTTATGTATATGTTTACCTCAAGAGTGGATTATACTATTTTACTTATCAGGGCTTCATCAATGACTCTAGTGTCTTGTATCAGATTGTTGCTGTGGGCCCTAGTTGATCCTGCTTTGGAAAACCTGTGTCTGCATCATATTTATCTCTAACTTTTAGCAATTGATGTAGTGTATTAACTTCTAATGTGGAATCTTAATTGTGTAATTGGCATCATACATTCTTACCTGATAATTAAATTACTATATTTGATTGACTTTGGATTCTAGTAAAATCGTTTAGATCTAGAAGATTATGTAGTCTAGAGATACCACAACTTGTGTCCAGGATTATACATACAGAAGTCTTGAGAAATGACGGAACACAGAGCACAACTATGTATTGCACCTACTGATCACAGACCAGTTGTTTTGGAGCAGATATGACTGTAATTGCCTTGTAAATGTTCAAATGTACCAGATACTGAAACAACTAGTCAGATGAGAAAATTAGCCTTAAATACTCTGGATAATTATGATCAATAAAACCAGACTGGACAGATCTCCACTAAATGACAATGTTTTGTGGGAACAGAATAGAAGACTAAATAGAAGGTAAATTAATTTGAGCATTACTAGTTTCCATGTGGATGTTTGTTTTTCAGTTCCAGGGGCCTCCTTTAAAGCTGTTGGGAAATAATGTTCAACAATTGTATGAGTCACAATTTTGCAAATTTTCATTTTGTTCAGTCATGAGATTAGAGCTGGTGTAAAATCAAGTTATACTCACAAACATAATCACTTACATATGTTTATCTCCTCGATTCTGTCTTCACAAGTAACCTGGCACAGGTAATCACCAAAATCAGATTCACTGATGTTCTTCAGATGTAAGAAGATGTTTCCTCTCTCCAGCTCCTCTCTGGGCAGATCTACTTTATCCTTGTACTTCATTCCCTCTATGAAGCATCTGTTCTTGTAGAAACACACACAGTCTGTCTCCTTAAACCATCTGATCTCCAGGTCAACAGCACTGGTTGCAGTGGTCCGGTCTCTCATAATTAACACTGATTCAGCTTCAGAAAAAATCAGAAATTTATCTGTGATGGAGAAAAAAATAGAAAAATGTGCATCTACACAGAAACATCGCAACAAACAGGAAAAAATGTCTAATTACATTCTTAACCTTTATTTGGAGAAAGTATTTATTTTAATTTTATTTATTTTTATTTTGATATTTGTAAGATGAAAACAATTGTTAAACCTCTTCAGTAAAACTGCTCTATATAAAGCACACAGATTTGGAAAGTGTGTTATGCATAACCTACTATTTTTTCAAATGATTATTAAATTAAAAATATTAATGAGGTTAAATCAAATGTACATTGTCTTAACTTACTTGTACTTGTCTTAACATCCATTTTGTCCCCTAAAAAGAAACAAGACTCAACATGAATCAGCTGAATGAATTCAAACATTTATCTTACATTACAATATAACTAAAATAACTCATCTTGACTTGAAATCTACAATAGCAAAATGCCACACACAACCACACACACAAGAGAGAGAGAGAGAGAGAGAGAGAGAGAGAGAGAGAGAGAGAGAGAGAAAGAGATTCCAGGGTCATGCCGCTTGTTAGGAAACCAACATGCACGGCCGGAACTTCACATTCAATAAATTATCTTTTGACTTGATTTTATCTTCAAACCACACTACTGATTAGCCTGGTTATTTTTAACCTGTTTGCATTGTAATTTAATTATAAATATATTTTACTAGTACTGTTTAGACATAAATCACGTGATATTCACTGAAGTGCTGTGTTGCACCAAGTTTAAACCTAAAACAACTTAAAACAGGAATTAAACCTCTACTGCTGAATGAATACTAAAACGTAATGCTGTTCTTGTAAAATCCTGAAGATGTGTTTTTAAATATAATTTAGTTTAACCATTTTGTAAGGCTTAAATAGTCTTTATAATGTCAAACATCTGCTCAGATTTTGTTTTCTAGACTGTATAAGACTGTAGGACAATTCTCTTGTGCAGTGACTGTTTTGAGAATCACTGGGGAAATGACAAGATTTATGTAAAATGTGATGTGATCTCCAAATGTTGGTCTACAATCAAGATTTTCTTCAGAGAACACTGAATGGCATTTTTCTGCCATATGGACCTCGGTGTTGGAAGAATGACAGACAGTTCTAAGGAGGTGATGTTGGAGTCTTCAGTTAATAATAATAAAAAATGCATCCTGAATTCTCTGACACAATCGTGCAAACAGCTAGAGGACAGAATCATGCAGATATTAGTGTTGTCCTCTTAGCTGGCTCTGGTTTGGCAGAACCTGAAAAGCCATCCCGTGGACTCCATACTGAGCCGGGATGAGAGAGTGCAGCTGCATCGCCAGACCTTCAGTGAGGAGCTGCACATCTGCGAGCAGCTGTTTCTGCGTTACCTTCACCTGGCAGAGACTCTGCGGAGATGAGAGGTCTTTAGCGATCGTGCCAACCACAGGAGGCTGGCAGCTCAGTTGGTTGTGGACTACACCAGCCTCTTGAATATTCGTTCCATACGATGCTGGATTGTCACAGAAATCAAGGCTCAAAAAATGACTACTGAAAATGAAAGGGGTAGTGACGGAAAAAAGAAGAGCTAAGTTCTTGTGGAAAAACCTTTGCATGGACAAGGAGATGTGGTCGGTGTGGCATTTTCTCCTCAAACCATCATACGCACAGCCACAGCCAGAGTGCCTGATTGGGTTTTTCCAGAGACCCTCAAACTCAGCATGTGCCCACCAGACTACAATGACCTCTCTAAAGAGATTGATTCGGCATTGGATCTTTAGATGGATTGGAACTTGGTAAAAAAAATTGGAGATGAGCAAAGTCTATGAGGAATTATTTAAGAATATTTAAACAAAGTATTTCAACTTTGAAGAAGATCCCAGTATTGAGCCTTCCTTGAAAAATCTCACATGTCTACCAAAAGAGTAATTAACAACAAACTAATAAACCAGTCACTCAGGAGGCTCAATCCATACAACATATCCCACAGAGAGAGAATGGAGAGGAATGAGGCCTGGAGATGTGACCACATAAGCGTACAGAGTCTGGTTCCAATGGTGGAGGTGTCAACTGTCACTGGATGATTATCTGGACTACATTTCTAATCAGGACTCTGATTATCTGTAAGTGCTGTTTCACCTGTATGACAGTGATGATGATGATGATGATGATGATGAAGAGGGAGAGAGAGTTGGATGTCAAAGAGTTGGCTCAACTGCAGAAAGAGGAGAGGAGAAGAAAGCAGCAGGAAATTATTAATTCACCAAGGAGACGCAGAGTAGGAGTATGTTCCTGAATTCTGGAACATCAACACCATAAAGATGGGTGGACTGGGGAGAGAACCAGAACTGAATGAGAGAAAGTTAGAATAGGATGTGGCGGGTGAAGGTTCAGCTTCTGGTCTGCTGGATACTGAACAGTTGCAGCTCAGGCTGGAAAGGGTTTGGGATAACCTGCATCTGCCAGAAGCACAGCGACTAGACATGGCCATCAAATACAGCTCATACGAGCACAGGGATCATCTGCAGGAGGCTGTTGCTGCATGGGAGCAGGCCACTCATTTGATCCAGAAGAGGGGGCTCTGCTATCCAGGTTGGAGAATTTTGAGGATTGGTTGGAGATGTTTCTAAAAGGACAGACAGCTTTACCTGTAGGGCTTCCTACAGTCAGGAGCTTTACTCGGGAAACCATCAAAACCTACTGAAGCAACCACCGTCAGACTGTGAGAGAAGTGGGAAATTTCTGCAACACTGAACTCTAATGGCACATAATATAACCACTTAGTAGCAATTCTAGCAAATAAATCATTTTTGTATTATTATTGAGAGAGAGAGAGAGAGAGAGAGAGAGAGAGAGAGAGAGAGAGAGAGAGAGAGAGAGAGAGAGAGAGAGAGAGAGAGAGAGAGAGAGAGAGAGACCAGGGAGGAGTGATAAGTACAAAGGTGAAAAAACCTACAGTAAAATAACAAATAAAATTAATAATTTTCTCATTTATATATAAATATATATATATATATATATATATATAAAGATGTCTTTTTTCAGTTGTTGCAGTTAAACTTATGGGTTCTGTATAGTCTTTCAATTTCACTTGGCCTGTCAGCAAATATTTTGGCACAGGCTATGTGAATAGAGTGCAAAATAATATAAAATGAAATATAATAAACTATTAATCAGCAGGACCTACAGTAACTCAAAAAAAAACTCCACTGCTAACCGAATTTCAAAAAAGACCTTTGTTTGCAGGCCCATTTCACAAGATATGTAGCCTATGTTATCTGAATATAATCACACCTGATATATAAAACACAGTGTAGGTCAATTATTGACAGAAGATAGCAAGGTCTAATGTTGAAACCGAAAATAATAGTGCAAGTCATCTTAACAAGTTGTGAGCTAATTCTTTTTAGCAAAGTCCCACGATTGAGGTAAAGTTGGTTTTATAATCGCACATTCAGACTTTCTCCTAAATATGATTTCAGAAAATATATTTTTATTGCAAATTCTTTCTATTGAAATAATATAAGCAGCCAATGACTATCAACATTATTGTGTACGGTCAATTAAATAGTGCTAATGTTGTTTTGAAATCATGCTTAGGCTACCTGCGGCTTCAGACCAAATATTCAGAGTAACACGGTAAATAGAGTGAGCGTGTCAAAAGTTGTTCAAAAATTAACAAATGTTAACCAACTTAATAGTCACACGAGGTGTAATTAATAATATAAGGATTTATCTTTAAATAATGTTTATACACAAATATAAAGCAGTTTTGTGATCGTCACAATCAATTTGACCGTGCCAAATATATTTTATCGTCATCATAGCGGTTAATGAAACGCAAATAAGACAACGAAAAGAAGAAAGCTATGGCTGTTAAATTTTGTGAAAAAAAGCATTTACATAATATAATAAACTTTGCTTATCCTACCTATTTTTTTCAGATGTGCAGTCTATTAGCTGTAATATGAACAAGATTTCAGTCTGGTCTGATACTTCTTGAAGAGTCTATGGTCTGGTCTCAGTGAAAAGATTCTTTTATTTTCACTTCCTCGGCTGCAGTCACTGCACCTCTCACAGTGCTCCATCCCCACCCCCTAGGAGTCAGGACATAGTTATTTTAGAGACTATAAACCTAATATAAATAACGACAATAAAAATTATTAATTAAACAGAAGTTGTATACACTGTAAAAAAAATATCGTAAAAAAAAAGGTCAAATGACTGGCAGCTATGGCTGCCAAACAAAAACCACAATATTACGGTAAAATTTCTTTGTTGAAATAAAGTGCAAAAAATAATAAATCTAGATATTTTCATTAAAATGTTTACAAAAAAACACTGTTATTTTACAGACTTTTCCTAGATTATTATGATCAAATCCGTTCAAAAAAGTTACACACTAAGAGTTTTTCAGAGAAACACTTATTTCACAAACTTTTCCTAGATTATTATGATCGGACACCATCAATAAAGTGACTGCACTAAAATTTCAAGAGAAAAAATGAAAAAAGAATTAAAAGAATTTTATCTCTCAACCATTACAATTAATAAAATGCCAAGACATGCTCATGGTCGTAATTTAAGTTTTATTTTGGATCAAAAACGTCTGGAAAAAACAACAAGCGAGATACAACTGATTAAAATTCTCACAACTTTAAGATTACAGTTGTTGCATTTTATTGAATAGTATTTATATAAAACATGTAGAGGTTTAAGTTATATGGAATAATTCAGTTACAAATCTTAAATGTAATGGAACTGAAATGTGAAGGGGATGCTGACAAAGGAGTGCAGATCCAAATGAACTTATTACACAGAGATGGTCAGGCAAGCAACAGTCAACACAGGGGCAAACAGATGTATGCAGGGAATCCAGAGTCATGGTCAAATAACAGCCAAATGGTCAGTCCCGGCAGCAAACCACATAAACAATTAACAAACAAAGCACGGCAAAAGAAGCGAAACGCATCATAAAGCTGCGGTCACACTTGACTTTTCCTCCCATAGACTTTTATTCATACGCACGCGACTGCGTCAGACCGGAAACGCAAGGTCATGCGTCAAGTTTCGCATGTTGCTGCGGTGCAAAGTTCAAGCTTGGTGAACTCTGACCTGCGAAATCGCATCACTTGACTGCGTGAGACCAATCGAGGATGAAAACAGGACCTCTCTGGACAGAAATTTAAAACATGAAGCAATCGCTTGCTTTTTTAATGTCTAATCATCTTGTTTAATCCCGCCCCTTTTCGCAGCGCTGTACAACAGAATTTTGCGCATACAAAGCCCAGTGTGACCGTAGCTTACTGTTTACAGTAACAGTAGAACAAGACTTAGCAATTGGTGCGTGCGTCTGGTCTGCTTTTAAAGGCCATGTAATCAGTTCATAACCATCCTCCGACTGTGTGTGTGCAATCAGCGGAATCCGGAACAGGTGCATGTGATTTTATTTTTTGAACAGATTTGATCGTAATAATCTAGGAAAAGCCGGTAAAATAACTGTTTTTCTGTAAACATTTTAATGAAAATATCTGTAGATTTATTATTTTTTGCACTTTATTTCAACAAAGAAATTTTACCGTAATTTTATGGTTTTTGTTTGGCAGCCGTAGCTGCCAGTCTTTTGACCTTTTTTTAAGATTTCTTATTTTTTTTACAGAGCAAGTAATTACAATTTATTACTTTAATTTTACGTAATTTTAAATGTACTTCAAAAAAACTGGAAAAAACACTGTGTAAATAATACGGCAATTGTATTGTATAAAACAGGAAAATTGCTGTAATTTGTCATTAATTATATAGTACATAAAATAACAGTCAAGCTGTTAATTTACAAATATTGTTTGTAATTTTGACGGACTTTTGAATATAATTTAAAATAACAAAAAAAATTATACTGTAATTTCCCTGTATAAAAAACAAAAATGTCAGTAATTTGTTTTTAATGATAATGTACCGAAAATGAAAGTCAAACTGTTAATTTAGAAAGATTGTTTGTCGTTTTACTAAGTTTTGAATTTAATTTGAAATGATAAAAAAATACTGTAAAAAATTTAGATATTTTCTGTAAAATTAGTTTTTTTTTTACAGTGTACTTTGTTAAATTTTGTAGTTATTTTAGTGTAAGTTTTCATTCATGCAATTCAGTTCATTACACTTTTAGAAAGTAATAAAATATGTCAAATGCATTGAAAGCCCATTTAAAACATTTGTAAAGAACTCTTATTACTGTATAAGAGAGACGCTGTTTATGCTGACAATAAAACAAAGGCAGCGGCTATTTGCACTAAGGGCAAATTTGCACTAAGTGCAAATAGCAACAGCGGCAAGAGATGCTATTTACACTAAGTTCAAATAGCAAGAGATGCAATAATAATCGCATCTAATAATCGCAAATAGCAATAATCATATATGTCCTTTAAAAGTTATAACACAAGTTATAACACAATTTTGAAGGAGCATTACTTACCAAATTTGATGATGACTGAATAATAAACCTCATGTGTCTGACTTGTTTAACTGGCGGGTGGAAAAACAACTTCCATCATTTCTGGATTGGAAGTGTGGGACGCAACTTAAAGGATGCTGGTCCAGCATGTTTATTAAGTTGAGGCAACAAACACTGTACTTACAGACTTGTTGAGACAGTAAAAACTTACCAGGTTATGTTGAATTAACAACTTTGTTGTATCAACTTACAAAATTATGTCAAAAAATCTAAAATGCAGAATAATTTTTACAGTGCAATCACTATTTAACCAGTAAATATAATCAGATTGGTAATAAACAATGTTTTTTTATTACATGCAAACATTTAGAGTAAAGTTCCAGTGGCAGATAGAACCTATCATTACTCTTTAACATAATTAATATGACATGTAAAATTCAGTATAATTATAAAGTGTTCCACCAAAAACCACAGAAAATCTCTTAACAAAATACACACACACAAAAAAAACACATTTTGTATTGGTCCCTTTGTATTTGTATTGGTGCTGAACTAAACCATTTTTGACTGTCATGCATAAAGTTAATAATAATTTATGTATGCAGTATGCAGTTTATTGGCTTGCAAAAGCCTGTCAATTCAAGCATGCCTTAAGTCAACAAATCCAAAACTAGACAAATCTTACCAAGACACCTGGTTAAAATAATTGCAAACATCTGCAAAAGCACTTGAAACACTTGCTGAAAATAATCTATATTTGGTGATAAACTGATCTACGGGCAATCTCATCTGAAGTGAAAGTATGTTCTTTTTGAATGATGGACTGAGCAGCAGGAGTGGATTGATTCTCAGTGTCAGTCAACAAGCCGTCCTTAATGATCTCTAAACCATAAAAAGTACAGAATCTATTGTTATTGTGATGCATGTTCAGTCATTATTTCTCAAACATATTTCCAATGTTTGCAGTATAATGATACAATAAAAACAATCACCTTATTTAGAAAAAAGGAAATCTTTTTTTATCTGAAAAAGAGACGTTGATTATCAAAGCAGATCAAACTTATACAACATAGGTGTAAAAATGCCTCGTGGAGCATAGTTATTAGCAGATTTTGTTCAACTAAACTATTATTTTTATTGATTCTATTTGCCCTAAAATGTTAACTAAATAACATTACACACATTCTTTTTAAAGACAATTTCATTGATTAATATTGTAAAAAGGTAAATATTTATCAAATATATTCATAAAACATATTTCACATATCTTAGGAAACATGTATTTTTTCACATTTGAGTAAGATATGATGGGTCTTTTGAAGATTTTTGTTTTGTAAAATAAAAACAGTACATCAATTGTAATTGTAGAACAATTTAACCTACTGTCTCCTGATGTCTCCTGTTTCTTTTCCTGTAGAGATGAATGTTGATATTAAATGTGAGATTGCTAATGATTCTTTGTTTTTTTTTTACAAGAGCACATTCAGTTAAACACACATTTAGTCTTTACTCTTACAATCAACATAACTCTTCACTGGACCAAGTTTCAGATAACTGCTTAGCAGCACACAACTATCATGTAAGCAGTGTCAAAATCACTAGTTCTTTCAGTGTAATATGTAATTTGCACCATTCAAAGGCCTTAAATAACAATACAAGTTTGCTGTCCAATGAGGTCATTCACCAAATGACAGACCTCTAGTTTAACAATCCTGTAACACTTGTGCTCCACAGTATCTTCCTTAACAGAAACCATTGTTACAGACATAAAAAGTGCACCAAACTGTCCATTTTATTTGTCACTGTTTTACTGTAGTACCTCAGTAGAAGCCCTATATGTGTTTGCAACTGATTACCTAACCATTCAAAGCTAGTGTTATTTCAAATCTTCATGTCAAACTGAGATATTAGAAAGTTGTTGAATGTTCTAAAATACTTGACCTGTTAAACCTAAGGGGTTATTAGACACAGCAATTTATGTAGAAGTGAGTTTATTCTTACCCAACGCCAACTTCGCAACTGTAATCTTGGCAAGGAGCTATGTATTTTGTCTGTTTCAAATAAAGCACAATGTACCATTTTGAAGTCTGTTACTGGGAATTAGGACATGCAGAAAAATCATAATATATAACTTATTTATAGTAAATAAAAAAGCATATTTATTTAAATAACAGTGATTTTGACCTACGTTGGAATGAAGAACCAATTGTGTGTCCCTAAAAAAAAAATTGCAACATACTGTAAGCTTATAAGCTTGTATAAAGTAATGTGTTCAGTAAATTTGAAGTATCTTGTCAAATACCTGCTGTATTAACCAGTTGACAGATTTGTCAAATGCATCTGAATTCCTCTGACAGTCCAGTAACCCTGTATCCTCATAGAACAGACAGTCCACTGTGAGCAGGTTCTCCTTGTTGACACATTTGCTGCTGTTTGATATAGTTTTCTCTGGGTCAAATGTGTGATGAAGCACCACTAGAATAGTCAGCTTAGAGGCTGTTTAAGGACAAAGACAATAACATACATTTATATCACTTTAAGCTGAGAGTACCTCGAAAATTCAAATAAGGCTATAATCAAACAACCTGGAGTGTAATCAATTTTTGCCAGGGCAGCATCAATGTCAGTTCCAGCTCGAGAAACAATAGGACAAAAAATCAAAACAACGTCACTGTCTTCCACTCTTTGAGCTTCTGTCAGATCCTGAATTCGGTCTTGCAGATGGACAATGAACTTCTTGTGAATGTAATTTATCTTTCCAGCTACAATAGAGAACATGGTGCCCCCCTCTGGAAAATGAATTAAAAGCAAGTAAAACAGGAAAATACAAATGTTTACAAAAGTTAACTCAAATTACATGAACTATCTTTAAATACAATGTACTGCAAACACATACCCCACGCATAACACTAAACTTGCCACTAAACTTTAACCTTACTGTAGTGCAACACAACATGTCTTGTACAGTACACAAAAAGTTAACTGCACCAAACAAATGCCTTCTGTCACTAGTTCATAGTTAAAACACAAATCTAATTTTCCAGGATCAAACAAGAAGTTAATATGTGGGACACATAAGACTCACTTCTTTCATTTTTTGGCTTCTTTGCTTGTAATTCCTGAGATTCCTCTTCACCCTGCAGACATACAACTTGCTGTAAATTCTTTATTATGTGTTGTCAAGAAAGTAAGTAAAAATTTATTAAAAGCAACTTGAGTTTAAGATTTACCTTGTGTAATTCGTCTGGTAATTGGCTTTGTCCTTGATCTGTGAAATATTTTGAAAATATTTCTGTTAAATGAGCAGAAATGAACATAAAACAATATCTATATTTTAAAATTAAATTGATGGAATCAAATGAGATGTCCACTAATAATGTAAAATAGTTGTGGAAAGTAGAAATTAGATGTACAGTATGTGTTATGCATAAAGTAATAATGAAAAAAGCAAGTATTAATGAACTTGTTTGAGATGAGATGTCTCATGTGATGATTATTAGATTATAACTAAATAAAAAACACTAAGTGATCAAGGAACTTCCATAAAACACTGCTGCAGTAACAGAACTTTTTACAGATGAAATGTTGGGAAGTATTCGTAACCACCAAAATATTGGCAACCTAGAAAGTGTACGATAGGTTAGTTTCAGTTAATTTTGTTATTTCTGCGAAGTGGTGGGGGGTTATGAAGAGATTATGAAACCCCCAAATGTAAAATTTTGTATATACACACACATACAGAACATTGTATGATAATGCTTTAGTTTACAGCCCATAATTTACATATTAAGTAAAAAGAAAAAATGACAACATGATTTTTGTTATAATAATGTAACTATTATAGTACAGTACATATATTTTCACTAATGCAGTTTCTGTACTGTGATGAGCTCTGAAACCTGACTGAAACACTTCAAAAACATTGTTCGTCTGCAGAAAGGAACATAATTGAGCAGAAACAACTTTTTCTTTTTCTTTTCTCTTTCTTTTATTTAAGTCACTGACTAATCCAAACCATACAATACCTCCTGATCCTTAACCTATACAGCGAATAAAACAAGTATCTTTTCTGATAAATATATTTCAAAATGAGCTACCTGTTGAAATGAAAGTGACTAAGACTTTGCTTAAAACCCAAACAATCCAAACATACAAATAAAATAAAACAATACAAAACAATGCATTCTGAAAATGTATTTGTGTACAGTATTAACAGAGGAATGACACAATGAGAAAGTACTGAACTACTGAAATGTATTTAACACTTTGTATGAAATAATTTTTAGTAATGACAGTTTCAAGATGCCACTTGTATGGAGAATGGAGTCACATGCATTGCTCAGGTGTGATTTTCTTTCACATCAGAGTCTTAAAATCTTTAGTTCTTATTTTCTATTGAATTTGGGTCAGGTGATTGGCTGGGCCATTCTAACAGTTGTATGTTATTTTCTGAAACCAACAGAGTTATCTTGGCTGTGTTTGGGATCACTGTCTTGCTGAAATGTCCACCCTGGTTTCATCTTCATCATCCTGGTAATGTAGAGAGATTCCTCTACTGTAACAGAGATTTCAGCTGCTGTCTGGGCTTTCCGTGACTTTTAACATCTCCCTTTCTGCATGTGTTCAATACCTTTTCCCTGTGTCTAACTTAACTAGGTTATTATGTTAAGTTTGGTTAATTAGGCAAGTCATTGTACAACAGTGGTTTGTTCTCTTGGCATTTAAAAAATATATATTTCTTAAGGGGAATAATAATGTTCACTTCAAATAAAAATAGTTTAAATGTTTCATTCCAGTCAAACTAAAAGAAATAAGACTTTCCCCAGAAGAAAATATTATAGGAAACACTGTACAATTACTTCAGTCTGTTAAGCTGAAAAAGAATACAAATTTGACAAGAGGGCTAATCATTTTGAACTGCATGTGTGTTTATATATATTTTTCCAATAATTTTCAAAAAAAGTTTTTTTTATTCTGGTTAAAATAAAAGCAGTTTTTATTTAAAAAAAAAAGCTTTTAAGGTCAATATTATTAACCCCCATAAGCAACTTTTTTTTCTTTCGATTGGCTACAGAAAAAAACATTGTTATACAATGACTAGCCTAAGTACCCTTACTAGCTAACCTAGTTAAACCTTTAAATTGCACCACTAAATATTGGTATCCTGAAAATGTATTTATGCTATGCTATATATTACACTTACTGAACACTTATTGTGATTTTTCTGAAACTGGAAACAGGATTGTCTGCACTAGCCTGCTCCTTCAATTGTCTCTATGTATTTTGTGTACATGCACAGATTTACCCAGTATTTACTTACCTGCACAATCCAATTGATGATTGCCCAGGCTGTCTTCATTAACTGGTTGAGATGGACTGGTATCCATCGGAATTATGGTCCAACTCTCTTCTGTGCTTGTATACTCCTGTCTTGTGTCCTTTTCTTCAGGGTTGGTCTCTTTGTGCTCAACTTTTTTTCTTGTCTGCTGCACTGAAGCATTATTATCCTTTTTATCATAGTCTTTATTTTCTGAAAAAAGAATGGCGAACATTTTTTACATTATTTTTTCCAGCCCAGAAAACAATACACACAATTCCCAAAATTAAAACAAATATAGCATAGCCTAAAATGTTTAGTTCACTTCCAGAGTAAAATGTCCAAGATTTCTCTCTTTTAAAAACACATAGCAGGTTTTTTCTCCATATAGTGGATCTCCATGGTGCTCAGTGGTTTGAACTTTCAAACTGCAATCCCAGCCATTGAATAAATGTTTTGCATAGTAAAAATATATATACTGTACCTTTTAACCAAAGCTCATCTTGCATAAGCTATAGCATATGTGAATACCAACCTAGTGTTTACAAGTGTGGAGAAGAAGGAAAAAGTTGATGTACCTGTATGTGGAATATGGATGTCGATTACCACAAATTCTTAAGAGCAATAATTGTTTAAAAAAATAATCAGAATAATTTATTAATCATTCATCTTAGCATGTCTAATTCAGTTGCACAGTGTCACAGGATGTGCAAATGACATGACACTAAAAAGCAAGCATCCTCACATAAAGAAATCAGTGTAAAACAATGAAAACAGTTACAGTGTAGTTCACTTACACAATGTAAATTTCCTAATACTTACTCACCCCCTTGTCATCTCAGTTAATTTCTTTCAATTTGGAAGTTCAACCACTGAGCACTAGAAGTCCACAGTAAGGAGAAAAATCTTCCTCAATTTCCCTGAAAAATCTTAATTTCTTTAATAAAAGGTGTGTGGGATTCTAAAGAAAATCAATGATTGATAATTTAATAGATCCATTTAATGATTAAATGACTAATATACAAGCGCTGTCTCAGATGTACACATTGCTATTGGTGCATGCGTGTCCGTATGAGCAAATAGGTGACAAGGTTCAAAATGCAAAAAAGTTTTAATGCAGCTTCAAAGACCTCTAAATGATTGCAAGTGAAAAATAAGGATTTCATCTAGTGAAAAGATTTCGAATAACTGAGTGTTACCAGTGTTCTTATATGTAAATGTGAGTATTTACACATCATTGATCTTTGACGTGTAAATTTAGAAGATTACCAGATTTATTGTATTTTAATGTAATGTACTGTATGTGCATACCTGCCAACACTCCTGGGAGTTT
Source organism: Danio aesculapii (assembly GCF_903798145.1). Lineage (NCBI taxonomy): Eukaryota > Metazoa > Chordata > Actinopteri > Cypriniformes > Danionidae > Danio > Danio aesculapii. Next base: position 23,630,091 of record NC_079439.1, on the reverse strand, counting down.
TTCCTGGGAGTCTCCGATATTTCACACCCATCTCTCGCCACCTTCCCATTTTGTTATTTTATCTGGGAAACTCTCGTAATATGTATGGCCCAATCTAGTTACGAAAAATTACTTTTTGTCCATGTTTGTTAATTTTCCTTCAGCTTAGTTCCTTTATTCATCAGCGGCCACCACAGCGGAATGAACTGCCAACTTATCCAGCATACAATTAACACAACAGATGCCCTTCCAGCTGCAACCCAGTACTGGGAAACACCCATACACACTCATACACTATGGCCAGTTTAGTTTATTCAATTCACCTATAGCACATGTCTTTGGACTGTAGGGTAAACTGGAGCACCCGGAGAAAAACCACGCAAACACGGGGAGAACATGCAAACTCCACACAGAAATGCCAACTGACCCAGCCGGGACTTGAACCAGTGACCTTCTTGCTGTGAGGTGACACTGCTAACCACTGAGCTACACTGTGTCACCCTCACCTCACACAACTGATGAAATTTTAAAATATCAAAGCATTTTTTACCTCAATCTGGAAACCTAAGTTACAACGCAGTTGCGCTGTTGACTTTTGCACAGGTGGTAGATGTGAGATTTTGAAGATTTGAGCAGCGGTAGCAACATCTGTAGTATGTGTATGTGTGCACTTTTTGCTTCTCTATGACCACAAATAACCCAAAGATGAAATCAATAAACTAGCCAAGTTCTGTCTATAGCTACAAATATGAATAGATAAGAACAAGGAGTTTTAAGACACATCATTTTTAAATCATTTAGTCTAAAAATTTAGTCTTTCATATTCAGAAAATTACCATCACTAGACAATTTATAAAACCCACTCAGAAGACTGATGAATTGTTCAACAAATTAATGATTTAAAAAATTTACCCGAATCCCTGTCTAAAAATATATTATGACCATTGGCATTTAAAGCAGTAATTACTGACCAGGAGATCCTGGCTGTTGATTGTCCAGATTTTCTCCTGCTTCATTCTGGTCATCATCACCTTGTCTGTCTATCTGCTGCCCTTTACTTTTTTCTAGAGTAGAGAAAATTATACACACTTCCCAACATGAAAACAAGTACTCTTTGCTCCTCCATGAACACAAATAACCCAAAGATGAAAACAACAAACTAGCTAATTTCAGTTTATGGCTACAAATATGAATAGATAAGAACAAAGACTTTTAAGACATTGTTTTTGTATTATTTAGTCAAAGAATTACTCTAAATGCACTAAATGCAATCTGTCTTAATTAAACAATCCACCTCCCTTTAATTTAAGTCGTTGAATCTCTGAAAATTACCATCAATTTATAAAAGCCACTCAGAAGAAATTGTTCAACAAATGAATGCTTTAGAAATATTTTACTTGAACCCGTCTACAAATATATTATGACTATTGACCTTTAAAGCAGTAATTACTGACCAGGAGATCCTGGCTGTTGATTGTCCAGATTTTCTCCTGCTTCATTCTGGTCATCATCACCTTGTCTGTCTGTCTTCGTCCCTTTACTTTTTTCTAGAGTATAGGGAAAATTATACACACAATTCCCAATATGAAAACAAGCATATTATATCCTTAAGAGAAAATTGTTAAAAAAGTTATGTAAACTTATATTAATATTCACATATCATGAGTAATAGACATGTAGAGTATGTAGAGACATGTAATGTATTATAAAAATAATAATAATTATTATTATTATTAATCAAAAACCCTGTGTTCAAACTATATTTTCATTTATGGACTGTAATTTTCCAATGAAAATTTTATGATAATTTACTCAAACTTTTGTCATCCAAAATATTTCTTTCAATTTGGAAGTTCCTAAGAAAACATATCTTATATAAATAGGAAATTCACAGGAAATTAATTAATATCAACCTCTGCATAAACAGATGATGTTTAATAAAGTATATTGCTGTACTTTCACTTCAGAAAATTGACAGAGTGATTGGCGTGATTCCTAAATGAGCATTTTACACTAATTACACACTTATACTCAGCAATCTACAAGTTTTTGTTGAAACATATATTTTAAACTAAATTAACGAAAGATACCATTAAACATACCTTGCGTCTCTTTGGGATATATTTCTATATTCCATATTTATTCTATATAATGCAATCACTGAACTCTTGTAGTTATTTGTGTGAAAACAGAAACAGGATTGTTGGCACTAATCTGCTCCTTTAATAGTCTCTATGCATGAACTGTCCATGTAGAGATTTAACCAGTAATTACTGACCTGCACAATCCAATTCTTTATTAAACAGATTTCCTTTATCAAATGGTTGAAATGGACTGGTTTCCATTGCTGTGCTCTCACTCTGTTTTGTGCTCTCCTGTCGTTTATTCTCCTGTCGTGGGTCCTTTTCTTCAGGCTTAATCTCTTTTTGCTTAACCTTTTTTCTTGTCTGCTGCACTGAAGCATTATTGTCCTTTCTATCATAGTCTTTATATTCTGTAAAAAGAAAGACGAACATTTTTCACATTATATTTTCCGGCCCAAAAAACAATACACACAATTTCCAAAAATAAAACAAATATAGCATATCCTAAAATATTTAGTTCACTTCCAGAGTACGATGTCCAAGGTGTACATTTCTTTAATTTTATAACAAACATTGCAGGCTATTGTGCTCCACATAGTGGACCTCCATGGTGCTCAGTGGTTTTAACTTCTAAACTGTATGCAGCCTCAAATGCTTTAAATAATCCCAGCCATGGAATAAGGGCAAAAAAGTCAATGACTGATAATTTAATAGAACCATTTAATGATTCAATCACTATTATAGGAGTGCCATCTCAGATGTACTCATTGCAATTGGTGGACGCTTGTGTAAAAAGGTGACATGTTAAAGGTATAAAATGCAGCTTTAATGCTGCTTCAAAGAGCTCTACATGATAACAGCTGAAGAAAAAGTGTTTAATCTAGTGAAATATTTATCTAGAAATATCTTTTAATCATTTTAAAATAACTGATCATTACCAGTGTTCATGTTGTACTCCAGTTCATACATGTAAATGTGAATAGTGAGAAGATAACTAGATTTATTGTATTGTCCTGTAATGTTTGTGTATGTGCCCTGTAATGTAGTATGTGTTCCTTGCTCCTCCATGAACAAAATAACCCAAAAATGAGAACAATAAAGTAGCTAAATTTGGTGTATGGCTACAAATATGAATAGACAAGAACAACGACTTTTAAGCCAATAACTTTATATCATTTAGTCAAAAAATTGCTCTGGATGCAGTAAATGCAATCTGTCTTATTTTCCACCTCCCCTTAATTTGAGTCTTTGAAACTCTGAAAATTACCATCACCACACAATTGATTAAACCTACTCATAAGACTGATTAATTGTTCAGCAAATGAATGCTTTAGATCAATTTTACTTGAATCCCTGTCTAGAAATATATGAAATAAACGTATTTAAAACAGAAATGACTGACCTGGACATCCTTGCTGTTGCTTGTCCAGATGTTTTGCTGCTTCATCACCTTGTCCGTCTATCTGCAGCACTTTCTGCAGAGTAGAGAAAACTACACAGACAATTCCCAATATGAAAACAAGCATATTATATCCTTTAAAAATATGTTTAAAAATGAACTTATATTAATATTCAAGTATCATGAATAATAGACATGTAGGGTAAATATACAAGATAACCACATGTAATATATTATTATAAATAAACAAGAACCCTGTGTTCAAACTATATATTTTCATTTAAGGACTTCAATTCCCCAATGAAAATTTATTCAAAGTAATTTATTCAAAATTTTGTCATACAAAAAAGTTTTTTTTTTTTCAAAACCTTAAAATTATTTTCAGTAAAGGAAAATCCAAAAATAACATCTTGAATGACACGAGTGATAGTAAATTAGGCCATTTTCATTCTGAAAATTAACTAATTCTCTCACCTGCCAATAAAGCAGAACATGTCTTGTTTATTCTCTCATTATCTGTCCATTGTTTGTCGTTCTGTTGAAGAGAAGAACATTGTTTAACTTTTATGAAATTCTATAAATATTCTGTGAAATATATTTTACTCAATGTACTATCGAAAGGGTTTACAGCTAGATTATGAATTCAATAGTAATTGTTTATTACCAAAACATTAAACTCCACAATTACACTTGTAAGCTGAGAAAATATTATATACTATTTCTTCTATGCTAATGAATGACTACTGGGACATTCCAGTCAAAGAGGAGTCCTCACAGCTCCAATCACATCTCTGCCATTTGTTTACAGTAACCATGTGCTTTTCACCATAGACAATTAATCTGCTCGGGATCTTCTTTCATATAACTTTATCATGTTTAGTGTCATTTGACAGTTTATGACTTCAGTGTTGTAGTGATGAAATCAACAAAGACATTGATATATTTCAATATACAATCGATTTATAATTGTTGAGTCATGGCCTGAGGAGAGTATGTTAATGTACTTCTCCTCCACTTTATCTCATCAACTTTGCTTTTTAGCTGGTTTTGGGGGTAGGTACTATATTTCACTTTCAATGCTTTGCACAGCATGCCAACAACGTAACGGGCCAACACCTGACTCCTCCGCTGAGTCAGATGCTGGGTGCCTCGGAGAAATCTCTGCAGGGTTCGCCAAACGGGAAACTCAACTGACAAAGCGAGAAAGCTCATGTATCTCTGTGTTAGAGAGAAAGGCGCAGCAAGCTTCTTACAACACCTAACTGAATTTTCTCATTCACCAGGGTTTCCCAGCACACGTGAGGAAATCAGCTCCCCTCAAGCCCGCAGCTCTACAATGTCTGTTAAAGAGGCGCGCGTGCTAACGCCCAAAAAGATGCACGCTCCGAGTGGAGTGCGCTGTCACTCCTGGGGGACACGGCTCGCCCTGGCTCAGATAAGCAAGGGAGATGGCATCCACTGGTCAGTGGGTAAGTTCCAACGTCTGTTTGGATATGGCACTTCCCTTCTGCCGATTACTGTAACAGATAAAGAGCTGTTCAGAGTATCTAAAGCTCTGAGTACGGTCCGTATAATACGCAAAGCGCGAACAGGACACAGAAATAAAGGGGCTGGGTCTGCCTCCTTTGTGGGCAGCGCTTGCAGGTTCACTATGTAGTCTGAAAAGAACCCCGTAGGAACCTAGGGCACCTAGGTGGGCCGGGGTCTCAGGTAGGGTTGGGTATCATTTGGGGTTATTTCGAAACCAGTGCTAAATCGATACTTTTAAAGCAATACCAATGCCAAAACGGTGCCTGAACCGATACTTTTGAGCAACAAAATTATGGTGGATGACTCTAGAAAAATCTTTTATTTGACAAAATCTTTAAAAAAATCTTTTTAATAGAACAATATAATTAGTTATTATTTTATATATCTGAATTACATTAATATATTTCCTTTGATCATTTGTTGGTTAGCATGAATTTAAGATTTGCATTGTGAAATTACATGCTAACCTGTGAAAAGGCTGTCATCAAAATACTGAACTCCTTTTTTCTAGGGTTGGGGCTTGTGACTGTTATCAGTAATCTAATGATTTGCCTTAATCTGAATGAGACAATAAAATGATTAAGGAGTTTACATGAGAGCCCTCAAATGTGTCATTAAGTTTGACGTGTTTTTCCCTTACACGCAACTTTTGTAAAGCATCTGCTTCACGTTGCTGTGTCAGAATCCTTGCTTGTAAAATATGCTTTAGAACGCTTAGTTTAGGCAAATTTGATGAACACGATCATGCGTGTTGATCTTTCAAAAAAAATTTTTTTATTGGATTATACAAAAAGGTACACAATTTGAGATGATACAAATACAAAGAAAATGAAACAATGACAAAAATACAAAAAACAACAACAATAAAGTCAAAGGCTACGTTCACACTGCAGCCAAATGTGGCCCGAATCAGATTTTTTTGCCCACACGTGACTCAGGTAATCACAGTGTGAACAGCCCAAACCGCATAGAATCTGATCTTTTCACGTCAGATTTGTGCCACTTTCAAATGTAGCATTAAATCAGACACCGATCTGATGTTTTGCAATGTGACCGCAGTGTGAACGGTTATGTTGGATTTCATGTGACTTTTACATAATCTTCGAGCGACATGCGTCTTCATTCTGTGCTGCAAACATCATCTACACCTAAGCAGCATAGTGGAATAGCACACATGGCAATTACTTTACCACAGAAAGTTGGTTGTTCATTTTGACAAAGATTTTGGAGGCAAAACTGGTGCTTGTTAACGATTGAGGCACGGGTTGACTGCGAAGG